>NC_053394.1:227737554-228042899 GCF_905171765.1 Bufo bufo | reverse complement strand
CCGCAAAGCTAAAAGGAGTGCAGGACCAGTGTGGCTTTTGGCTTCCAGGCACAACAGCCGAAGTACAGCATGGCAACATCTCATCTGGCACATCGAATAGGTTCTGGGGAGATGGGGGGGGTGCAGCGGAAGAAGAAGAAGAGGCAGACCTGCATGCAATCCATGGCGGTAACACCAAATCCACACGGGTGCCACAGGTTGCATGCTTGACGGCCGTCAGAGGGTTCACCCAGTGGACAGTAAAAGTTATGTACCTTCCCTGCCCGTGTTTGCTAGACCACATGCCTGTGGTCAGATGTATCTTGGCACCGACACTGTGTGTCAAAGATACATTCACTTGCCACTGAATATGGCCATATAGCTCCGGGATTCCTTTCTGGGAGAAATATTTCCTTACAGGGACCCTCCATTGCGGTGTGCCAATGGCCACACATTTTCTAAAGGCCTCTGAGTCCACCAGTTTATTTGGCAGTAGTTGGCGCGGGCTAGCAGTTCCGACAAGCTGGCAGTCAGTCATTGGCCAGAGGGTTTTCCGGCGTCATCATCTTTTTGCGCTCGAACATTTGGGCCACTGAAGTCTGCCTTTTGCCAGATGAATGACGGATCAGTGGAAGGTGGAGTGGAGGACGAATTGGAGGAGAGAGGAGAAGAGGCAGGATGTGGAGCGCCGGGAGTGTGGCTTGGTGGGTTCTGACGGTGTTGCTCCCACTAGGCTCGATGATGGGAGGCCAGGTGCCTTCTGTAGGCGGCTGTTCCTAGGTGAGTGTTGGGCTTACCGAGACTTATGCGATGACAGCACATGCTGCAGATGGCAACACTATTGTCAGCAGCGGACACGTTAAAAAAAGCCCACACTGCAGAGCCATATTACGGTGTCCTGGGAGCGCCAGATGTGACTGTGCATGGTGGGTGGCTCGCTCCAGATATATTAGCAGTCGGCTTTTTGCCTCCTGTGAACTAAGTTCTGCCTGCTTCTCCTCCTTCTCTTCACTATCTTCTGCTCTGTCTCTCCCTCTGAACTCCACTCCTCTTCCTCTCTTGTGGGCAACCACGTGACATCCATCAACACGTCATCATCCTCACCTTAACCACTGCTGACATTAGAGATCTCGGAGTAGGCAGCAACAGCGGGGACCACCCTCCTCGGGCTGATCTGGGTACTGTCGTCAGACTGCTAAGTGGCGACCGTTCATACCTCCTTTTCTTGATCTGATGCCAAGAATGGCTGCGCATCGGTATGGTTTTGAAATGGATGGGAAAATAATTCCTCTGACTCGAGCGGAGGGGATATGATGGTGGTGGTGTCTTTGGGGGCGCACACAGCATAGAGTTAAGAGGGTGCAGATAGAGAGGATGAGGAGGGTGCAGAAGCGGAAAGTTGAGTGAGCCACTCAACCAACTCCGCACGCACCTTCTGCAACTTCCCACTTAGGCTCTGGCCTGGTGCATCTGCCCGACCCCTACCACCCCTGCGGAATGGCCTGCCTCTTCCTCTGCCTGTCATTTTTAAAATAACCCTCTGAAAAAAGTCCCTATATTAGAGCAGTATTTGGGGAAGAAGGAATATTACACCCCTGCCTCAATCAGTTTTTTTGGGGGGCAACTAGTATATCACACCAGTTGAAATTATTTGTTCCAATAGCGTTTGTCACTCTGTGTAGCTGCGGTAACGCAGCAGAACCGAAAACAAATGCTGCACTAACCAAATGCATTATATAGAAAGTATATTATTGGTATATCACACACCTGTTTTAATCAGTTTTTTTGGGGGGCAACTGGTATATCACACCAGCTGAAATTATTTGTTCCAATAGCGTTTGTCACTCTATGTAGCTGCGGTAACGCAGCAGAACAGCAAACAAATGATGCACTACCCAAATGCACTATATCGAAAGTATATTATTGGTATATCAAATCCCTGCCTCAATCACTTTTTTTGGGGTGCAACTAGTATATCACAGCAGTTGAAATTATTTGTTCCAATAGTGTTTGTCACTTTGTGTAGTTGCGGTAACACAGCAGAACCGCTAACAAATGCTGCACTACCCAAATGCACAATATAGAAAGTATATTATTGGTATATCACAGCCCTGTTTTAATCATTTTTTTGGGGGGGCAACTGGTATATCACACCAGTCGAAATTATTTGTTCCAAGAGCGTTTGCCCCTCTGTATAGCTGCAGTATCGCAGCAGAAATGCACACAACTGCTGCACAACACTAATACACTATAATATACTTTCTATGTTAGAAAGTATACACTGCGTGCAGAATTATTAGGCAAATTAGTATTTTGACCACATCATCCTCTTTATGCATGTTGTCTTACTCCAAGCTGTATAGGCTCGAAAGCCTACTACCAATTAAGCATATTAGGTGATGTGCATCTCTGTAATGAGAAGGGGTGTGGTCTAATGACATCAACACCCTATATTAGGTGTGCATAATTATTAGGCAACTTCCTTTCCTTTGGCAAAATGGGTCAAAAGAAGGACTTGACAGGCTCAGAAAAGTCAAAAATAGTGAGATATCTTGCAGAGGGATGCAGCACTCTTAAAATTGCAAAGCTTCTGAAGCGAGATCATCGAACAATCAAGCCTTTCATTCAAAATAGTCAACAGGGTCGCAAGAAGCGTGTGGAAAAACCAAAGCGCAAAATAACTGCCCATGAACTGAGAAAAGTCAAGCGTGCAGCTGCCAAGATGCCACTTGCCACCAGTTTGGCCATATTTTAGAGCTGCAACATCACTGGAGTGCCCAAAAGCACAAGGTGTGCAATACTCAGAGACATGGCCAAGGTAAGAAAGGCTGAAAGACGACCCCCACTGAACAAGACACACAAGCTGAAACGTCAAGACTGGGCCAAGAAATATCTCAAGACTGATTTTTCTAAGGTTTTATGGACTGATGAAATGAGAGTGAGTCTTGATGGGCCAGATGGATGGGCCCGTGGCTGGATTGGTAAAGGGCAGAGAGCTCCAGTCCGACTCAGACGCCAGCAAGGTGGAGGTGGAGTACTGGTTTGGGCTGGTATCATCAAAGATGAGCTTGTGGGGCCTTTTCGGGTTGAGGATGGAGTCAAGCTCAACTCCCAGTCCTACTGCCAGTTTCTGGAAGACACCTTCTTCAAGCAGTGGTACAGGAAGAAGTCTGCATCCTTCAAGAAAAACATGATTTTCATGCAGGACAATGCTCCATCACACGCGTCCAAGTACTCCACAGCGTGGCTGGCAAGAAAGGGTATAAAAGAAGAAAATCTAATGACATGGCCTCCTTGTTCACCTGATCTGAACCCCATTGAGAACCTGTGGTCCATCATCAAATGTGAGATTTACAAGGAGGGAAAACAGTACACCTCTCTGAACAGTGTCTGGGAGGCTGTGGTTGCTGCTGCACGCAATGTTGATGGTGAACAGATCAAAACACTGACAGAATCCATGGATGGCAGGCTTTTGAGTGTCCTTGCAAAGAAAGGTGGCTATATTGGTCACTGATTTGTTTTTGTTTTGTTTTTGAATGTCAGAAATGTATATTTGTGAATGTTGAGATGTTATATTGGTTTCACTGGTAAAAATAAATAATTGAAATGGGTATATATTTGTTTTTTGTTAAGTTGCCTAATAATTATGCACAGTAATAGTCACCTGCACACACAGATATCCCCCTAAAATAGCTAAAACTAAAAACAAACTAAAAACTACTTCCAAAAATATTCAGCTTTGATATTAATGAGTTTTTTGGGTTCATTGAGAACATGGTTGTTGTTCAATAATAAAATTAATCCTCAAAAATACAACTTGCCTAATAATTCTGCACTCCCTGTATTATATCACACCCCTCTGTATGTCACACCTATCGATAACACAACTATACCAGTTCTTAAAAGGACTTTTGTGGCCCTATAAGCTAGCGTTTGGTGTCCCTAACAGTCTGTCCCTGCTCCACACAGCAACTTCTCCCTACACTGCCAAAAGACTGAATGTAAAAGGGTGGCCAGATCGGGTTTATTTATAAGGTAGGGGGTATGTCCATGTGCTAAATCGTCTCAATTGGCTGTCCTGTACCTTGGCTGTCCTGTACCACCTGATGGATGTGTCATGTGTCAAAGTTCTTCACAATGTAAAAGAATATGGCACCGGCGGACGTTGCAATATGTTCGCCCGTTCGGCAAACCGCAAACGAGCAAAGTTCGCCGCGAAACGACCGCAGGGCAAACCGCAAGGCAATCTCTACTTGACAGTAGTTACAGCTACACGCGTCGGCACTGCCGTGCACTTTTGAAGACACCGACAAGCTCAAGCACTGGCCAACCTTCTGTTCTACATATGTGTGCAGGGCTTTTGCAAAAACATAACAAAAAACTGGTGATTTTACCCCCAACACTCTGCACTAACTGACTGCTATGGCCGCTGCCTCCGTGAACCCCTGCACCACTACTTTCCAGGCAGGCAGACTCCTGCAAAGCAGGTGGTCTACCCCGGGCACTTTTGGCTCCCTACCTCTCACTGCTGCCACCCTGCTGATTCCCGGCCACGCTACCGACTTGCTGGCTCCACCGCTGCCACACGCGCAAGCTGCCACCCTCTTCTCTCGATGATGATGAATCCCCTTCGTCACCCAGCTCCCAATTACGATCGGCTACATCATCATCGAGTACTGTCAGCCCGTCACTGATGTCCTCCTCAACGGTCTCTGAGGAAGGGGCCTGACAACTCGCAACACCAGCTCCCACTCCACTCTCCTTATCACTACTTGCCCGCCTACCGAAGGAAGCGGCGGATGTCTCCTCCAGATCTTGGCAGAGCAATAGCTGCTGACTGTCCTTTAGTAGCTCGTCCTCGATGTATAGAAGAGCTGAGCCCACAGCATATAATTCTTCTATGGCTAAGGGAACAGAAAAGGACAGAGGCAGGTTGAGGACAGGTGAGCGCTTCCAGGCCATGCCAACTACGGTTTGTGTCTGAAGAACCCACTGACTCTTCACTGGGGGTGGTTGATGTAACTTCGGACAAAGTGGATGACTGAGTCAATCATTCAAGAACTGCTGGGTTGCTGGTCACGACATGACCTCTAGATAACACCGTGAACTCAGGCCTCTCAAAGTGACCCCTGTAGCCACGCCCCCTTACCCTGCTGTGACCTGTGCCTGCACCAGAAACATTTAGGCCTCTGCCCCTCCTTTGTGTAGGACCTGTCACTTCTCTGTCTGACATACCATTAGATCAAATAAATAAATAAAAAGGAAATTAATACACCCCAAAAAAGGCTGTCATTTTCTCACTGCACCACACAATGGCTAATAAGCCTGATTTTTTGCACTAACAGACATCCAAAAAAGGCTTTAGAACATATAACTGCACCGCTGAACGGCAAATACTTTTTGTTTTCCACCAATACACGCCAAAAAAGGCTTTAAAAGATATAACTGCACCGCTTAACGCCAAATAAGCACTTATTTTTTTCCACTCATACACCTCAAAAAAGGCTTTAGAACATATGACTGCACAGCTGAACGGTGAATAATACTTTGTTTTCCACAGGTACACTCCAAAAAAGGCTATAATTTTCTCACTTCACAACACATTGTCTAATAAGCCCTTTTTTTTGCACTAATACACATCCAAAAAAGGCTTTAGAACATATAACTGCACTGCTTAATGGCAAATAAGCCCTTATTTTTTTCCACTAATACACCCCAAAAAAGGCTTTAGAACATATAACTGCACCGCTGAAAGGCAATCAATACTTTTTGTTTTCCACCAATACACGCCAAAAAAGGCTATAATTTTCTCACTTCACCACACATTGTCTAATAAGTAGAGTTGAGCGGACACCTGGATGTTCGGGTTCAATGGGTTCGGCCGAAATTCCCAAAAAAGTTTGAGTTCGGGACCCGGACTTGACCCCGAACCCGAACCCCATTGACCTGAACTTTTGAGCACTAAAATGGCTCTAAAAATGTCATGGAAAGGGCTAGAGGGCTGCAAATGCCAGCAAAATGTAGTTAAGAGCCTGGCAAGTGCTCTGCAAACAAATGTGGATAGGGAAATGACTTTAAATAACATAAAATACGTAAAATAAATAAATTATTATCTTGATCTAAGAGGACGAGGTCCATATGAAGTAGGAGGTTGAGGAGGCAGTGGATTTGGCGGTGTAGGTGGAAGCGGCGGTGGAGAAGGTAGCCAACACTGTTTTTTGGTTTAATTTATTTATTTATTTTAAATTAGGGTACACCCCAAAACATTGGGAAATATAACCTGTGATTACCCCCTCCAGCCGTGCTAAACAAACGTTCAGACAATACACTGGCTGCAGGGCAGGTAAGCGCCTTCAAGGCGTAAAGGGCAAGCTCAGGCCATGTGCCCAATTTGGAGACCCAGAAGTTGCAGGGGGCAGACCAATCAGTCAGTTTGTGTAGATGTGTGCAAACATACTGCCCCACCATGTCGCATGTCCCCGTGATATTCACGATCCAACTGGATGTCTGCTCTATTAACTTTCGATGTTCTTTTCTCTGCCTACCATGTTAATCACGGATAGCGGCAAATCAGGGTTTTACACTGGAGAGGGAGCTTGAGAAAGAGAGAGACCACATCCCAGGGAGGTCAATGCATGAAATTTAATAGTGATTGAGCGGAAATGTGGGAGAAGCTATTAAAACGGAAGAATTGAAGGAAAGGAGAGGGTGCATGTCAATTACCCACTCCCGACTCGGGGAGGTAGTGACGATAAATAACAATACAGGACTCTTAAGATGCCCTCTCATTGGAATGATTAATAAATAAATTATAGGGAATGTCACTGAGGTATTTAGGATTTGAAAACGTTAGCCAGGAGAGGCCCTGCTGCCGCTTTGTTGACTCTAGATAACTTCTGTCTGATCGCACGTCCCTGGGACGTCCATGATCCATTTGGATATCTTCTCTATCAACTTTCAATGTTCTTTTCTGAGCCTATTATGTTGATCACGGTTATCAGCGAATCAGGGTTCCACGTCGGAGAGGGAGCGTGAGAAAGGGAGACCTCATCCAAGGGAGGCCAATGGCTGTAATGGGATGGAGCGGAAATGTGGGACAAGTTATTAAAACAGAAGGATCGAATAAAAGGGACAATTAAAGACAAATTTTAGAAATTTAAGTCCCTGTCACCTACGCAGAGCAGAGGTTTATTCACGGCAAAAATTGTAAAAATGTCACCCAAGAATGTAACAGAAAAATTTGTGAAATTTATTAACCTGTCTACTAGGTACAAGTGAAACTCGAAAAATTAGAACATCATGCAAAAGTCCATTGATTTCAGTAATGCAAATTAAAAGGAATTGCATTAATGCAGCTTAAAATTTGAATTTTATGAAAAGGTTCAATATTCTAGGCTCAAAGTGTCACACTCTAGTCAGCTAATTAATCCGTACCCCCTGAGCAAAGGGTACCTCAAAATTGTGACTTTGGGGTTTCATAAGCTATAAGCCATAATCATCCAAATTATAACAAATAAAGGCTTTAAATATCTCGCTTTGCATGTAATGAGTCTATCTCATATGTTAGTTTCACCTTTTAAGTTGCATTGCTGAAATAAATGAACTTTGTGCGATATTCAAATTTTTTGAGTTTTACCTGTATATCAGGGTATATCACAGCCAAAAATTGGTGAATTTCACCTGATAATGTAACAGACAAATTAATGATTTTTTTTTTACCTGTCTACTAGGTAGAGCAATGGTATATCACACCCAAAAATTGGTGAATTTCACCCGAAAATGTAACAGACAAATTAGTGACATTTTTTTTTACCTGTTTACTAGTTAGAGCAATGGTATATCATACCCAAAAATTGTTGAATTTCACCCGATAATGTAACAGACAAATTAGTGATTTTTTTTTTACCTGTCTACTAGGTAGAGCAGTGGTATATCACACCCAAAAATTCGTGAATTTCACCCGAAAATGTAACAGACAAATAAGTGATTTTTTTTTACCTGTCTACTAGGTATAGCAGTGTTATATCACACCCAAAAATTGGTGAATTTCACCTGAAAATGTAACAGACAAAATAGTGTTTTTTGTTTTTTTTTACCTGTATGCTAGGTACAGCATTGGTATATCACACCCAAAAATTGGTGAATTTCACCCAAAAAAGGTAAGACAAATTAGTAATTTTTTTTACTTGTCTACTGGCTAGAGCAGTGGTATATCACACCCAAAAATTGGTGAATTTAACCCGAAAATGTAACAGACAAATTAGTGAAATGACATAAAAAAAAAAAAAAACTTGATTTATGAGGTGAAGGTCCATATGGAGTAGGAGTTTGAGGAGGCGGTGGACGTAGCGGTGTAGGTGGAAGCGGTGGTGGAGGACGAGGTAGCCAGCACTGGCTTTTGGTTTTAATATTTATTTAATTATTTTTTTTAATTAGGGTACACTCCAAAAAGGTGTGAAATATCCAAAATACAAGAATGAGCAATTGCGCTGTAGTATAACAATGGCTGGTTAAGGCCAGTATACATGTTTATTCTACACAAGGTACAGACAAGTCCTGTGGGATATATGCCTGGTTCATTTTAATGAACGCGAGCTTGTCCACATTGGCTGTGGACAGGTGGCTGCTATTGTCTGTGATAACGCCCCCTGCCGTGCTAAACACACGTTCAGATAATACACTGGCTGCAGGGCAGACCAGCACCTCCAAGGCGTAAAGGGCAAGCTCAGGCCATTTGCCCAATTTGGAGACCCAGAAGTTGAAGAGGGCAGATCCGTCATTCAGTACGTGTAGGTGTGTGCACACATACTGCTCCACCATGTTGGTGAAATGTTGCCTCCTGCTAAAATGTTCCATATCAGCTGGTGGTGCTGGTTCTTGTGGTGTGCTGACAAAGCTTTTCCACATTTCGACCATGCTAACCCTGCCTTCTGATGTGCTGGCGGTGCCCCAGCTGCGTTGGCAACCTCTTCCTCCTCCTCTGCCTTCGCCTTGTGCTTCTACTGTGCCCTTGTTGTCAGGTAAGAATGCCACCAGCAGCGCGTCTACCAGCATGCACTTGTACTTGCGCATCTTACGAGTACACTCCAGTGACGGATTTAAGAATGGTACGTTGTCCAGCAGCGTGGCCACCCAGTAATCAGCGCAAATTAGAATGTGGGCAACTCGGCGGTCGTTACGGAGACACTACAGCATGTAATCGCTCATGTGTGCCAGACTGCCCAGAGGCAACAAAAAGCTGTCCTCTGTGGGAGGTGTATCATCTGTGTCCTTTGTATCCCCCCAGCCACACACCAGTGATGGCCATGAGCTGGTGTGGGTGCCACCCTGCTGTGAACATGGTTCCTCCTCCTTCATCTCCTCATCCTCCACCTTGTCATCCTCCAGAACTGTGCCCTGGCTGGACAATTGCGTACCTGGCGTTTGTGGGTGCAGGAACCCACCCTCGGAGCCACTTGTGAAAGACTGACCAGAAACCCCATGAAATGATCTCTCTTTCTTGATGATCTGGCTTTGGTGTGCTACATAGCAAATATATTCGTTATTTTGAATATTATTATATATATTTTTTTTCAATGTGTACTGTTATTCCACTTCGGGATACTCCTCCCCGACAAGCGTGCCCTTTGAATATGACAAATATTCAAAAAAACTAAGTTATAGCAATATAGCGAATATATTCGTTATTTCGAATATTCATCTTTTTTTTTTCAATGTGTACTGTTATTCCACTTTGGCATACTCCTCCCCGACAAGCGTCCCCGTCACCATGGGAACGCCTGTGGGTTAGAAAATACCATCGGATCTGAGTTTTCCCTGAGATCGTGAAAACTCAGACTTGATGGTATTTTCTAACCCACAGGCGTTCCCATGGTGACGGGGACGCTTGTCGGGGAGGAGTATGCCAAAGTGGAATAACAGTACACATTGAAAAAAAAAAGATGAATATTCGAAATAACGAATATATTCGCTATATTGCTATAACTTAGTTTTTTTGAATATTTGTCATATTCTAAAACAAGAATACAGTATATTGCAATATGGTGAATATTCGTAAAATACACATATAGACTGCAATTTAGGTAATATAGTGCTATAAACTTTTTTTCATAGTTGTAATTTTTTTATCTTATGAACTTCAGATTTGAAGAAAAATTACAACTTTGAAAAAAAAAGGTTATGGTATTATATTAGCTAAATTGCAGCCTATATGTGTATTTTATGAATTTTTGCTATATTGCTATATATTTGTTTTTTTTAGAATATTCGTCATATTCTAAAACAAGAATATATAGCAATATATCGAATATTCGCTAAATACAAATAAAGAGCAATTTAGCTAATATAGTGCTATAATCTTTTTTTATAGTCTTATTTATTTTTTCTCTTCTGAACTTCAGATTTGGAAAAAATTGACACTATTAAAAAATATATATTATAGCACTATATTAGCTTAGCTAAATTGCTCTGTATTTTCTCTAATATTCGCCATTTTGCTATATATTCTTGTTTTAGAATATGACGAATATTCTTAAAATGAATATATAGCACTATATTTACTGCTATATATTATTTTTTAATCAACTTCGCATTACGCGATTTTTACAATTTAGATTAATCACAAACGCGAAAATAATCTCAAATACGAATATTTGCAAATATGAAACGAATATTCTAGCGAATATTCACGGAATATCGCAAATTTGATTATGGGACCTGCTGCTCATCACTAAACAGCACCACTGAATGGCTAATAAGCCCTTTTTTCCCACTAATACACCCCAAACAAGGCTTTAGAACATATAACTGCACCAGACGAGGGCTAATAAGATGTACAAATGTTTCCTAGTAAAACACCCTATAAATGGCTTTATTATACAGCACATGAAACCCAATAACAAGCAAGGTTTGCTGGAATTACAGACGTATCTTCTATTGCAAACCTGAAATGAGCAGCAGTATAATGGCAATTTGGATCCCTAGTCAGTGCAGCAAGGTGTAATATGATTGTTCCTGTATTGGACCCTATTCTCCTTTTATACTGTGTAATAATTCTCCCTATCCTTTCTCTACACTTCAAACGATCTTTCCCTGAACTTCTATTCAGCAAAATAAAAGTTTTCAAGTCTTTCCTAGCACTTTCCCTAGCGCCTGCTAACGTCTCTTCCTGCACTAAGTACGCTGGAAAATGGCAGAATCTAAGATGGCTGAGGCTATTTATAGGGCTGTGACATCACAGGGCTGGCTGCTGATTGGCTGCATGCATGGCATTGTCGGTGATCCCTCGTTCCCAGAGTTCTTTTCTCCATGTCCAAACCTGTGCAGCAGCCATTTTAGGAAAAAATTTGATTTGTTACCACGAACAGTGAGGAAATTCGGATTCGATACAAATCACATTTTTCCTGAAATTCTCATCTCTAATCTCAATTATACATACGTATGTGCCCTTTTGAGACAAAAACATAAGAAGTTCCCTTTTGATATGGAAAAAAAATGGGAAGAGGTGTTGGTACCAATGCAGAAAACTGAATGGGATAAGATTTTCTGAAATATAAAAGGGATTTTGTAAAACCTAGCACATAGATTGATGCAGCTCTATGTGATACATCGTTTACATTATTCTCCAGCAAAATTACAGTAGTATATAGGACTAATATATTTAAATGTCTTAATTGTAGGGAGCAGGGAACAGATGATGTTCACTTGTTTTCGATATGTAAGCCCATCAAAGATTTTTGGGGTGAGATTTTGTTGCTAATGGCCATTATGTATAAAAATAGATATTCCACGCTCTTTCACACTTTGTTTATTGGGTCAGATGATGTCACTACCAGAGCTTTGGGACGTTCTCACAGCTCTGTTTCTCCACCCCTGTGATGATGTCACTACTAGAGCTGGGAGGCGTTCTCACTACTCTGTTTACTTCTGGTTTCTTTCACCACAGCTGTCCTTCATGTGTTTGATTTCCCTCTCTTTATATCACCCCTCCTCCTATGATAGGATGTGGATTATAGTTCTCACTTCAGTTGTGGCTCTTGCTTTGGTTTCTTCACTTGTAGCTATCAGTCCACTGGACCTGTCTTCTGCTGCAGCTAGCACTCCGGATTTTGCCAGCCTGTCCTTGGATCCGTCTTCTCTGCGGCTACAACACCTTCAGCTAAGTCTGCAGACATTGTTGTATTCCTGTTTGTTTTCTGACTGGATCTGAGGTGGCCACGGTTCCCTCCATATACTGAGTAGGGCACTGGTGGCCGTGCCCCTTCCACTATTGTAGGGGTTACAGGGGTCATTAGTCTTAGGCACGTGGGCATGCCTCGTTCCGCCTTTTGGATCCGGGCATGTGCTTTAGCAGAATAGGGAAAGCGTTGAGGGTCGGACAGGGGTCACCCTTTATCCTCCCTAGTTCTGGGTCCAGTCAGTTGCTCTGTACTGTGAATTACTATCGTTGCTCACATACACCTGTGACAGATGAATGTTATCCTAAAAGTAAGAGAACAGATAATAGTTGGAAAATTGCTATTTCAGGCAAGAAGGTGTATCGCTAAGAACTGGATCCCGGATAATGTTTCAACAATTGAAATGTGGGTGAGGATAGTTAATTGTACAATTCTCTGTGTACGACTTAACAGACTGAATAAAGGATTAGATCATTTAGAATGATGTGGAGGAAGTGGGTACGTGAGAGGATGGGGTTAGGAAACAGGACAGATATAATAGAATAGGGTGAAAAACTATTATTATTATTATTATTATTATTATAATAATATTATTATTTAATTTTATTTTTATAATTTTATTTTTTCTGAAATTTTATTAGAAATAAAAACCAAACAATTTTTTTCCATACAAAATTGCTCAACGGCATTATTAATTTTCTTCTTTTTATACCTTAATGCATACCTCGCAGTACACGCCCCAACCCTCCCTCCCCTTACGATGAGTCTCCTATCCCCTCCATCAACAAGGACGGAGAGGGGATAGCGATGGGGTAAAGGCAGGAAAACATAAAACTTCTAAATCCCCCATACCTTATTCCATCTCTGCTCAATATTTCTTTGTTTATATAGGATACTTTCATATCTCTTAATCTTATTGAACAAATTTAGCCAAGTATACACACTAGGAATATTTTGTCAGAACCAAACTCGTGCAATTAAGATTCTCCCCAAAAACATTATTTTAATCAAGAGAAACCTTTTATACCTATTGCAATTAACCTGGGAGAGATCACCGAGTAGCCAACATTCTACCGTGTATGGGATCACTACTTTCAGTTTTTGGGTAATAAGTTTAGCAATTGCCCCTCAATATTCTGTTAAAAGTCCACATAACCAAAACATATTTAAATAGTCAAGGTGAATCACACCGTGGACAATTAGAGGTATTTCTCAAACCACGTTTATTAAGCCATACTGGCGTGACATATATTCTATGTAATATATTAAATTGCACAGACATGATTAAAATTGTGAGACACTAATCTTTCCCAATTATCTAATTGGTTTATTAAGAAGTTTAGCCCCCCAGGCCCTTTGTCCAGGGGAGCCTATATTATTAAATAGTGCTTCCAATAAAGTTGATAGATCTTAATCTTCTGACCCAGATCTCTCGTCAAATCATTTAATGGTGTAGAAGTGTCTATGGCTAACAGAGATGTCCCCTTTACAGTAGAGAATGATGAACATAACTGAATATACCTAAAACAAGATAAGTTAATTAATTGCTCCCTTTTAACCAGCTCCAAGAATGGAAGTATAGCTCCATCACCCACCACTTGTGCAACATATAGAATATTATATTTTTGCCAATAATTGTCTCCGGCTAATTCATCTAGCTCTTGTAAAAAATGATTATGCCAGAGGAGCATGCAGTAGAGAGATCCCTTTATTCCTAACCAACCTCTAATAGTACCCTACGTCTTAGTAAATAACTTTCTAGACTCCCTATAATCATTTTGGGCACTGAATAATCACCCAGATTCCAATAGCGTAAACATATTATCATGTGAGGATCTTCTCAGCAGGGTCCTACAGAGTGGAGTTTCCTTCCAAATGGCAATAAAGCCATAGCTGTGCAGCTATAAAATAGCCCTTAAAATAGGGAAGGTTCTGCCCTCCCTTTTCCATCAGCTTATAAAGATATTCCAGTTTAAGCCTTACTCACTTCCCATAAGTAGAGTTGACCGGACACCCGGATGTTCGGGTTCTACGGGTTCGGCCGAACTTTGGAAAAAAGTTTGAGTTTGAGACCCGAACTTGACCCGAACTTGAACCCGAACCCAAACCCCTTCGAAGTCAATGGGGACCCGAACATTTGAGCACTAAAATGGCTGTAAAAAAGTCATGGAAAGGGCTAGAGGAAAGGGCTAAATAACATAAAGTACATAAAAAAAATAAAATAATAATCTTGATCTAAGAGGATCAGGTCCATATGGAGTAGGAGGTTGAGGGGGCGGTGAATGTGGTGGTGTGGGTGGAAGCGGCGGTTGAGGAGGAGGTAGCATACACTGGTTTTTGGTTTTTTATTTTTAAAATTAAGGTACACCCCAAAACATTGGGAAATATAACCTGTGATAACCCCCTCCAGTCATGCTAAACACACGTTCAGAGAATACACTGGCTGCAGAGCAGGCCAGCACCTCCAAGGGGTAAAGGGCAAGCTCAGGCAATGTGCCCAATTTGGAGACCCAGAAGTTGCAGGGGCTGACCCCTGTCAGTCAGTTCATGAAGGCGTGTGCACACTTACTGCCCCACCATGTTGCACGTCCCCGTGATGTTCACAATCCAATTTGATATCTGCTCTATCAACTTTTGATGTTCTTTTATGCGCCTACCATGGTGATTACGGGTGGCGGGGAATCAGGGTTCTAGGCTGGAGAGGGAGAAAAAGAGACTAAATTTAAGGGAGATAAATTTATTTTAAAAAATTGGTATTGAGAAGAAATGTGGGAAAAGTTATTGAGGCGCAAATGTGGGACAAATTACAGAAGTCCAAATGTGGGCCAAAAGAGTCAACCGGAATTGTGGGAAAACCTATTGAGGCGCAAATGTTGGCCAAAAGAGTATAGTGGAAATGTGGGACAAAGTATTGAAGCTTAAATGTGGTAGAACTTGTTTAAGTTTAAGCATTAAATAAAAGGAGGTGGCGCGCATCAATTAAAGAAGCATTTCAGAAATTTTATTCCGTGTCACCTATGCAGAGCAGGGGTTTATTCACGTCTAAAATTGTATAATGTCAACCCAAGAATGTAACAGAAAAATTACAGAAATTTATTAACCTGTCTACTTAGTAGAGCAGGGGTCTATGACAGAAAACAATTGTTTATTGTCGCCCAAAAATGTAAAAGAAAAATTATTGAAATTTATTACGCTATCAACAAGGTAGAGGAGGGGTATATTACACCCAAAAATTGGTGAATTTGACCCTAAAATGTAACTTACAAATGTTATTATTTTTTTTACCGGTCTAATAGGTATAGCAGTGGTACATCACACAAAAAAATTGCTGAATTTCACCAGAAAATGCAACTGCCAATTTTTTTTTATTTTTTTTTTACCGGTCTACTAGGTATATCAGTGGTACTTCACACCAAAAAATTTTTGAATTTCAACTGAAAATGTAACTGACAAATATATATTTTTTGTTAACCGGCCTACTAGGTATAGCAGTGGTACTATACACCCAAAAATTGGTTAATTTCACCAGAAAATGTTAATGACAATTTATTTTATTTTTTTAACCGGCCTACTAGGTATAGCAGTGGTATTATACACCAAAAAATTGGTGAATTTCACCCGAAAATGTTAATGACAATTTATTTTTATTTTTTTAACCGGCCTACTAGGTATAGCAGTGGTACTATACACTAAAAAATTGGTGAATTTCACCAGAAAATGTAAATGACAAAGTAGTGAAATGATATAAAATAAAACACGTACAGCTCGTGCTTTGCACTTAAATGCCTGGTCATGCAGGTTGTGCTCAGGTTGAGAACGTTAATGCATCCCTTCAGGCTCTGATTGCACAGCATGCAAACCACTAGTGTCTTGTCATCAGTACATTGTCTGAAGAACTGCCACACCAGGGAAATCCTTGGAGCTGGCTTTGGTGTGCTCGGTCCCTTGCTGCGGTGGGCAGTAGGAAGCATACTGTCTAGAGGATGGCTGCTCCGCTTTTGCACCCTGCTCCCTCTTCTGCTGTGCTGGTGGCTCTGTGCGACCAACGCCTCTTCCTCCGAACTACATTGGTCACTCGCATGACCTTGATTCCATGTGGGGTCGAGGGTATCATTGTCCTCAACACCATTTTCCACTTAGTCTTCACCCCTGACTTCCTGTCACGGCGGACAGGATACAAGATACACAGAAAATAAACAAACAAGTGTCTAGGCAAGAAGCTGGGGATAAAGGTCACCTCCTGACAAATCCCTACCAGCTTTCCCTAGACTACTATGCCCACGTTTAGACCCTGATGGTGGGAATAACGTGTCCTCGTGCCTAGGCTGAAGATACCCTAAGATGGTGAAAGGGGGAAAGAGGCAGCCTGCTCCCTCAGAACCTGGAGGGGGCAGGCGTCTCTCTAACAGCTTAGACAGACAACCACAAGAAAACAAAAACCAACTTAGCTTTACTGAGCAGGAACAGCTAATCCTTCCTTCCTTCCTCTGAGCCAGACAGAAGCTTTAACCCACAAAGGACATTGGGAATGGGCGTAATTTAAACTCAAACCAACGATCACACCCAGTGCACCTGAAGGGAGGCGGATATAGCTCAACTCCAAAACAAAACAAAACAAAAAGGCTACACACGAGCTGCTAACCTGGCAGACCTCCGCACATAGCCTGAGCAGGGCATGACAGTACCCCCCCTTCTACGGGTGACCTCCGGACACCCCGGCCCAACTTTATCTGGGTGGGATCTGTGAAAAGCCCTCACCAGTTGGCTGGCACTAACATCCACAGCCGGAACCCACATCCTCTCCTCAGGGCCGTATCCCCTCCAGTGTACCAGATACTGAAGGGAACCCTGAAGAACTCTTGAGTCGAGAACCCTGGAGATCTCAAAATCTAAATTTCCATCAACCAGAACAGGGGGAGGAGGCAATGGCGATGGTTCCACCGGTTTCACATATCTCTTCAGTAAAGACTTGTGGAACACGTCATGGATCCTCCAAGTCTGCGGAAGATCCAGACGAAACACTACTGGATTGACCACCGCAGATATTTTGTAAGGTCGAATAAATCTTGGACCCAGTTTCCAAGATGGTACTCTCAGTTTAATATTTTTAGTAGACAACCACACCAAATCACCCAGACACAGGTCCGAACCAGTCACACGTCTCTTGTCAGCCATTGCCCTATACCTCTCACCCATCTTCTCCAAATTCACCTGTATCCTCCGCCAGATAGAAGACAAGGCAGAAGAAAATCTCTCCTCCTCTGGCATCCCAGAGGAACTAGTCCCAGAAAAGGTACCAAACGGAGGATGAAAAACGTATGCGCCAAAAAATGGCGACTTACCCGTGGACTCCTGCCTATGGTTATTCAAAGCAAACGAAAGTTAAATGCCAAGCAGAGAGCAGAACGCCCTCCAAAACCTGGAGACAAACTGCGTGCCCCTATCAGAAACCACATCCGAGGGAATGTCATGCAATTTCACGATATTATCAACAAAAATCTGAGCAAGAGTCTTGGCATTGGGCAGACTGGCTAACGATACAAAGTAAGCCATTTTACTAAAACGGTCAACAACCACCAAAATTACTGTTTTCCTGGAGGAACTCGGCAGATCCGTAATAAAGTCCAAAGACAAGTGTGTCCAAGGACGAGACGGAATAGACAAAGGAAGAAGTGAACCAGCAGGTCGATTATGAGCAATCTTTGACCGTGCACAAGTTTCACAAGCTGCTACGTAATCCTCAACACTCTTACGTAACCCGGGCCACCAGAACCTCCGGGACACAAGATCAAAGGTGGACTTACCACCAGGATGTCCAGCAAGGACAGTATCGTGATGTTCCTTAAATACCTTGTATCGCAGTCCATCAGGAACAAACAACCTCCCTGGGGGACAAGAACCAGGAGCCCCCTCCTGGACTCCCAACACCTCCATCTCCAATTCGAGATACAGAGCGGAGACCACCACCCCATCAGCCAAAATCGGAGCAGGATCCTCCGAATCACATCCCCCAGGAAAGCTGCGAGACAACGCATCTGCCTTGACATTTTTAACCCCCGGGCGAAAAGTAACCACAAAATTGAACCTGGTAAAGAACAGTGACCATCTGGCCTGTCTAGGGTTTAGACGCTTGGCAGATTGCAGGTAAGCCAAATTCTTATGATCCGTATATACTGTAATGAGATGAGACGCCCCCTCCAACCAGTGACGCCATTCCTCAAAGGCCAATTTGATGGCCAGCAATTCCCTATCTCCTACATCATAATTCCTCTCGGCGACCGAGAGCTTCTTGGAAAAAAAAAGCACACAGAACCCATTTGCCAGGAGATGAACCCTGCGACAGCACTGCTCCAACCCCCACTTCTGATGCATTAACCTCCACCACAAATGGCTGAGACACATCGGGCTGCACCAAATGGGAGCAGACGCAAAACATTCCTTAATTTTCAAAAAGGCCTGCAATGCCTCATCCGACCAGACAGAGACATCGGCGCCCTTCTTAGTCATATCGGTCAGAGGTTTCACAATGGTAGAATAGTTCAAAATACATTTTCTATAATAATTAGTAAACCCCAAAGCTTTCTGATTCTCCAGTCGGTCCCATTCCAGAACCGCCCGGACCTTTTCGGGATCCATACGAAAACCAGAGTCAGAAGGCAGAAATCCCAGAAACGGAAGCTCCTGCACAGAAAACACACATTTCTCCAAATTTGCCATATAATTTATTCTCCCGAAGGATTGTCAAAACCTGTCTCACGTGATCCTGATGGGTCTTCAGATCAGGAGAGTAAATTAGAATGTCATCCAAGTAAACTACCACGAACCTCCCCACAAAATGATAGAAAATGTCATTGACGAATCGCTGAAAGGCATAACCAGATTCTCGAAATGACCCTCGTTCGTGTTGAAGGCCGTTTTCCACTCATCCCCTTCCTTGATTCTGATCAGATTTTAGGCCCCTCTTAAATCCAACTTGGAAAATACCTTGGCTCCAACAATCTGATCAAAAAGATCGGAGATCAAAGGAAGGGGATACGAGTCACGGACCGTAATACGGTTCAATTCCCAGAAATCCAAACAAGGTCTCAGTGATCCATCCTTTTTCTTTACAAAGAATAAACCCACTGCCACCGGAGACTTAGATGGCCTAATATGACCTTTTGCCAAACTCTCGGCAATATATTTCCGCATGACCTCTCTTTCAGTTTGAGAAAGATTGTAAAGCTGAGACTTTGGCAATTTAGCCCCTTGGATGAGATTAACTGGACAATCATAGTCACGATAAGGGGGCAATTCCTGAGCCCCACCCTCCGAAAAGACATCCGCAAAATCTGAGAGATACTGAGGTAAAGCCGTAGTAGACACACCAGAGATAGATGTACCAAGACAATTGTCTGAACAAAATTCACTCCAACCAATGATCTGTCTTGCTTGCCAATCTATAATTGGGTTATGTTTTGTCAACCACGGTAAAGCCTCATGCACACCACTATATTTTTTCACAGTCCGCAAAACGGGGTTCCGTTGTTCCGTGATCCGTTTCCGTATTTTTTTCCGTGTGTCTTCCTTGATTTTTGGAGGATCACCAGACATGAAAAGTGAAAAATGAAAAAAATCTAAGTCAAGTTTGCCTTGAAAATGATAGGAAAAAAACGGACACGGATCAAGGATGCAGATAACAATCTTGTGTGCCTCCGTATTTTTTCACGGACCCATTGACTTAAATGGGTCCGCGAACCGTTGTCCGTGAAAAAAATAGGACAGGTCATATTTTTTTCACGGACTGGAAACACGGATCACGGACACGGATGACAAACGGTGCATTTTCCGAGTTTTCCACGGACCCATTGAAAGTCAATGGGTCCGCAGGAAATCACGGAAAACGGAAGAACAGACACGGATGCACACAACGGTTGTGTGCATGAGGCCTCCTAACCCTAAGACTATAGGAGCGGGCAAGTCCTTCATGACAAAACAAGACATGATATCAACATGTGAATCACCCACCCTTAGGCCTCATGCACACGACCGTTGTGTGCATCCGTGGCCGTTGTGCCGTTTTCCATTTTTTTTCGCGGACCCATTGACTTCCAATAGGTCCGTGAAAAATTTGAAAATGCACCGTTTTGCAGCCGCATCCGTGATCCGTGTTTCCTGTCCGTCAAAAAAATATGACCTCCCCCGGCCACCCCCCCTCCCTCTATTGTAATATCATTGGTGACCAGTGTGCGGCCCCCCCTCTATTGTATTAATATCATTGGTGGCCAGTGTGCGGCCTCCCCTCCCCCCCGATCATTGGTGGAGGCGGAGATTCCGATCGGAGTCCCAGTTTAATCGCTCTGGGGCTCCGATCGGTAACCATGGCAACCAGGACGCTACTGCAGGCCTGGTTGCCATGGTTACTTAGCAATATTACAATATTAGAAACATCATACTTACCTGCTGGCTGCTGCGCTGTCTGTGTCCGGCCGGGAGCTCCTCCTACTGGTAAGTGACAGGTCTGTGCGGCGCATTGCTTAATAATCTGTCACTTACCAGTAGGAGGAGCTCCCGGCCGGACACAGACAGCGCAGCAGCCAGCAGGTAAGTATGATGCTTCTAATATTGTAATATTGCTAAGTAACCATGGCAACCAGACCTGCAGTAGCGTCCTGGTTGCCATGGTTACCGATCGGAGACCCAGAGCGATTAAACTGGGACTCCGATCGGAATCTCTGCTGCCACCAATGATCGGGCGGGGGAGGGGGGGGAGAGGGGAGGCCGCACACTGGCCACCAATGATATTACAATAGAGGGGGGGAGGGGGGCCGACGGAGGCCGCACACTGGCCACCAATGATATTACAATAGAGGGGGAAAGGGGGGGGCGCACACTGGCCACCAATGATATTACAATAGAGGGAAGGCCGGGGGGGCCTGCACACTGGCCACCAATGATATTCAAACTGGGGAGGGAGGGGGGTCTGCCCCCTGCTGCCTGGCAGCCCCTGATCTCTTACAGGGGGCTATGATACGCACAATTAACCCCTTCAGGTGCAGCACCTGAAGGGTTAATTGTGCTGATCACAGCCCCCTGTAAGAGATCAGGGGCTGCCAGGCAGCAGGGGGCAGTCATGTACACAGTTCGTAGTATATTCTAACTAGAAGCGTCCCCATCACTATGGGAACGCCTCTGTGTTAGAATATACTGTCGGATCTGAGTTTCACGATGTTACTCAAATCCGATGGTATATTCTTACATAGAGGCGTTCCCATGGTGATGGGGACGCTTCAAGTTAAAATATACCAACGGATTGGAGAAAACTCCGATCCTATGGTATATTAACTCCTGACTTTACATTGAAAGTCAATGGGGGACGGATCCGTTTGAAATTGCACCATATTGTGTCAACGTCAAACGGATCCATCCCCATTGACTTGCATTATAATTCAGGAAGGATCCGTTTGGCTCCGCACGGCCAGCCGGACACCAAAACGACTTTTTTTTTCATGTCCGTGGATCCTCCAAAAATCAAGGAAGACCCACGGACGAAAAAACGGTCACGGATCATGGAAAAACGGAACGCGTTTTTGCGGACCGCAAAAAAAAAACGTCGTGTGCATGAGGCCTTAACAGAATACCATGAGCAATATGAGTGAGACTCCTTTGAGAAAGAGGGGAAGAATCAATTGCGAAAACCGGAATCTCTCTTTCTTATGTGCAAGTACTTAGACCCAGATTTTGAAGAAAAAGCAAATCAATAAGGTTTACGCTAGCACCACAGTCAATGAGTACTTCAACAAAAAACATTCTTGAGTCTAGCGCCACCATAGCTGGAAGGAGAAAACAAATATTACAGGGAGCTTGAATACCTGCTTGCTCCACCACTCCATTCACACTGCCAAGAGTCAGGGATGTTAAACCTCTTTGTGATTCTTTCTCATCAACATGCGGTTTAACAAAAGGACAAGCAAAAATAAAATGACCACTTTTTCCACAGTAATAACATAGCTTATGCAACCTCCTAAAGTTCCTATTACCAGAACTTAAAGACACCTGACCCAACTGTATGGGTTCCTTCCCTACCCCTGAATTACATGTCATATTACCCTGGGGAACCGGTGAGCCAAAACCACTCACAGAAGGGATCCCTCGCACAGAAGGAACTTTACACCTCTCTCTAATGCGTCTATCTAACCGTACTGCCAAAGACATAGCATTCTCTAATGTATCCGGGTACTCATGAAAAGCTAGTGCATCTTTCAATCTCTCAGATAACCCCTGACAAAACTGACTATGTAACGCGGGGTCATTCCACTCTGACTCAGTAGCCCATCTCCTAAACTCAACGAAGAAAGCCTCTGCAGTATGTTCACCTTGTAATAAATTACGCAATTTAGATTCCGTCATTGAGACCCGATCTGGATCATCGTAAATAAATCCCAAGGCTTTAAAAAATTCTTCCACCGACCGGAGCGCCAGAGAACCGGACGGCAGAGAAAAGGCCCAGGATTGCGCGTCCCTTTTAAGCAAGGAAATGATTATCCCTACCCTCTGACTCTCATCACCAGACGAAGATGGACGCAGCCGAAAATACAACTTGCATGACTCTTTAAAGCGGATAAAGTCATCTATACCCCCTGAAAATCTATCAGGGAGAGTGACTTTAGGCTCCCCATACATTTGACTTCCTCCTATTGCACCTGATGCCAGAGCATTCTGACACCGTGTGACCGAATTACGCAGATCCGCAACCTCTAGGGATAATCCCTGCATGCGATCAACTAGCACCTCAATTGACTCCATCTCAAAACCCATAAGAAATGGTAGTCAAGGTATTGGCGGGTTATAATGTCACGGCGGACAGGATACAAGATACACAGAAAATAAACAAATTAGTATCTAGGCAAGAAGCTGGGGATAAAGGTCACCTCCTGACAAATCCCTACCAGCTTTCCCTAGACTTCTATGCCCACGTTTAAACCCTGATGGTGGGAATAACGTGACATCGTGCCTAGGCTGAAGATACCCTAAAATCCCTAAGATGGTGAAAGGGCGAAAGAGGCAGCCTGCTCCCTCAGAACCTGGAGGGGGCAGGCGTCTCTCTAACAGCCTAGACAGACAACCACAAGAAAACAAAAAACAACTTAGCTTTACTGAGCAGGAACAGCTAATCCATCCTTCCTTCCTTCCTCTGAGCCAGACAGAAGCTGTAACCCGCAAAGGACACTGGGAGTGGGCGTAATTAAAACTCAAACCAACGACCACACCCAGTGCATCTGAAGGGAGGCGGATATTGCTCAACTCCAAAACAAAACAAAAAGGCTACACACGAGCTGCTAACCTGGCAGACCTCCACACATAGCCTGAGCAGGGAATGACACTTCCTTGTCGGTCTGCACAATTTCGAATCCCCCAGCAATTGGCACCTGTGTTTTGTCATCATCCGAGACGTGCTGCGATGGTCCTCATAAGTAGTCATCTTGAAAAAAAAGTGGTTGGGCATAGGTGCACTCAATCTCTTCCACTTCTGGGCAGGGCTAGGTGGATGGCCAAATGACAGATTCAAGCCCCTGTATGTAGGGGGGTATCTCACACAGTCTGAACCAGTGTAGGCCAGAAGTAAATATATCTTTGCACAAAATGGCTGTATTTCAGATTGCTGTATTTCAAATTGCTGTATTTCAAATGGCTGAATCAAACCCCTTTATGTATAGGGGGATCACACACGCCCTGAACCATTGTAGGCCTGAAGTAAATACATTTTTGCACAAAATGGCTGTATTTCAAATGGCTGAATCAAACCCCTGTATGTATAGGGGGGATCACACACGCCCTGAACCAGTGTAGGCCGAAAGTAAAAATATATTTGCACAAAATGGCCGTATTTCAAATACCTGATTCAAACCCCTGTATGTAGGGGGGTATTTCACACGTTCTGAACCAATGTAGGCCTGAAGTAAATATATCTTTGCACAAAATGGCTGTATTTTAAATGGCTGTATTTTAAATGGCTGAATCAAACCCCTGTATGTATAGGGGGGATCACACATGCCCTGAACCAGTGTAGGCCTGAAGTAAATATATATTTGCACAAAATGACTGTGTTTCAAATGGCAGTATTTCAAATGCCTGATTCAAACCCCTGTATGTAGGGTGGTATCTCACACGGTCTGAAACAGTGTAGGCCTGAAGTAAATATATCTTTGCACAAAATGGCTGTATTTCAAATGGCTGATTTAAACCCCTGTATTTATAGGGGGCATCACACACGCCCTGAACCAGTGTAGGCCTAAAGTAAATATATCTTTGCACAAAATGGCTGTATTTCAAATGGCTGTATTTCAAATGGCTGAATCAAATCCCTGTATGTATAGGGGGGATCACACACGCCCTGAACCAGTGTAGGCCTGAAGTAAATATATCTTGGCACAAAATGGCTGTATTTCAAATGGTTGTATTTCAAATGGCTGAATCAAACCCCTGTATGTATAGGGGGGATCACACACGCCCTGAGCCAGTGTAGGCCTGAAGTAAATATATATTTCCACAAAATGGATGTATTTCAAATGCCTGATTCAAACCCCTGTAAGTAGGGGGGTATCTCACACGGTCTGAACCAGTGTAGGCCTGAAATAAATATATCTTGGCACAAAATGGCTGTATTTCAAATGGCTGTATTTCAAATGGCTGAATCAAACCCCTCTATGTATAGGGGGTATCACACATGAACTGAACCAGTGTAATACTGAAGTATATATATATATATATATATATATATATATATATATATATGCACAAAATGGCTGTATTTCAAATGCCTGATTCAATCCCCTGCATGTAGGGGCGTATCTGACACGGTCTGAACCAGTGTAGGCCTGAAGTAACTATATCTTTGCACAAAATGGCTGTATTTCAAATGGCTGAATCAAACCCCTGTATGAATAGGAGGGATCACACACACCCTGAACCAGTGTAGGCCTGAAGTAAATATATATTTGCACAAAATGGCTGTATTTCAAATGCCTGATTCAAACCCCTGTATGTAGGGGGGTATCTCACACGGTCTGAACCAGTGTAGGCTTGAAGTAAATATATCTTTGCACAAAATGGCTGTATTTCAAATGGCTGAATCAAACCCCTGTATGTATAGGGGGGATTACACACGCCCTGAACCAATGTAGGCCTGAAGTAAATATATATTTGCACAAAATGGCTGTATTTCAAATGGCTGTATTTCAAATGCCTGATTCAAACCCCTGTATGTATAGGGGGGATCTCACACACCCTGAATCAGTGTAGGCCTGAATTAAAAATGTATTTGCGCAAAATGGCTGTATTTCAAATGGCTGTATTTTAAATGGCTGAATCAAACCCCTGTAGGTATAATGGGGATCTCACACACCCTGAATCAGTGTAGGACTGAATTAAAGATTTCTTTGCACAAAATGGCTGTATTTCAAATGGCTGAATTAAACACCTGTATGTAGGGGGGTATCTCACTCGCCCTGAATCAGTGTAGGCCTGAATTAAAGATTTCTTTGCTCAAAATGGGTGTATTTCAAATGGCTGTAAATCAAATGGCTGAATCAAACCCCTGTATGTATAGGGGGGATCACATATGCCCTGAACCAGTGGAGGCCTGAAGTAAATATATATTTGCACAAAATGGCTGTATTTCAAATGCCTGATTCAAACCCCTGTATGTAGGGTGGTATCTCACACGGTCTGAACCAGTGAAGGCCTGAAGTAAATATATCTTTGCACAAAATGGCTGTATTTCAAATGGCTAAATCAAACCCCTGTATGTATAGGGGGGATCACACACGCTCTGAACCAGGGTAGGCCTAAAGTAAATCTATATTTGCACAAAATGGCTGTATTTCAAATGCATGATTCAAACCCCTGTATGCAGGGGGGTATCTCACACGGTCTGAACCAGTGTAGGCCTGAAGTAAATATATCTTTGCACAAAATGGCTGTATTTCAAATGGCTGTATTTAGAATGCCTGATTCAAACCCCTGTATGTAGGGTGGTATCTCACACAGTCTGAACCAGTGTAGGCCTGAAGTAAATATATCTTTGCACAAAATCGCTGTATTTCAAATGGCTGTATTTTAAATGGCTGAATCAAACCCCTGTATGTATAGGGGGGATCTCACACGCCCTGAACCAGTGTAGGCCTGAAGTAAATATATATTTGCACAAAATGGCTGTATTTCAAATGCCTGAATCAAACCCCTGTATGTATAGGGGGGATCTCACACGCCCTGAATCAGTGTAGGCCTGAATTAAAAATGTATTTGCACAAAATGGCTGTATTTCAAATGGCTGTATTTTAAATGGCTGAATCAAACCCCTGTATGTATAAGGGGGATCTCACACACCCTGAATCAGTGTAGGACTGAATTAAAGATTTCTTTGCACAAAATGGCTGTATTTCAAATGGCTGAATTAAACACCTGTATGTAGGGGGGTATCTCACTCGCCCTGAACCAGTGTAGGCCTGAAGTAAATATATCTTTGCACAAAATGGCTGTATTTAAAATGGCTGTATTTAAAATGCCTGATTCAAACCCCTGTATGTAGGGGGGTATCTCAAACGGTCTGAACCAGTGTAGGCCTGAATTAAAGATTTCTTTGCAAAAAAATGGCTATATTTCAAATTGCTGAACAAACCCCTGTATGTTTAGGCGGGATCTCACACGCTCTGAATCAGTGTAGGCCTGAAGTAAATATATCTTTGCACAAAATGGCTGTATTTAAAATGGCTGAATCAAACCCCTGTATGTAGAGGGGTATCTCACATGCCCTGAATCAGTGTAGGCCTGAATTAAAGATTTCTTTGCACAAAATGGGTTTATTTCAAATGGCTGTAATCAGGGCTTTTTTTCTCAGAGAAAAGGTGGTGGAACTCAGCCCCCCTCCCCTGGCCACGCCCCTACCCACCCCTAGGACCGCCCCCTAAAACCGCTTCTTTAGAGAACAGGGATGCAAGTAAAATTTTGGGGGACTATAAAAGTCCAGCCCAGCAAAGAAACCCCCCAGATGGGGATGGCACTGTTAATGGGGGATCTGGGGATGGCATCCGCAGATCCCCCATCCTATAACAGTGCCATCCACAGACCCCCCCATCCTATAACAGTGCAATCCATAGACCCCCCCACCCCATAACAGTGCCATCCACAGACCCCCCCATCCTATAACAGTGCAATCCACAGACCCCCCACCCCATAACAGTGCCATCCACAGACCCCCCCTTAACAGTGCCATCCACAGACCCCCCACCCCATAATAGTGCCATCCACAGACCCCCCCTTAACAGTGCCATCCACAGACCCCCCACCCCATAACAGTGGCCATCCACAGACACCCACCCACCCCATAACAGTGCCATCCACAGACCCCCCACCCCATAACAGTGCCATCCACAGACCCCCCCTTAACAGTGCCATCCACAGCCCCCCCACCCCATAATAGTGCCATCCACAGACCCCCCCACCCCATAACAGTGCCATCCACAGACACCCCCCCACCCCATAACAGTGCCATCCACAGACCCCCCCCTTAACACTGCCATCCACAGACCCCCCCCCCCCCCATTGCCGCTCCAGTACAGTTATAAAATGTGTAAAATTAATAATGATTCTATTCATGAGGCCCCCTCTGTAGTAGAACATTCAATATATCCATCCTACTCACAGGGCTGTTATCGTAATGCAGGCCGGCCGGGCAGACGAGCGGCAGCGTCACTGACTGACGTCACGTGCCTGCGCCGCCTGCTTCATTCATAAAGTAGGCCGGGCAGGCACGTGACGTCAGTCAGTGACGCTGCCGCTCGTCTGCCCGGCCGGCCTGGATTACGATAACAGCCCTGTGAGTAGGATGGATATATTGAATGTTTTTCTACAGAGGGGGCCTTATGAATAGAATCATTATTCATTTTACACATTCTATAACTGTACTGGAGCTGGGGGCCGGAGCACAGTGAACGCACCGGCCCCCAGCTCCTCCTCCCAGTCCCTCCCCGCTGATACATGGCAGCCTGCGATGCTGGAGCATGGCAGGCTGCGATGTCAAAAGGTGACGGAACGCCGTTCCGGTGCATTCCGCCAGAAAAAAAGCCCTGGCTGTAATTCAAATGGCTGAATCAAACCCCTGTATGTATAGGGGGGATCACATATGCCATGAACCAGTGTAGACCTGAAGTAAATATATATTTGCACAAAATGGCTGTATTTCAAATGGCTGCATTTCAAATGGCTAAATCAAACCCCTGTATGTATATGGGGGATCACACACGCCCTGAACCAGTGTAGGCCTAAAGTAAATATATATTTGCACAAAATGGCTATATTTCAAATGCCTGATTCAAACCCCTGTATGTAGGGGGGTATCTGACATGGTCTGAACCAGTGTAGGCCTGAAGTAAATATATCTGTGCACAAAATGGCTGTATTTCAAATGGCTGAATCAAACCCCTGTATGTAGGGGGGTATCTCACACACCCTAAATCAGTGTAGGCCTGAATTAAAGATTTCTTTGCACAAAATGAGTGTATTTCAAATGGCTGTAATTCAAATGGCTGAATCAAACCCCTGTATGTATAGGGGGGATCTCACATGCCCTGAATCAGTGTAGGCCTGAAGTAAATATATCTTTGCACAAAATGGCTGTATTTCAAATGTCTGAATCAAACCCCTGTATGTAGAGGGGTATCTCACACGCCCTTAATCAGTGTAGGCCTGAATTAAAGATTTCTTTGCCCAAAAATGGCTGTATTTCAAATGGCTGAATCAATCCCCTGTATGTATAGGGGGGATCACACACGCCCTGAATCAGTGTAGGCCTGCAGCGTCCCACTCCAGATATGTGAGAACTGCAAAATAGCTTTAAACTGTATTGCATGTTGTTTGTATTATATTACCTGTTCATAGGCCGGCTACGTGTAATTTATACATTCCACCACTAGATGGGGATAGTACTTAGTTTATATATATATACTTAGGTCAGGCCTAGTGTAGAAGGAAGGAGTTAGTCAGTCTGTTTTTGAGTTAGAGTGCAGACCTAGCACTTCTGCTCATCAAAAAGTCTAGTCCTGGAAGGGACAAAAGAAAGGAAAGACTAAAAATCCAAAGGATAAAAGCCACTATCCAGGCATCAAAGACCTTTGGGAGTCCAGATGAAGGTTACTTTAGCCACAGGCAACCTCACCAAATAACTCTGGTTTACTAGGGACCTGAAGCAGAGTCACCTATCAGAAGCACTGATACAGAACCTTCAAGCTAAGCTAAACCCAGCCATACCTATTAACAGTGGATCAACAGAATTCCTCTAAATTGCAAAAGACTGTATTCTGTCCGGATGTTAATGCTTCAACTGGAACCAACATCAGTAAAAGTTGTGAGTTGTATCCTACCACTGTCTACTTCATTCTTACCACTGGTTGTACCACCATTAATGGTACCGGCATCACGACAAATAACACCAAGGGACCCAGCCGCCACAAGCACCCTAAACACCACTGCCACCAAGGGCACCTCGACCTCCATCTAGGCTGGTGCTTCCCTACCACAGAGCGTGCCCTAGAGGATTTTGTGCTGTCTTCCTCAACACTGTGCTGCCAGCCCAGGGAGGCTTTCTGCTAACCGTGAGTAAACCGATGAACTGTGTTATTGTTTGGCCCCTCATCGGCCCACTGTGCACCTCACGTGTTGCCCCTGCGGTTCTGGCTGGCTGCATTTCTTCTATTGGCGTCACGAACAGGATATTAACCCCTGCACCATATTTGAGAGACTGTCGCATGTGAATAAGCCCCTTTACTTTATTGAGAGACTTTTGCTTATTGTGCACTGTATTGGGCTACAGAACTGTTTATACTGTTTGAAAATTACATGGAAGTGCTATACTAGTCATCAGCATAAAAATCGCAGTGTTAAAAGTGAGAAAAGCGCACATTTGTGTGTCACTAAAACGGCTTGCTCTCATTGAATAGACTGTTTCTATAAATTTAAGATGGCTGCCGGAGGCCTTGTTTAAAAAAAAAAATACTGTTTCTTCACTGTGGATAAGTTAGCGACACCCCTTGAAGAGCGGGAAAACCTAGTGCCGCCCATTTATGCAGAATTGTCCGGTCAGTCCAACCCTGTATGCAAATGCAGCGCCGCCACCTCTGTCTGTAGCCACATCAAAGTCAGACGCCGTGCACGGGAGGAGAGTGTGACGTGCATATATCCTAAACATCGCAAGATTTTCACAGGCGAGTTAATGGAGAGGATCGCATTGCTTGCCGTCCCCCAAGTAGAAACCACAACCTGTGAGTACTCCGATTTGTCCCTGATAACCATAAGGGAGCATCGATAGCTAGGAGCGCTATCCAAGGCTTAAACTAGCACTGTTTAAACACTGTATTCAGCCGCCACCAAGTTTCTTAAAGGGCCATACACCCACAAGATAGCGTCTACAGCCACAGTTAATTTATCTAATCATAATTCTTCTGCTGTTACCATGTCTGTGCAGGAAGATAATGTGCAACCTGACCTTCGTGGACCCCCTGCGGTAGCCGCAGCCGGTCCCAGCGCAATACCAACTGCTGCAGCACCAAGCTTAATGCCTTTAACAATGCCTTATTATTTTGGGGCCCCCTTTTTCCCACGATATTCTGGAGAAGTTCATACTTTAAGGGACTTTAAAGAGAAAATTCTTGCTGTGTTTAGAATTAACCCATTTTTTCCACTAACAAAGCAAGGGTTAACAGCCAAACAAGACTGTATCTTTATTGCCCTGACTCTGCCGTTTACAGAAACACCCAATATGTGGCCGTAAACTACTGTACGGCCACACAGCGGGGCGTAGAGTGAAAGGTGCGCCGTTTGGTTTTTGGAAGGCTGATTTTTATGGACTGGTTTATTTACACCATGTCCCATTTGAAGCCCCCTGATGCACCCCTAGAGTAGAAACTCCATAAAAGTGACCCCATCTAAAAAACTACACCCCTCAAGGTATTCAAAACTGATTTTACAAACTTTGTAACCCTTTAGGTGTTGCACAAGATTTAATGGAAAATAGAGACACAATTTCAAAATTTCACATTTTTGGCAGATTTTACATTTTAATATTTTTTTTCCAGTTACAAAGCAAGGGTTAACAGCCAAACAAAACTCATTATTTATGGCCCTGATTCTGTAGTTTACAGAAGCACCCCATATGTGGTCGTAAACCGCTGTACGGGCACACGGCAGGGCGCAGAAGGAAAGGAATGCCATACGGTTTTTGGAAGGCAGGTTTTGCTGGACTGTTTTTTTTTACACCATGTCCCATTTGAAGCCCCCCTGATGCACCTCTAGAGTAGAAACTCCATAAAAGTGACCCCATCTAAGAAACTACACCCCTCAAGGTATTCAAAACTGATTTTACAAACATTGTTAACCCTTTAGGTGTTCCACAAGAATTAATGGAAAATAGAGATTCAATTTCAAAATTTCACTTTTTCGGCAGATTTTCCATTTTAATATTTTTTTCCAGTAGCAAAGCAAGGGTTAACAGCCAAACAAAACTCTTTATTTATGGCCCTGATTCTGTAGTTTACAGAAACACCCCATATGTGGTCGTGAATTACTGTACGGGCACAAGGCAGGGCGCAGAAGGAAAGGAACACCATATGGTTTCTGGAAGGCAGATTTTGCTGGATTGTTTTTAGACACCATGTCCCATTTAAAGCCCCCTGATGCACCCCTAGGTTAGAAACTCCAAAAAAGTGGCCCCATTTTGGAAACTACGGGATAAGGTGGCAGTTTTGTTGGTACTATTTTAGGGTACATATGATTTTTGGTTGCTCTATATTACACTTTTTGTGAGGCAAAGTAACAAAAAATAGAAATTCAGAAATTTCATCTCCATTTGCCATTAACTCTTGTGGAACACTTAAAGGGTTAACAAAGTTTGTAAAATCAGTTTTGAATACCTTGAGGGGTGTAGTTTCCAAAATGGGGTCATTTTTTGGAGTTTATACTCTAGGGGTGCATCGGGGGGGCTTCAAATGGGACATGGTGTCAAAAAACCAGTCCAGCAAAAACTGCCTTCCAAAAACCATATGGCGCTCCTTTCCAGCAGTTTACGACCACATATGGGGCATTTCTATAAACTAAAGAATCAGGGCAATAAATATTGAGTTTTGTTTGGCTGTTAACCCTTGCTTTGTTATGGGAAAAAATGAATTAAAATGGAAAATTTGCCAAAAAATAGCTGTTTTGGCACTGTTTTTATTTTTTATTATTTACAACGTTCATCTGACAGGTTAGATCATGTGCTATTTTTATAGAGCAGGTTCTTACAGACGTGACAATACCTAATATGTATACTTTTTTATTTATTTAGGTTTTACACAATAATATCATTTTTGACACAAAAAAAAACATGTTTTAGTGTCTCCATAGTCTGAGAGCCATAGTTTTTTTCAGTTTTTTGGCGATTGTCTCAGGTTGGGTATCATTTTTGCGGGATGAGATGATTGGTACTATTTTGGGGTGCATATGACTTTTTGATCGCTTGCTATTACACTTTTTGTGATGTAAGGTAACAAAAAAATAGCTTTTTTGACACCGTTTTTATTTAATTTTTTTTACAGTGTTCACCTGGGGGGGTTAGGTCATGTGGTATTTTTATAGATCAGGTTCTTACGGACATGGCAATACCTAATATGTCTACCTTTTTATAATTTATCAGGGTTTTACACAATAATATCATTTTTGAAACAAAAAAAAATCATGTTTTAGTATCTCCATAGTCTGAGACCCATAGTTTTTTTATTTTTTGGGCCATTGTCTCATGTAAGGGCTCATTTTTTGCGGGATGAGGTGACGGTTTGATTGGTACTTTTTTGGCGTACATGCGACTTTTTTGATCACTTTTATTACCTTTTTTTGGGAAGTAAGATGGGCAAAATTTCAATTTCCTCATAGTTTTTATTTTTTTATTTTTATGGCGTTCACCGTGCGGGGAAAATAACATGACAGTTTTATAGATCACGTCGTTACGGACGCGACGATACCTAATATGTGTAGTGTATTTATTTATTTTTTATTCAGTGATAAATGTGTTTTTTTGAAACTTTACTTTTTTCACTTTTTTTTACTTTGTTTTTGACCCAGACCCACTTGATTCTTGAAGATCCAGTGGGTCTGATGTCTGTATAATACAGTACAGAACAATATATATTGTACTGTACTGTATTTTACACTTGTCTGAACAGATCTATGCCTTTTAGCACAGATCTGTTCAGCACCATGGACAGCAGGACGCCTGAGAGGCGTCCTGTTGCCATGGGAACCTTCCCCGTCTGCTCAGTACTGGTCAGAACTGCGCAGACGGGAAAGGGTAAGCACAGGGTTGAGGGGGTCTCTCTGGGGGCTCTCTCCCTCTCCCATCGGGGGGCTGCAAAGGCACAGCAGCCCCCCGATGGGAGAGGGAGGGAGCTCCCTGCGCTGTTAACCTTTTCCATACAGCGGTCCGTACGGACCGCTGTATGGAAAGGGTTAAATGGCTGACATCGCATTGCAGATGTCAGCCGTTTATACCAGGGTGCCAGCAATGTGCTGGCACCCTGGTATACTCACTAGACGTCAACGATCATTCAAGGGGAGGCGGGCGGGGATCGCGATCCCGCCTGCCGCACCGCCCGCCTCCCGCACCTTACCGCACCTCCCGCACCGCCTGCGACAACCACCTGCACCACCCGCCCACATAATATCATTCAGGGGTGCAGGGGGGGTGAAAAGCTTTATTTTGGACATATTAAAGTTTCTGATACACGCGGTCAGGGACCGCGGGGATCAGAAACTGCAGAAAGCGCTACAAACCGCAGGTCTGAATTGACCTGCGGTTTGCAGCGATCGCCGAAAGGGGGGGGGGGGGGGTCACAGGACCCCCCTCGGCATTGACCCAAGGTTTCTGGCTGTGTGTGACAGCTGGGATCTCAGCGCTGTCACCATGTCTGCAGACATGGTGACAGTTAAATGCCATGACGTGTATACTCATCATGGCGCGCTAAGTAGCAGTGCTCCATGACGAGTATACTCGTCATAGGTCGGGAATATTTTCACACTATCTCCTTCTCTGATCGCTTCCCTGACAGGAATTGGGGCGATCAGAGAAGGAGAAGCACATAGTCTCTCCCTAACCCCCCCTTACATGCCCTGATGCGCTGCGATTGGTCCCTCTGCAGTAATGGACCAATCACAGCGATCGCGGGCGGGTCAGAGCGCCTATACAGTTCCTGCCGGCTTCTCTGGTTGCCTAGCAACCCCAGCACGCCGACTTCACTGAAGCTTCAGCGCTTCGCTCCCTGCGCTGACACAGAAAGCCGATCACGTACATGCACGTGGGGATGCGGTGAGGCACCACATTCCCCCACGTACATGTACGTGATGTTGCGTGAAGGGGTTAAAAAAACTTTTTGTTCATATACTGGTCATCTTTGATTACACGTGCATAGGTGACAGTCACATTTAGGCCACAAATGCGGCCATTAGGTTACTGCGGTTAAAAAAATACGTTTGTTCATATACTGGTAATTTTTGATTAAACGTGCATTGATTACAGTCACATTTAGGCCACAAATACAGCCATTTGGTTACCGAGGTTTAAAAAAAAGTTTGTTCATATACTGGTCATCTTTGATTAAACGTACACTGATTACAGTCACATTTAGGCCTCAAATACGGCCATTAGGTTACTGCGGTTAAAAAAAAAAAACGTTTGTTCATATACTGGTCATCTTTGATTACACTTGCATAGGTGACAGTCACATTTAGGCCACAAATACGGCCATTAGGTTACTGCGGTTAAAAAAAACGTTTGTTCATATACTGGTCATCTTTGATTAAATGTACATTGATTACAGTCACATTTAGGTCACAAATACAGCCATTAGGTTATGTGGTTAAAAAAAAACAACGTTTGTTCATATACTGGTCATCTTTGATTAAACGTACATTGATTACAGTCACATTTAGGCCACAAATTTGGCCATTAGGTTACTGCAGTTTAAAAAAAACGTTGGTTCATATACTGGTCATTTTTGATTAAACGTGCATTGATTACAGTCACATTTAGGCCACAAATTTGGCCATTTGGTTACTGCGGTTTAAAAAAAACGTTTGTTCATTTACTGGTCATTTTTGATTAAACGTGCATTGATTACAGTAACATTTAGGCCACAAATACGGCCATTTGGTTACTGCGGTTAAAAAAAAAACTTTTGTTCATATACTGGTCATCTTTGATTACATGTGCATCGGTGACAGTCACATTTAGGCCACAAATACCGCTGTCATATAGAGTTAAAAAAAAAAAATAGAGTGCAATACCCTACATCAGGGTTTATATTGGCGGTTAATTATTTTTAACATACTTAACCACTTTTTACTTTGCTTTGTGAACGCTATGAGGCAAACATCTAATAAGGGACGCGGTCACGGTCGTGGTGTTGGTGGAGCCTCTGGTGCATGGAGAGGACGTGGCCGTTCTGCCACAGATACACGTCCTACTGAACCTACTACCTCAGGTCCCAGTAGCCGCCAATGCCTAATGCCGTTCTAAGGATGGTAAGGCCTGAGCAAGTACAGGCGCTAGTCAATTGGGTGGCCGACAGTGGATCCAGCACGTTCACATTATCTCCCACCCAGTCTTCTGCAGAAAGCGCACAGGTGGCGCCTGAAACCCATGCCCATCAGTCTGTCACATCACCCCCGTGCATATCGGGGAACCTGTCTGAGCCTCAAGTCATGCAGCAGTCTCTTATGCTGTTTAAAGACTCTGCTGGCAGGGTTTCCCAAGGGCATCCACCTAGCCCTTCCCCAGGGGTGGAAGACATAGAATGCACTGACGCACAACCACTTATGTTTCCTGATGAGGACATGGGAATACCACCTCAGCACGTCTCTGATGATGACGAAACACAGGTGCACACTGCTGCGTCTTTCTGCAGTGTGCAGACCGAAAAGGAGGCCAGAGAGGAAGACTGGGTGGAAGACGATGCAGGGGACGATGAGGTCCTAGACCCCACATGGAATGAAGGTTGTGCCACTGACTTTCAGAGTTCGGAGGAAGAGGCAGTGGCGAGACCGAGCCAACAGCGTAGCAAAAGCGGGAGCAGGGTGCAAAAGCAGAGCAGCCGTCGCCAAAACAGTTCGCCTGCTACTGGCCACCGTCCCCACGGACCGAGAACACCAAAGGCAGCTTCAAGGCGTTCCCTGGCATGGCACTTCTTCACACAATGCTGATGACAAGACCCGAGTGGTTTGCACGCTGTGCCATCAGAGCCTGAAGTGAGGCATTAACGTTCTGAACCTTAGCACAACCTGCATGACCAGGCATCTACATGCGAGACACGGGCTGCAGTGGAGAAAGCACCTTCAAAACCAAGAAAGGGCTCAAGCCCCTCCTGCTCCCTCTTCTGCTGCTGCCTCGGGCTCTTCCTCCGCCTCTGGAGGAACGTTGGCACCTGCCGCCCAGCAAACAGAGGATGTGCCACCAACAACACCACCTCTGTCACCAAGCATCTCCACCATGTCACACAGAAGCGTTCAGCTCTCCATCTCACAAACCTTTGAGAGAAAGCGTAAATTCCCACCTAGCCACCCTCGATCCCTGTCCCTGAATGCCAGCATTTCTAAACTACTGGCCTTTGAAATGCTGTGATTCAGGCTGGTGGAGACGGACAGCTTCAAATAGCTCATGTCGCTTGCTGTCCCACAGTAGGTCGTTCCCAGCCGCCACTACTTCTACAGGAGAGCCGTGCCCTCCCTGCAAAACCAAGTATCGGATAAAATCAAGTGTGCACTGCGCAACGCCATCTGTGGCAAGGTCCACCTAACCACAGATATACGTGGACCAGTAAGCACGGCCAGGGATGCTATATCTCCCTAAATGCACACTGGGTAAATGTAGTGGCGGCTGGGCTCCAGATGGAGAGCTGTTTGGCACATGTCCTTCCGCCGCCAAGGATCGCAGGGCATCATTCTTTGCCTCCTGTTGCCTCCTCTTCCTACTCGGCTTCCTCCTCCACTTCTACCATCTCCTCATCCGGTCAGCGACAGACCTTCACCGCCAACTTCAGTGAGGGGTAAACGTCTGCAGGCCGTTCTGAAACTGATGTGTTTGGGGGACGGGCCCCACACCGCGCAGAAGTTGTTGCGGGGTATAGAACAACAGACCGACGAGTGGTTGCTGCCAGTGAGCCTCAAGCCTGGCCTGGTGGTGTGCGATAATGGGCGAAATCTCGTTGCAGCTCTGGGACTAGCCGGTTTGACGCACATCCCTTGCCTGGCGCATGTGCTGAATTTGGTGGTGCAGAAATTCATTCACAACTACCCCGACATGTCAGAGCTGCTGCATAAAGTGCGGGCTGTCTGTGCGCGCTTCCGGCGTTCTCATCCTGCCGCCGCTCGGCTGTCTGCTCTACATCGTAACTTTGGCCTTCCCGTTCACTGCCTCATATGCGACGTGCCCACAAGGTGGAACTCCACCTTGCACATGCTGGAGAGACTGTGCGAGCAGCAGCAGGCCATAGTGGAGTTTCAGCTGCAGCACGCACGGGTGAGTCGCACTGCGGAACAGCACCACTTCACGACCAATGACTGGGCCTCCATGCGAGACCTGTGTGCCCTGTTGCACTGTTTTGAGTACTCCACCAACATGGCCAGTGGCGATGACGCCGTTATCAGCGTTACAATACCACTTCTATGTCTCCTTGAGAAAACACTTAGGGCGATGATGTAAGTGGATTTGGTCCAGGACGATGAGGAGGAAGAGGGGCCATCTCTAACACTTTCAGGCCAGTCTTTTAGAAGTGGCTCAGAAAGAGGATTTTTGCAACAGCAGAGGCCAGGTACAAATTTGGCCAGCCAGGGCCTACTACTGGAGGAGGAGGAGGATGATGAGGAGGAGGATGGGGATGAAGCATGTTCACAGCGGGGTGGCATCCAACGCAGCTTGGGCCCATCATTGATGCGTGGCTGGGGGGATATGGAGGATGCAGACGAGGCGCGTTCCACAGTGGACAGCTTGTCCTTACCTATGGGTAGCCTGGCACACATGAGCGACTAAATGCTGCAGTGCCTGCGCAATGACTGAAGAGTTGCCCACATTTTAACATGTGCTGACTACTGGGTGGCCACCCTGCTGGATCCCCATTACGAAGACAATGTGCCGTCCTTAATTCCCTCACTGGAGCGTGATCAGAAGATGCGCAACTACAGGCGCACGCTGGTAGACGCGATCCTGAGAGCATTCCCGACTGACGCCGGGGGACAAGTGGAAGCACAAGGCGAAGGCAGGGGAAGAGGAAGAGGTCGCTAACGCAGCTGTGTCAGCACCAGCACCTCAGAAGGCAGGGTTAGCATGGCCGACATGTGAAAAAGCTTTGTCACCTCGCCGCAACAACTGGCCCCAACTGCTGATATGGAGCGTGTTACAAGGAGGCAGCATTTGAACAACATGGTGGACCAGTACCTGTGCACACGACTACACGTACTGACTGATGGTTCTGCCCCATTCAACTTCTGGGTCTCCAAATTGTCCACATGGCCAGAGCTTGCCCTGTATGCCTTGGAGGTGCCAGCCAGCCCTGCAGCCAGTGTACTCTCTGAACGTGTATTTAGCATGGCAGGAGGCGTCATTACAGACAGACGCAGCCGCCTGTCCACAGCCAACGTGGACAAGCTCACGTTCATTAAAATGAACCAGGCTTGGATCCCACAAGACTTGTCTGTACCTTGTGCAGAATAGACATTTATCCCACCATCAAACATACATTCTTGTACTCAAGACAAGTGCAATGATTCTTTGTTTTCTTTATTTGTCCTAATATTTTAGGGGCTACCTACCCCAATAAAAAAAAAAAAAAAAAAAACATCGTTGGCTACCTCCTCCATTGCTGCCTCCACCTACAACACCACTTTCACTGCCTCCTCAACGACTCCATATCCACCTCCTTCTCTGAGTTGCAGGTTAATAATTTGTAATTTTTTGTTATTTTATTTTAAGTTATTTCCCTATCCACATTTGTTTGCAGAGCAGTTGCCATGCTCTTAAGCACATTTTACTGCCTTTTAAATCCCTCTAGCCTTTTCAAGGACTATTTTAGAGCCATTTTAATGCACAAAAGTGCCAATTTTAGTGCCCTAAATTAAAAAAAAAAAATCTTATTTTTAATTGTCGGGTGACATTTTAAAATTTTTGGCGTATACAAACCTGTGCTGTGCCTGGGTGACAGGGGCCTAAATCTATCAAAATCGTCTGTTCTATTGCTGGGTGACATGAACCCCCTTTTGCCGTGAATGAACCCCTGTTGTGCCTGGTTGAAATGGGCTTAAATCTCTCAAAATTGTCTGTTCTATTGCTGGGTGACATGAACCCCCTTTTGCCATGAATGAACCCCTGCTGTGCCTGGTTGACATGGGCCTAAATCTATCAAAATCGTCTGTTCTGGGGGAGGAGCCTGCGCCTGCAGCGGATGGCTGTGTGAGTGTTAAGCTCCGTGTGTGAAATCGCCCTAACAGTGTCACGGATGGTGTTGCAGAAAGCTGGAACTTATAAATAAACATCCGACTGGCTTGATCACAAATTAAGGAACATATGGGTGAGCCCTATAAAAGCCCTAGAGCTCTCCCTGACTGCTATGCCCATGCAAAGGTCTTTATGGTAGACGATTGCATGCCCATGTACCTTATACTGTGTGACACCTGAAAACCCTATAATAGAGAGGGGACACGACCACCGGCTCCCTGCACTTAATACGGACGGAGTCAGGGTCACCTAGAATCAAGCCAGCAAGGAAACACAAATAAAGGAAAAGGACTTATCTGAGGAATCAGCAGTAGCAGCCTCCAGCAGTGAGCAACTCATCCAGCAAGAAGTATAAACCGCAAAGTGAGGCAGTATGGGAGGGAATATAAAGGGAGACAATTAGTGTAAATAGGTGACAGCTGGGAGAAGGAAAGGAGATGACAAAGTGAAACCAAAACAAAGAACCTCATGCAAGAGGTAGAGAAGAACGTCTAACAGACCTTCTCACAGGACTGGCGGTGACAAACAGCCTGGAAATCCAGCCTTAAGAAGTCACTATGGTGAAGATTTGGGGACCTAAACCCAGCGAAGGTTCCGATCAACAAAAGTCCTCGGTGAGCAAGAGAGAAATGGATAAATTTATTAAAAAAGCTGCCTCCACCTATGTAGCGCGAGAGAGCAAGATGGTGTCGGTCTCCCCGCGCTCGAACAGCCGCTCACAAAAGGAACAGCTCAAAACTGCGGCAGAAGGAGATGAGGAGCCGAATACACTCCCTCTATCCAGGGCTTACTTCAAAAATACCCTGATGTCCTCTTTATCAGCAGCCCTTGAACCCATAAGTTCTGACCTGTCGGCCATCAAACAGGACATCAAGCATGTAGGACGGAGGGTAGAGGCTCTAGAGGACTCAGTCTGCCATTATAAAACACCAACAAACGGTCTCCCAGCATATCGGCACTATTCAATCGAACTTAAACGCTTTATATTGTGCCCTGGAAGATCAAGAAAACCTGTGCTTCCGCGTTATACCGGAAACGGTTGCTACGGGTGACATCCCACATACAATAACTCAAATCTGCTTATCCCTCTTGGGCCCTGATTCTGCCCACGATGTGATCCTAGAAAGGGCGCACAGAGCATTAAGACCTAAACCAGCCATAGGGGGCATTTTAGGGGCCCTAATGCGTGAGAAGTAGTTTGAAATAAAAATGTGTAAAAAATGCCCTGTGAAATCCTAAAGGTGCTCTTTGTAATTTGGGCCCCTTTGCCCACCTAGGCTGCAAAAAAGTGTCACACATGTGGTATCGCCGTACTCAGGAGAAGTTGGTCAATGTGTTTTGGGGTGTCATTTTACATATATCCATGCTGGGTGAGATAAATATCTCGGTCAAATGCCAACTTTGTATAAAAAAATTGGAAAAGTTGTCTTTGGCCGAGATATTTCTCTGGTGTAGATCCACTCGCTTACCTGCAGTTCCTGTGAACGCGCGCCCCTGTGTGCGCGCGTTCACAGGAAATCTTGCGTCTCGCGAGATGACGCGTATATGCGTCCAGGAGGAATGAATCGACCGCCGCCAGGACGCATCCCTGCGTTAGGCGGTCGGGAAGCAGTTAAAAAAGAAGAACCCTGAAACCCCTAACTGATTGGCTCAGATCCCATGGCATCCTATACAGATGGACCTTCCCATTTGGCATATCTTTCTTCTATGAAGGTCGCAGGATGGCTGTCTCCTCTTATGCAGATCTGGATCAAGTATACGATCACTTGAACATCAGCCCGCTGAATATCCAGAACTGGGACATAATACAAGATCTTTCCTCTCTTCCGAATCTACCTACAGCCGAACATTGGGAGAAACAACGTACCCCCAGATCTGGCAAGCAAAGGAGAGAAGTATCCCTATCCACACCAAGACGTCTGCCAATGGGCGATTGAGAAGCACTGGACTTTGGGTCTGTCTATACCATCTATCCATACTCACCCTCTTTCTCAGCTATTCCCATCTTTTTAACCTTCTCTCCTTCTTTACACTCTGATCCCTCTCTTAATTGCGCTTCCTCTTCTTCTTTTAGTTTCTTATACCCCCTCTCTCGATTAATAATCATACTGGTATTTTACATGATGATTGATGTATCTTAGGGTGATAATTCTGATTACCACTTCCCCCATGGATGCTATCGTATTACTCTGCGCATGCGTGCATTTGTTAATGTTTCTTTGGTTTTCATGGTATTTCGTTAATACCTTACCTGTTATTATTTTTAATTTGTGGACCTGCAATATCACACTCTGTTTAAACGAATCATCACAGAAATATCCAAGTCGTCCCTACTGGCCTGAGGGGCTCCCACTGGATCGGGGTCAGATAGATCAGGATTTCTTTGAACCGAAATGATGACTAATCTTAAGATCACATCATTTAATGTCAAAGGCTTTAACTCGCCCTCTAAAAGATGCCAAATATTATCTTTCATGAAAAAAAAGCAGACCTCAATTCTGTTCTTACAAGAAACCCATTTTAAATTTAATAGATATCCCGATCTTTCTCGCTCCAATTTCCCTGTGTGGTACCATTGCGGATCAAACTCATCTGCCTCCAGAGGGATCAGCATTGGTTTTAACAGTAATACATCCTTCCAATACTGTTCCCACCAACAAGACGTTGAAGGCAGATACCTATTACTCAAGGGCACTATTGGTAACTGCATGTACACTTTTGTAAATATATATGCCCCAAATGTCGACCAGACGGCCTGGCTCAAAGACCTTATCCCAATTATAACCCCTTTTCAAGAAGGCACATTAGTCCTAGGCGGTGATCTCAATGTCACTCTGGACCCGTCTTTAGATTCATCCACTAACAAGTCTGCATTATCCAAACGTGCACTCCGCACAATTAATATTTCACTAGCTGAATTATACCTGGTCGACGTTTGGAGAGTGTTGAATCCATCTGTAAAGGACTATACCTTTTATTCAAATATGCATGGTTCCTATCAGAGACTTGATTACCTATTAGTCTCTAAGGAACATATTCAATCGCGCAAAGACCCTTGTATTGACTCAATTCACATGTCTGATCATGCCCTTATATTCATTTCTATCTACCCATCACTATCCCCTCCCAAGGCATTTAGATGGAGACTCAATGAACAACTCCTCTCCAACCCAAACCATGTCTCCAAACTAAAAAAAAGTCCTAAAAGACTTTTTCACTCTGAACGCCCTCCCAGAAACCTCCCCCCATATTTTGTGGGATACTCATAAAGCCTTTATGCGAGGACAACTTATCAGTTTAGGCTCTTATGCTAAAAAGTTAAGATCGGCCCAAATAGATAATCTTCTCCTAAATATAAAAAAACTGGAGACTCAACATAAACAAACTCTCTGATCCACAACTAGCTGAACTCACCAGACTTCGATCCGAATTAAAAAACCTACTAAATACTGCCTCAGCTAAACATTTTCTTAACTCCCAATTAAAAATTTTTGCCCACGGAGACAAAGCATCGAGATTCATGATGAACAGGATAAAACAAAGGAGATCCCATAACCATATATGTAAACTGCACACCGAAAATGGGGGAACTGTTATCAAGACCAAAGATATAGCTTCTCAATTTCGAGACTTCTATCACACTTTATACAACATCCCCAAAACTACCTCTCAAACCGAGGTTCTCTCTCGATCAGAAGCAATTCAAAAATTTCTTCAATCCCTATCTCTCCCAAACTTAAATCAATCTCAAAAGCTCTCCCTAGAATCTCCTTTTACACTCACAGAAGTGAAAGAAGCTATAAAACAACTCCCCAGAAATAAAGCCCCTGGGCCAGATGGTCTCTCAGCCATATACTACCGCACCTTTAGCGAATTCCTTGCTCCTCACCTACTTTCACTTTTTAACCGGTCCCTGAGGGGAACACCCCTAACTCAAGACATGACCAGAGCACATATCACAATTATCCCCAAAACAGATAAAGACCCTGCTTACTGTGAAAATTATCACCCTATATCCTTACTGAATCTGGACCTAAAAATACTGACTAAAATACTTGCTAACCGTTTATCCCCGATACTTCCCTATTTAGTTCACAAAGACCAAACAGGCTTTGTATCTGGCAGGGAAGGTAAAGATAATTCAACGAGAATTATGAACGCCATCTTTTACGCTAAAAGAAAATCTTGCCCATTAGTCCTTCAGCACCGATGCCGAAAAAGCATTTGACAGAGTCAACTGGAACTTTATGTGTCTTGTCCTTATGAAATTTGGGCTCCCAGACCTCTTTATACAGGCGGTCTTCTCAATGCACCTTAATGCCTCAGCGTCGGTGCTGGTAAATGACACCTTCTCCCCCATTTCCCCATCAAAAATGGCACTCGCCAAGGTTGCCCGTTATCACCTCTGGTCTTTGTTCTGGTCATGGAACCCCTACTCCAATCCATACGCCAAGACCCCTTGATAGAAGGCATCAAAGTAGGGGGCCATGAACATAAAGCTGCTGCCTTTGCAGATGATTTATTACTCTTAACTACCAACCCCTCCACTTCTCTACCCCGTATCTATGATCAACTAGAAAAATGTAGTCCCCTATCTAACTTCAAAATTAACTTGAAGAAATCCCACGTCCTAGCTATAGGTCTAAACCCACACACCAAATCTAAACTCGCTTCCCGTTCGCCCCTTAACTTGAACTCACCTACCATAACATACCTGGGAGTCAAAATTGTCCCAGATCTTTCCAATCTATTCAATCTAAACTATGTCCCTCTACTACAATCCATGCAATCCCAAATTGATAACTTATACTTCCCAACACTATCATGGTTTGGCCTAAAAAACCTTTTTACCTCCCTTGTCTTGCCAAGACTAAATTATCTGCAACAGGTCCTACCCCTCCCTATCCCCAACACTTACTTTCAATCCTTTAATAGAGATATCCAAAAATTCATCTGGAACAAGAAAAAAGCTTGCATTAGCCTCCATATCCTGCAGAGACCCAAATCTTCAGGTGGAATTAATCTTCCTGACCCTGCAGCTTATAATATGACTAGCTTACTATCTAGAGTCGTAGACTGGTTTAGAGAAACATCATTTAAATCTTGGTTTGGAATGGAATCTTCTTTCTTCCTCTCATCATTTAGAGTTCTCCTAATACGCCCTAAAAACTCCCACCCGAATTGTATTCACCACAATCTAAATATCAGGGCCACTTTGGAAGCTTGGGATAAATTTCAAAAATCGGCCTTAGCAGTTCCCGTACCCTCCCCCCTTATTCAAGTGAGGGACCTTTTGAATCTAGCTCCGATAGAACTATTACAAAGCCTCCCTCCCTTAATCAGATACTCCACACTGCCAGTGACCTCTCTATTCGGAGAAGATGGTAAATTGATGGATAGATCTACCATTCAAAACCTTTTCCCCACGGTCACTCCCTCCATATTTTTCATAGCTTTCCTCCACTCCTTTATCTCCAAACATATCCAATACAGAGATATGCTAAGGCCCCTAACATGGTTTGAAAGCCTTATAAGTGCATCTCCTGTCGCTATGCCTAAACCATCCTTCATTGGTTCTTGGGAAAAAAGACCTGGGCACACCATTTAACATAGAAGAACAACAACGCCTCTTTATCGAGCCGCATTCTTCCTCCAGATGTGTCAGAATCCAGGAAAACGGATATAAACTTCTTGCTATATAGTACAAAACCCCATAGGTAAGTTGTCGTTTCTCATGCTCGGGTTCTGACGCATGCTGGAGATGTGGGTCTGGAAGGGGGACATTTTAACATATCTGGTGGTCATGTCCATCAATTTATTTATGGTGGTCCAAAATATTTAAGCAATGTAATTTAATTTGCAAAACCCATTTTTCCCTTTGTCCCAAACTTGCTCTCTTGGGACTTCACCCTCCTCTGCTTAGTTCCTTACCCTTAAAACTTTTCAAAAAACTATTGACGGCGGCCCGCTTATTGATACCCAGGTACTGGCAAACCCCTGACCTTCCCCTGTTCGATCACTGGTTTAACAAAATTTATTCCATTTACAGGTTTGAAGAAATGTCCGCATGGGAAAACCACTCACACAGAAACTTCAGCGCTCTTTGGAAACTTTGGCTGGACTTTAGGAGATATTCTCTGTGATTCTAACCCACATGGGTATCACAACCCATATATTGTAGAAATCGCTCTTGTTCTATTGCGCAGACCTCCACATGTTTGTGTTATTATTATTTGTCATATTACCTAATGTAAGGTGATGCTGTATGACACACATTGTTATGAAGTAGTGTCAATCGAGGCTCACCTGAGTCTGAGGACACCCGAGCTGGAAGTATGGAGTCCAGTGGCAGAGGCCCACAGAAGCAGGAGGCAGGTAGCGTGGTCGATCAGTCCGGGTCGGCAGCGGAGATGGCAGCGAGATAACGGCAGGAGTAGACGGAGACGTGGTCGGTGGTAAGCAGTGAGTCAATGCAGGCGGCAATTTAGCGAGGTCAAAACGGTCCGGGTTGGCAACGATGTTAAATCAGCAATAGAGGTGGAGGAGCAGAGAGGAAGCTTGCTACAGGCTTGGAGGCACAATAACCAGCAAAGGGCTGGGTTCAAGGGCTGGGTTTTATAGGGAAGTAGCAGGTGCAAGAGATTGGAATAATCAGCAGGTCAAGGCAAGGACAAGAGAGGTAGTTAGAAGTTAGCTAGAAGTTAGCTAGAAAACAGTCCAAGGAGAGACGGTAGCCTAGTGAGTAGAGCTACCGCCTGGGACATGACTGGCCACAGGTTCGAGTCCTGACAGTACTCCCCCCCTTCCAAGGTGACCTCCGGGCACCGCAGGGGAAGGCTTATCTGGGTGACTCAGATGGAACTCCCTGACAAGTCTGGGGGCATGAATGTTCTCCTCCGGTTCCCAGGAGTTGTCTTCTGGAGGATAAACTTTCCAGGAAATCAAGTATTGGATTTTGCCCCGGTGGAGTCTGGAGTCAAGGATCTTTGAGACAATGTACTCCTTTTCACCTTGTCGGGTATATAAAGCAGTTGCTTTATATAAAGATTTAAAAAAAAAATTAGCGGATCAAAAGAAAAATTATGCAAACGATATTGATCCGGGAGATGGACATAATCATCTCACGAGTTCGATCAAGAACCTGATTATTTTGTGCAATCAGTAAAACAGGGTACAAGCGTCTATGCAAAAATATAAATGGTTTATTATACAATAGTTTAATATACAATCAAAAATGAATCAACATAAATTTCAATAATATACAATGATATGCAGTACCCAGAATTTGCCACTATATGATGCCAACAAAACAATACTCAACCAATATTATGCAATACAGCTTTAAATTTGTAAGAGATTAAGCGGAAAACTCAATCAAGAAGATGACAGATGCGAGCCCTTGCTTTGCCCAAAATTGATGACCAAACTCAGATAATGGTAGTATTGCAACAAAACTTATAAATTATTGGCTTGATGTCAAACTAGGGAATACTAAGATTCCCAACAGAGAGTTTCTCCAATATTATCCCCTTTATTCAGTTATATGCATTGTAACTGAAATCAGAGAAAATACTGATGTAGCAACTAACGTTACACGTCCGCAAATGAGCGGGTATCTGACTAAGTATCAAGCCAATTAATTTAGATCAATACTACATAAAGCAAAAATATACATTACCCAAGGGTCAAGTGATGTGCAGAGTCTTGGGGCAGCCAGCTCTCAAGAGTTTTTCCCGATAATCCAAATGATTCTCCAGAGATCTATAATCCAAATGTTTCTTTGTTTGTTAGTTTTTTTTTTTCCCTTCCTTTCTCTCTTTTTTTTTTTTTCCTCTGGTAACTGGTTTCTTAACCCAAAACTTATCAGATGAAAACGCCCTCCGAGTTTGGAACTTTCCAATCATGGTTGGGTGGGCGTGGGCATTGATAAGGAGCATGACGTCATAATACTACCCAGAATGCACTTTTGCTACTGATGTAGTATTAACTGCTCATATCTAGGTGGCACTGTTGTGTAAGCAATAGGCATCATACCATTAAGGGTTAACTCATACATGCCTGATATTTTCACTACTACACCTCTGACGTGTAGAGGCCTTGTCTCAGGGCCGAGGGACAAACTTTGATACATGAATGTATACTTTGAGGAACATCTAGACAATTCTCACACTGTGGAATTCATGTTCAGATAGGAAAAACAATGAAGCCTCAGAAGCTGCAGGTGCGGTGTATCTTCTAACTTTCTAAATGTATAATATATTGTTACTATAATACTAGCTTTTAAACAGCACAGTAATCTTCTCATGGACTTACTTTGGCCTACATGAAAATCCATACAAAACAGTGAATATAAAATCATCATTGCTCTTAAAGGCAATGAATACCCATTATAACTAAAATAAGTAGATATAACTGTTTACACTTATGAAAAAGCATAACAAATCCCCCTTCATTACAATGTAATCCAATAGAGAATTTGGACTACATTGGAATGTCACAAAGGGCTTTTCATTCGGATTCTTCAGAGACATTAGTTCTTGTTTAAACTGTTCGTTACTCTCATGAAGATTTATTGAATGAGTCAATAATTTTGAGTGCAAGTCGGTGGTAACGACAATATCCTCTACAACGGAATATAAGTCCGATAAATGTTTTTTTTTGATTCTCCATCTCTGCATGAATACTCATTAGGTTCCTTTTCAGTGAACCAATCTCAAGTTCCAATGTCTTAATAGAGATGGAATTAACAGCTGATACACCGGTGGCAATGACAGTGCCCACTACGGCAAAAATTATGGCGGCTGTAATCGCAGAAACGAACCGCTTTGGTCGTCGACTTGTTGAAAACTGTTCTCTAGTCATGGTTTTCCTTGTCTGTTCCAGGATCTGTGTAATCCTTTCTTGGGAATAGCCGATGTGCATTTGATACCAAATCTTTATCTCCGGAGACGAAATCTCGGAAATGTTGAACTGTCTTTCGACGAAGACACGTGGATCCAAACTGACGTAGATCTTTTGGGATAGAATCCTCTTATTTGACAAGAGGAATCCTGCGGTATCCTGTAGCATGATCCCAGATGAAGGGCCTGGTACAGCAATCGGCTCGGCCTGGAACTCCTTCCCCAAGATCAGGATGATTTAGACAACGGCAACAACACTCGATGCCATCTTGCACCTGAAATATATTGTATGACAAATATAAGTACATACATCTTTCACTTTTTATCACTCCTGCAAGAAAAGAGTTAATACGACCATACATCTTTGATTTGGCATTGTTTCTTTTCTTGGACAGAGCAAGTTCTCGATACAAAAGTGAGTCAAGAGATAATTAGTTACAGAGGAAAATACATGAGGATAGGTTAGTACATTTGTATGTTCATACTATACCAATCCTGGGTTTCCATCTTTAGCTGGAACCTTAATATCTCTTTACTCCTCATCATCTGGCAATCCTTCCATTTGGCGAAGTTGTGACCTAGGATGACAAACACGTAATTGATTAATATGCACCCATTTCTCTATAAATTCATCCCCCTTAGGAATTTTGATCTTGTAGACCACAGGTGACAATTTGTCAATGACGACATAGGGTCCCTTCCAGGAAGGCAGGAACTTATTTTCCTTCACCTGATCCCGGGCGAAGTTATAGAGATAAACCTGATCGGAAATTTGGTACTCCTTTTGAGTAGTCTTCAGATCATAGTAGGTTTTGGCACTTACGGCTGCTTTCTCCAGATTCTTCTGGGCAAATGCAAAAGCATGTTGAAGGTGCTTACGTAGATTCTCTATGTATTGATGGGCTGTTGAAGCATTTATCAAATTTTGGTCTGTTGTCCGGTAGAGTAAATGCTGGGGTAACACCATCTTCCTTCCTGTGATCATTTCGAAGGGAGAAAGTTTGGTTGCTGGGCTTGGAGTGGCTCTGATGGCCATGAGAACCAGAGGCAACTTTACATCCCAGTCCTTACCGGATTCATTGACAAATTTCTTTAGAATGTTGACAATTGTTTGGTTGTATCGTTCCACTCCACCACTAGATGCTGGCTGATAAGCTATATGTAGCTTCCTTTTTACTCCCAGTATTTCCCACGTTTTTGTCATCACCTCACTAGTGAAATGACTTCCGCGATCGGACTCAATACGTTGGGGAAGACCGAACCTGGAAAACACGTGGTTAATGAGTAGAGACGCGCACACACACTTGAACTGCAAGTCTTGCAAGGCAAACATTCTACCCATTTTGTGAATAGACAAGTCACGGTTAACATATATCTGTTGCCTTTTAATGAAGTTGTTACTGGTCCAATAAAGTCAATCTGAATGTCTGACCATGGCAATGACATCCCCCTTTTCATCAGCGGTGCCCGATGAGTGGGTGCTTGCGGCTGGAATTGAGGGCATATTAAACATCCTTGACAATATGTGCGAACGTCTTGCAACATATGAGGCCAATAAGCGTAATCCCGTAGTAATTCATACGTTAACTTCTCACCTCGATGACCAGCCGTTGGGGCGTCATGGGCATGTTGTAACATCAAACCTCGGTATGCTGTAGGTACCACCCATTGTGAGATACCATTCTTCGAGGTTCTTACCAACAATTCATCCTGTAACGAGAATTGGGACTTACCCTTCATCAAAATTCGTAACTCTTCTTTGCCTGCACAGTCTTCCATAGTTACGGGACAGTTCTGCGGATCTTCAATGTGTTTGTAAAACATACCAATGACTGGATCCCCCTTTTGACTCGCGATGAGATCCTCACTAGGGGAATCTTGGCTCCATTGTGCCACATTGGCTTCGGTTTCCTTTTGGGCCTGTCTTCTTGTCATTGCATCCACTTGGATAGCTCCCATGAGGTCATCAACGTTCAAGACTTCTCCATTAATGGCTGCTTGTTTAGCGAGGGAATCTGCCAAATCATTCCCCTCTTTATCTATACCTGGAGATTTTGAGTGACCTCTTACCTTTTTCCAGTAAATGGTGAGACCATGGGTGGTAACCATGTCATCGATCTTACAAAACATTTTACCATGCTTGACAGGCTTATTGTTACTTCTTGCCATATTAGACCTTTTCCATCCAGGGAAGTACTCCACGAAGCTACTGCGAACATAATTAGAATCTGTGATTATAACAAACTCTTTAAGACCAGAATCAATAGCCATTTGTACAGCTTTATACACAGCGGTGAGCTCCGCGAACTGACTACTTTTGGAACCAATTTTATATCCGACGGACATGTCTGGGAATGTGTTATTCCATACGATTCCGATACCTGCAACCAATTTGCGTTCAGTTTCTACATCGGTATGGAAAGAACAGCCATCAACATATGCACATGGTAAGGATTTGCAGTATTCTTCTTCATAAGACTCCCATCCTTGATTCTATCACTCTGCAAATATTGCAGGGGTTGGTGTGCAGTTTCCACAATGATCTTTTCGCCCTGGATAAAACTCCTGAAATATTGCAAAGCCCACACAGTTGACAGTAATGCTTTTTCCCAGTCATTGAATTTTACTTCAACCGGTGACAAGGACTTGCTGGCATAGGCGATGATCTTGTTTAGGTTGTCCTGTTTTTGGAAAAGGACTGCACTCACACTTTTGTCGGTGAAGCCTGTTTCAACGTAAAAGGGTTTTCCACCTTCTGGATAGGCAAGGCATGGGGCCTGGATAAGTCTGGTTTTGAGCTCATTCACAACTTGCTCGTGACGCTCACTCCATTCCCATTTTACTCCTTTCTTCAGCAACTGCAAAAGAGGTTTTGTAATCTCGGCATAGTTATCTATGAACTTACGTGAATAGTTCATCATGCCCAGGAAGGATCTCAACTCCTTGGTATTTGTAGGTGACTTTGTGTTGATCACTGCTTCCACTTTCTTCTTCTGTGGGTTAATTCCATCGGCAGTGATTTCATGACCTAAAAAAATTGACTTTGGTACGACACCATTGAGCCTTCTGTAAAGAAAGTTTTACACCAGCGTTTCTCAGTTGGGTTAGTACATGCCTCAGTTCCGCAATATGCTCCTCAAAAGTTGTACTTTTGATTAGGATGTCATCCACATAGGATAAGGTACCCCGTTCAGTGGCATCAGGCATCGCCTTATGCATGAACACAGCAAACTCATGACCCGCATTTATGTACCCGAAAGGTAATCGGGTCCATGCATATTGTTGCTTTCCAAACGTAAAGGCCAGTTTGTACTGATCCCTTTCATCCACTTTAATTGCCCAATATCCTTGCGCACAATCCAGAGCAGTGAAAATTTTGGATCCCTGTATTTGCGCCAAACTCTGGTCAATATACGGCACGGGCCATCCGGACATGTATACACGTTTGTTTAACTGCCTTAGGTCCGAACAGAGACGAAATTGACCATTGGGTTTGAGAATCCCAAGCACAGGATGGTTGAACGAACTGTGCACTGGACGGATGATCCCCCGCTTCTCCAAGTTTTTGACGATTTCGAATAGCGACTCATATGCCGCCAGCGGAAGTCGGTACTGTTTAACATATACAGGGGGTGCATTAGGATCCGTTTGAATTCTTGCAACGTGTAGGTCAGTTTCCCCACAGTCGTAAGAATCCTTAGCAAACATGTCCTGGAATTCGGCGAAGAGCCCCTTTAGCTGTTGACGCTCCGACTCCTCGGAACATGCGTCAGCCACAGAGATTTGCTCTTCCACCCGTTCCTGAAATTCTGGAAAGATTTCAGGTTGACTTAACTCGTAAGCTTCTTCAAGCTCACTAGTTAAATCATTTTGAGTATTGCGTACCTTATCCTTTCCTGTTTAGTATGACTCGTACTCCTTTTCATCGATCTCATGGTTGAAAATCAGTGATGACTCTTCGATGTGGCATGTACCTTCTTCAGAGCTGAAAGGATAAACAGAGTGGATATTAAATAACCCCTCAGGTGTTGAGGAAAAATGTTGTTCCACTACCTGTTCTTCTGTCAGGTATTCATCAGGAATAAGTCCAATGACATCATTTTGGAAACCAAAAGTGTAATACTCCGAATCCATAGCCAGACCAATTATAGTGTCTTTTTGTAGAGATATACTATGGGGAGCCATGTTATGAATTACCATATGCAATGGATCCTGATGAATGTTTACCATAGGAGTCGGCTTTACCTTCAGGCCGAGTTGCTGCATCCGGTTGGACAAACAGATCAAAGCATCTGCATTCTTCAGTCTTTGTCCCTTCTTTATTTGAATGGGAAGAAGAAATGGTTTACATCCTTCAGGGATTTTAACTTCATCTGTAACCACGATACTCACGGCATAGGGCATCTGTTGTCCCCATCTCAAGGCTTGGTCTTTATTCTGGAATCCCTCCGGGTTCCCAGGTAATCTGGACCATAGAGTATTGTTGACTAGATCAATCTGCACGGCAAATCAGTGTAGAAGGTCATTACCTATGTACATCTGGTACCGTGGTTCATTCAACACAATGAATAAATGTTCTGTGGTTTTATCTCCTATGGAAATAGACAAAAGACATCTTGCAATCACATTATGACTCTGTGAATCTCCATCCAGATCATGAACCCATTGGTCCTGTTGAGAGGAAACTTTAATCATTTTAGGATTAGCAATCTGTTTCAAGAGACTCAGGCTTATGTAACTGGCTTCGGATTTCAGATCCAACTTGGCGTATTTCACCCGGGCCATATTGTTCACCTGTACGGGAATCAATAAGTTATCATTAACCTTCTCAATCCGTACCATGGATTGAGTATGCCTGGTCAGGTCCGCGACTTCGTAACTTCTCCCTTTAAGAGAAATAGTTAATGCATCCCCATCCAGGGTTACCTTTTCAATTCTGTCCTTCTGGATGGTTATGGTATGTGCGGCACTGTTGACGGCTTCCTCGGGCTCACCATTTTTCAGGATCGTGACATCCGGTGTTTGATTGATTCTAAAATGCACTTCAACAGAGTTAAACCTTTCCTCAATCACATGACAATTACGTTGGGATTGTGCATTGCAAGAGTACTCATAGGCAATGGGTGCCTTCACCTGAGTCCAGACGGCTTCATTGATGAAGTCTACTATGGAACTCAATCTTCTCAGGAGGTCGATTCCTATGATCAGCCGATCATAGGGAAGGTCCACAATCAGTGTGGGATGTCTAATTATCTTCTTGCCAATTTTGAATTTTGACCATGATGTACCTTTTACCTGCAAAGCATCTCCGCCGACACTTATCAAAGAGCCATCAAACGATTTCAGTTTCGGCTTCTTTGCTGTCACCTCCAATACCTGTTCGAAATAACTATATGACAATATAGTGGCTTGTGATCCTGTGTCAAGTAAACCCCTGATTGGCCCAATAAGTTCATCTTGGAGATAGGAATCAAAAAAATATCGGCCTTTGATCTGAAACAAATCACATAAAAAATTAGGGTGATCACTTATTTGACATTTGTTAAGGATTTGACCTTTCTGCAGCGTCGCGACCTCTGGTGAATTCTTGGAAATCCTGCTGCTCGCGGCGGCAGCAGCAGCCCCCACCTTTGGAGAACACTGGATCACATCACAGCTTACAGACGGCAGCTCGCAGGTTGACGCTGAGAGGATAGGATCACTCACTGGAGAAGACACATTAGTGCAGGAATCATCATCATTAGACTGTAATATAGACAACATGTTAGACATCTCCTCCTTGGCCTCAATATTAGGGTCAAGAACGCTGCAAGGCAAAGCAGGATTAGAAATCACATTAGATTCTGTTACAACCATCTCAGTAGCCTTGCACCGGCCTGGGCTCTGACCCTGCCCTGCCTGCATTATGGGGCTGAGTTGGGTCCTGCAGTTACCCCTAAAAAAGACTCAGGCTGTTTTCCAGTTGACACCTGGGACATTTTACTAATGATCTCCTGTAATTTGGCTACTTGATCTGCCAAATGATCCAAACGATTGTTTGGTTTGCGCACAGTTTGGACTTCTGGTGCTCCCTTATTAGAAGTGGGTGACCGACCTCTAGGTGAGGTAGGGGATTCAGGCCTATTTTCCTTCTGTTGTCTGGGCCTGTTGTTCCAGCGCCTGTATCCTTGGGGACCCCTATTGTAATATTGGGGATGGTAGTTAGACCTCCCAGCACTGGAGTTATCCCCCTCTGGCCCCTTGGGGCTCTGAGGTCTTGCTTGCTTGGGTCCTACCTGTTGTTGCTGGGTTTGTTGGACAGGTCCTGTAGCCTGAGGGTACTTACGTGGCTGCGTTTCAAATTTGAAACCAGGGTTTACCTTAGCTTCTGCTACGCTTTGTTCTGGGGACTTTTTATATCTCCTCTCACCTGTAGCATGGCATTCACTGATGTTATACAGTGAGGTGGCAGCCGTCACCAACCTGTCCAAGGGAGCTTTGAGATCAAGATCTCTAGCCAAGCTAAGTTTAATTTGCATGGGCATTGCATCATAAAACAATTGTTTGAACTCCTCAGACTCCCAGTTTGGGGATCTATACGCCAATCCATAGGCATTTTTAAGGATGGGGAGGAATTCCCGGGGACTCTGATTGGGTCTACATTTGAGTTTATAGATATCACGTTTTGCAGCAGTCACAGTACGGTAAGGGCCAAATTCTAATTTGACCTCATGCAAAACATCCTGCCAATCCAGAATTCCCCTCTCCCTAAATGAAATAAAGTAGTGGCGATATTTACCATCAAATGCCCATGGTAGGAATCTGATCCTGTCCGCATCAGAATACAATTTTAAAGAATCCATGGTGGATTGGTACAGTTCTAAGTGATTGGCAATTTCAGCAGAACCCTTTTTAGAGAATTTGGGCACAGTGACATTTAGAAACTTAATGATACTCGAGGAGTTCTGATCCTTTTCTGAACACTGAGTATTTTTCTTTCTAGAGACCACCTCAGCATATGTTGGTCGTCTGAAACTCTCATCCCCCTGATGGGCAATCTTATGCCTGCGTGGTAGGGAATGGATCACACGCTTTCCCACATCACTGTCACAGTCACTCACGCTCCGCTCACTTCCATCAGACCCTCTTGGCACAGGTGACTTAACCCTAACATTCCTCTCTAGAGGAGGGCGTGGAGGGGCACTTCTGTACCCTTTTGCGTCGCTAGCGCCTAGTAAGGTGGTTACAGCTTGAAATGCCTGATTTAATTGGTTTAAGGCCTCCTGTTTAATCATGCCATCACCCTCGGGTGGCTTAGGGTCTCGGATGGATTGCGCTTTAAGAGCATGTGATGATGACATATCTATATTTTGGGGTGTGAGAATTGGAGGGTCTGGAGATCCCTCATGATCAGACAGATCACTTTGAACATTATCTACAGTTTGGCTTAGTTCGTTTGTTTGCTGCAGACTGCTATAACGGATGTGCACCTCCTCTGCCTCACTTTTTAATTTGTGATAGGCAGCATGGCTGTGATCGAGCTCGCATTTTAAAACTTCGATCGATGCCTTTGCAGATTCTAATCTTTCTTCCATATGGGATACATATGCTTGCACTTTCGTTATATGCACATGTCTACTCTCTGAGAAAATGCTGACCTCTAATAATGCATACAACATTGATGGCAACATCTTTAAGAGGTGTTGGTTTTTACTGGCAGTATTTTTAAGCACATCAAGATAAGTTAGTTGTCTCCTGACTGTGCCAAGTGGCGTCCATACATCCACACATTCTCTCTTGGCTTCTGCCTGCAACTCATTTATCCATGCAGCCACATCATGATCCAAATGTAAATGTGAATTTACATATTCAACAACATTCTGGATTAACTGCTCCGGGCTAGATGGACTATCTCCTGTTGCAACATCACTACCGGCTTCACTACCGGCTGCACTCATTTTCTTGCAATAAAGTTATACACAGATTTATGAATAATCTGGTAAGCCAAGAAAGGTATGGAACGGTTTACTATTTGCACAAATAATCAAAGAATTAACTCGATCTCGCTGGGGCCTCCATTTTATGTCGGGTATAAAAAGCAATTGCTTTATATAAAGATAAAAAAAAAAATTTTGCGGATCAAAAGAAAAATTATGCAAACGATATTGATCCGGGAGATGGACATAATCATCTCACGAGTTCGATCAAGAACCTGATTATTTTGTGCAATCAGTAAAACAGGGTACAAGCGTCTATGCAAAAATATAAATGGTTTATTATACAATAGTTTAATATACAATCAAAAATGAATCAACATAAATTTCAATAATATACAATGATATGCAGTACCCAGAATTCGCCACTATATGATGCCAACAAAACAATACTCAACCAATATTATGCAATACAGCTTTAAATTTGTGAGAGATATACAATCAATGGATTATGCGGAAAACTCAATCAAGAAGATGACAGATGCGAGCCCTTGCTTTGCCCAAAATTGATGACCAAACTCAGATAATGGTAGTATTGCAACAAAACTTATAAATTATTGGCTTGATGTCAAACTAGGGAATACTAAGATTCCCAACAGAGAGTTTCTCCAATATTATCCCCTTTATTCAGTTATATGCATTGTAACTGAAATCAGAGAAAATACTGATGTAGCAACTAACGTTACACGTCCGCAAATGAGCGGGTATCTGACTAAGTATCAAGCCAATTAATTTAGATCAATACTACATAAAGCAAAAATATACATTACCCAAGGGTCAAGTGATGTGCAGAGTCTTGGGGCAGCCAGCTCTCAAGAGTTTTTCCCGATAATCCAAATGATTCTCCAGAGATCTATAATCCAAATGTTTCTTTGTTTGTTATTTTTTTTTTCCCTTCCTTTCTCTCTTTTTTTTTTTTCCTCTGGTAACTGGTTTCTTAACCCAAAACTTATCAGATGAACACGCCCTCCGAGTTTGGAACTTTCCAATCATGGTTGGGTGGGCGTGGGCATTGATAAGGAGCATGACGTCATAATACTACCCAGAATGCACTTTTGCTACTGATGTAGTATTAACTGCTCATATCTAGGTGGCACTGTTGTGTAAGCAATAGGCATCATACCATTAAGGGTTAACTCATACATGCCTGATATTTTCACTACTACACCTCTGACGTCTAGAGGCCTTGTCTCAGGGCCGAGGGACAAACTTTGACACACTGTGGAATTCATGTTCAGATAGGAAAAACAATGAAGCCTCAGAAGCTGCAGGTGCGGTGTATCTTCTAACTTTCTAAATGTATAATATATTGTTACTATAATACTAGCTTTTAAACAGCACAGTAATCTTCTCATGGACTTACTTTGGCCTACATGAAAATCCATACAAAACAGTGAATATAAAATCATCATTGCTCTTAAAGGCAATGAATACCCATTATAACTAAAATAAGTAGATATAACTGTTTACACTTATGAAAAAGCACAACAACCTTGTACCCTTACTGGTGGTGGGGGGGGGGGGGGAGGATGGCGGCCAGGGAAGGTGTTCTCTACAAACGGCTTGAGAAGGGAGCAATGGAAGACTGGGTGCACCCTGATGGAATGTGGGAGGTCCAGCCGGAAGGTGACTTCATTAATCCAGCCAGAGATCCGGAAAGGTCCCAAGTATTTTTGGCCCAATTTCTGAGCAGGTACCTTCAGTCTTAGGTTTCTTGTGGAGAGCCACACTTGATCTCCTATCTGAAAGTCCGGAGCGGGTCTACGACGTTTGTCTGTCGCCCGCTTAAAGCATCTCTGAGCCTCAAGGAGATTATTGGAAATGTTCTCTTGTGCCTCTTGTAAATTTGCCAGGCGTTCGGCCACAGCTGGAAGCGTGGAGGTGATGGGCAGGCGTGGGATGAAAGCTGGATGCAGGCCAGTGTTGGCGTAGAAAGGACTGTAATGGGTGGAACTGTGTTCCGCATTATTGTAGGAAAACTCGGCTGTAGGAAGGTGGTCCAACCAGTCATCCTGCAAATGAGTGATGAAACAACGTTGGTACTGCTCGAGGGTCTGGTTTGTTCTCTCTGTCTGCCCATTAGACTGGGGATGGAAAGCGGAGGACAGGTTTACCGTGATCCCAAGGGCTAGGCAGAAGTCTTTCCAGAATTTAGAGGTGAATTGCACTCCTCGGTCAGAGACCACATCATCCGGAACCCCGTGTAACCTAAAGATTTCACGGAATACTAGGTCAGCCGTCTGTTTGGCGGTGGGTAGGCCCTTGCAGGGGATGAAATGGGCCATCTTGGTAAGGCGGTCCACGACGACCAGGATGGCGTTCATCCCTTTTGAAGGGGTAGGTCAACCACAAAGTCCATAGAAATTGAACTCCAAGGGCGGGAGGGGATGGGGACTGGTCGCAGCAGCCCCACGGGTGAAGAGCGGGGAGTCTTGTTGCGGGCACAGACCGTGCATGAGGAGACAAACCTTTTAGTATCTTTCTTATAAGTCGGCCACCAGAAGGAGCGGGACAGGAGTTCCTGGGTCTTTCTTGTACCTGGATGGCCAGCCAACTTGGTATCGTGGTTATATTTTAGTACATCGAGCCGTGCCATTTCTGGTACGTACAGTTGTCGACCCAGGTATACCCAGAAGCCACCCTTGAGGGTGAGGTTGATGTCTTCTGCTGGGTGGGTGAGCAAGGGGTCCTTTTCATAAGCCTTCTTGATTGACCCCAGGAGTTCCTTTGGGTAAGTAGCTCCTAAGACCTTTTTCTCGGGTAGAATGCTGGCTTGGCCCTTGTTGTCCTGTGAAGGTTCCGAGAACATCCTGGAAAGGGCATCTGCTTTGCCATTCATTGACCCAGGGCGATATGTGATAATGAAATTGAATCAAGAAAAAAAAAAAACTCCATCTGGCTTGTCTGGCGGAAAGCCTCTTGGCAGAACGGATGAATTTGAGGTTTCGGTGGTCAGTGAACACAGTTATGGGATTGATGGCCCCATCCAATGGATGTCTCCACTCCGAGAAGGCATCTTTGATATCCCAGTAACTCCTTATTCCCGATGTCATAGTTCCTCTCTACGGGGGACATTTTGCGAGAGAAGAAGGCGCAAGGGTGTAAAAGCATCTTTTCTCCCGTATGTTGTGATAGGACAGCGCCTACTGCGGTGTCGGAAGCGTCCACTTCGATTGTGAATGGCAGTTCAGTATTAGGATGGATCAGAATTGGAGCAGACGTGAAGAGGGATTTAAGCTTGGTGAAGGCTTCCTGTGCTTCGGGTGTCCAGGAAAAGGGCACAGTCTTTTTGGTTAACTGGGTAATTGGAGTAATGATTTTTGAGAAGTTCCGAATGAATTTTCGGTAAAAGTTGGCGAAGCCGACAAACCTCTGTATTTCTTTTTCGTTCTTAGGAAGAGGCCAATCTATTACAGCCTGAATTTTCTGAGGATCCATACTCAGCCCTTCCGGGGAGATGATGTAACCGAGAAACTGGGTGGTGGTCTGTTCGAACTCGCATTTCTCGAGCTTGATGGACTGCTCGCAAAGTCTTTGTAACACCCTGCAGACATGTTCACGATGTTGATCGAGATTTTCATAGAAAATTAAAATATCGTCCAGGTATACCACTACGAACAGATCCAGCATGTCCCTAAGGATGTCATTAATGAAATGTTGGAAAGTGGCTGGGGCATTGCAAAGTCTGAAGGGCATAACCAAGTATTCAAAATGTCCATATCGTGTGCAAAAGGCGGTCTTCCATTCATCCCCGGGGCGAATGCGAACCAGATAATAGGCCCCTCGAAGATCGAGTTTCGGAAAGACTTTCGCCGCCCGGAGTCTCTCGAGAAGTTCCGAAATCAGGGGGAGAGGGTAACGATTTTTTACAGTAACATCATTCAGCTTGCGGTAGTCAATGCAAGGGCGTAGAGAGGAGTCTTTTTTCTCCACGAAGAAGAAGGGTGCTCCCACGGGGGAGGTGGAGGGTCGAATGAAGCCTTTCTTTAGGTCCTCGTCCAAGTAGTCCTTCAGGGCCTTGAGTTCAGGCTCCGAGAGGGAGTAGATGCTGCCGAAGGGTATTTCAGCCCCAGGTAATAATTCAATCGGGCAGTCGTATGGTCGATGCGGGGGCAGCTTGTCTGCATTTTTTTTTTTTGCAGACATCCTGAAACTCGCTATATTGTGGAGGCAACGGCTCCTTGACCGTTGGTTCCGAGATGATAGATACTTTGGGTGTTGGAAGCAGGTTCATGCAGACAGTTCGAAGAGCAGAACTCGGATGTGAACCGTAGACAGCGGGTTTCCCAGTCCACCGAGTGGCTAACCACAGAATGCCCAAGATCACCGGAAACTTGGGGGAGGCAATCAAAGAGAAGTGGATCGTCTCGTGGTGGTCGGTTTTAACGTGGAGCTATAAATCTGTGGTCTGATGTGTAATGGGTCCCGAGGAGAGTGGGGACCCATCCACCGTTTCCAGATCGATAGGGGCTGTCTTGGTTACAAGCGGAATGTTGTTCTCGTGAGCAAAAGTTTGATCCATAAAATTGTCGCCAGCCCCGGAGTCGAGCATTGCAGAACAGAGAAGTTGTCGATCCCCGATGGTAATGACAATTGGAACGGTGAAGTGGGACCCGGTGGCTGCTAACTCAGTTGTCTCTGCCGTCACCGGTGGGATTGCGGCCTGCCGCTGCTCTCGCTGTTTAATGACGGCAATGGTTCTGCGGGATTTGCTGGGGCATTTGATGGCAATGTGCCCTGGCTCCCCACAGTAGAGGCAGAGGCCTTCGGCCAGTCGTCGTTCTTTTTCTGCTACGGACAGAGTCTTGCGCATTGCGTCAACCAGCATCGGCTCGATGGGAGGTTGGGCGACCTGCTGGGTAGTAGAGAAAGTGGGTCTGTCGCCTTGGAACCAGAGCCTTTCTTTCCTTCTCTCGGTGAGCCTCTGATCAATACGGACACACACCTGAATGAAGTCGTCCAAATCATCCGGGGCTTCAAGTCTGGCAAGTTCATCTTTGATTGCCTCCGATAGACCTCGCCGAAATTGGCTCCTTTGAGCAGCTGGGTTCCAGTTGGTGTCTGAGACCCAGCGGCGGAACTCGGCGGCGTACTCGGCGACAGAGCGTCTTCCCTGTTGAAGACTGTGTAGTCTTGCCTCAGCTGTCGCACAGCGATTGGGGTCATCAAAGACCTGGCTCATAGCTGTGATGAAAACATCCAGATCGTGCAGCAGACGGCTATCGATTTCCACGTATGGAGACGCCCATGCCAGGGCCTCGTCTGTCAGGAGGTTAACAATGAACAATACTTTCTTCTCGTCAGTGGAAAAGGGGGCCGGATGCATCCGGAAGTAGATACGGCACTGATTGAGAAAGCCCCGGTACTGGCGACGATCTCCATTGAATTTCGAGGGTAGTGGCATGCGGGTGTCTGCAGCCGCGCCGCGTATGTCCAGGAGTTGCCATTGGAGCTCAATGATCTCCCCCTGTTGACTCTGTACCAGGCATTGGATTTGCGAAAATTTCTCCTGGTAGGTGGTGCCGAACTCTTGCAGCTCAGACACCTGCTTGCGGACTTTTTAGGCTGGTTATTCTGTTATGAAGTAGTGTCAATCGAGGCTCACCTGAGTCTGAGGACACCCGAGCTGGAAGTATGGAGTCCAGTGGCAGAGGCCCACAGAAGCAGGAGGCAGGTAGCGTGGTCGATCAGTCCGGGTCGGCAGCGGAGATGGCAGCGAGATAACGGCAGGAGTAGACGGAGACGTGGTCGGTGGTAAGCAGTGAGTCAATGCACAGTGAGTCAATGCAGGCGGCAATTCAGCGAGGTCAAAACGGTCCGGGTTGGCAACGATGTTAAATCAGCAATAGCGGTGGAGGAGCAGAGAGGAAGCTTGCTACAGGCTTGGAGGCACAATAACCAGCAAAGGGCTGGGTTTTATAGGGAAGTAGCAGGTGCAAGAGATTGGAGGCAAGGACAAGAGAGGTAGTTAGAAGTTAGCTAGAGAACAGTCCAAGGAGAGACGGTAGCCTAGTGGGTAGAGATACCGCCTGGGACATGACTGGCCACAGGTTCGAGTCCTGACACACATACGTGTCCATCACCGTTTGCTTGTACTTTTGCTCTTATGGTTAAAACTAAATAAAAACATATATATATATATAAAAATAAAAAAAATTGTCTGTTCTATTGCTGGGTGATATGAACCCCCTTTTGCCGTGAATGAACCCCTGCTGTGCCTGGGTGACAGGGGCCTAAATCTATCAAAATCATCAGTTCTATTGCTGGGTGACATGAACCCCCTTTTGCCGTGAATGAACTACTGCTGTGCCTGGTTGACATGGGCCTAAATCTCTCAAAATCTTCTGTTCTATTGCTGGGTGACATGAACCCCCTTTTGCCATGAATGAACCCCTGCTGTGCCTGGTTGACAGGGGCCTAAATCTCTCAAAATCGTCTGTTCTATTGCTGGGTGACATGAACCCCCTTTTGCCGTGAATGAACCCCTGCTGTGCCTGGTTGACATGGACCTAAATCTCTCAAAATCGTCTGTTCTATTGCTGGGTGACATGAACCCCCTTTTGCCGTGAATGAACCCCTGCTCTGCATTGCTGACAGGGAACTAAATTTATTGAAAACATCTGTTACTGATCGGAAGATGCGCGACTACAAGCGCATGCTGCTGATGGCATTCCCACCTGACAGCGGGGGCACAGTGGAAGCACAAGGTAAAGGCAGAGGAGGAGGAAGAGGTAGCCAACGCAGCTGGGGCACCGACAGCACCTGAGAAGGCAGGGTTAGCATGGCCCAAATGTGGAAAAGCTTTGTCAGCCTTGGAGGTGCTGACCTGCCCTGCAGCCAGTGTATAGTGTGAACGTGTGTTTAGCACGGCAGAGAGCATTATCACAGGCCGCAGCCAATGTGGACAAGCTTACGTTTATTAAAATGAACCAGGCATGGATCCCACAGGACTTGTCCGTACCTTGTGCAGAATAGACATTTATACCAGCCTCAACCATCCATTCTTGTACTCAAGTACACTTATTCTTTGTTTTATTTTGTTATATGTCCCAATATTTTGGGGGATACCCCAATTTAAAAATAAAAAATAACACAAATCAGTGTTGGCTACCTATTCCTCCTTCACCGCCGCTTCCACCTACACCGCCACGCCAACCTACACCGCCACATCCACCCATACACCGCCTCCTCAACCTCCTACTCCTAGATCCAGATTTTTATTTTAAATTTTCCTGTACTTTATGTTATTTTAAGTCATTTCCCTATCCACATTTGTTTGCAGAACAATTGTCATGCTCTTGAGCACATTTTGATGCCTTTTGCAGCCCTCTAGCCCTTTCCAGGACTATTTTAGAGCCATTTTAGTGCCCAAAAGGCTCTTCTCTCCTGACTATAAAGAGACTTATTCCAGAAATTCGGGCAGACGCCCAACTGACCGCGCTAGTACCCCTAAGCGGCCTATTTGCACATACTGTCACAAGCCAGGCCATACTGAAGCAACCTGCTGGCAGTTAAACGGACGACCCCCGAGGCCAAGGACCACCCCTCGGGAGGTAAATCAATAGGTCCAGAAGATCCCTATTGGATGCCCAGATACATCAGATCCCGCTTAGAAGCGACACTTCAAATAAATGGAGTTTTGTTGCCCTAGTTGACACAGGATCCCGGGACCAAAATCAGCTTACCCAGCCCCCAGAATCTCATAGCCAGTAACGGCAAACCCGTACCAATACTTGGTTATTGGGAACCTACCATTCAAGTAGGAGAAACTACACTATCTCGTCAAGGCATTATCGTGGTACAAGTCAAAGAAAATAACAACAACCCTCCAATAGTCCTAGGAATGAATGTCCTCAGGAATTGTTATGTTGAGATGCTGGAAGCATTGCACCAGTCAGTGCCTACTGCCTCTCCTGCTTCTAAAAAGGTGATCCAACAAACCATCCGTGTACTAAGTGCGCAACAGATATTCGCCAATGAAAAAGGAGAAATCTGCTGTGTCCGCATCCGAGATAATCAACCTGTGATTCTCAAACCCAATGCTGAAACCCTTTTGTGGTGCCGAGCTGTAGTCGGAATTCAAGGTCAAGACTACCAAGCCCTGGTAGAGCCGGTTGTTTTGGAAGACTATCCTCTAGTTAGAGCTGCAAGAAGCCTAGTAACCGTCTCTGAAGGCAAAGTGCCTATTCGTCTCCTAAACTTGAGTGATCACAGTGTAAAATTAACAAAGTACCATCCCATCGCACAGCTGATCCAAGTTACCTTCCAAGTAGGGTTGAGCGAACCCGAACTTTACAGTTTTCTCCAATCCGATGGTATATTTTAACTTGAAGCGTCTCCATTACCATGGGAACGCCTCTATGTTAGAATAACCATCGGATTTGAGTTAGATCGTGAAAACTCAGATCCGACAGTATATTCTAACACAGAGGCATTCCCATAGTGATGGGGACGCTTCAAGTTAGAATATACTGAGAACTGTGGACATAACGGCCTCCTGCTGCCTAAGGGGTTAATTGTGCGGATCTCAGCCCCCTGTAAGAGGTCGGGTGCTGCCAGGCAGCAGGGGCCAGACCCCCCTCCCTCTCCAGTATTAAAATCATTGGTGGCCAGTGCTGTCTGTGGCCGGCCAGGCGCTCCTCTTACTGGTAAGTGACAGGACTGTGCTATAAGCAATACGCCGCACAGACCTTTCACTTACCAGTAGGAGGAGCGCCGGCCGGCCACAGACAGTGCACGTAAGTATAATGCTGCTAAAAGTGCTAAGTAACCATGGCAGCCAGGACTGCAGTAGCGTCCTGGCTGCCATGGTAACCGATCGGAGCCCCTGCGATTAAACTGGGACTCCGATCGGAACTGCCGCTCCGCTGCTACCAATGATGGGGGGGGAGAGGGGAGACCGCACTGGACACCAATCATTTTAATACTGAGGAGGGAGGGGGGTCTGGCCCCCTGCTGCCTGGCAGCACCTGATCTCATAGAGGGGGCTGTGATCCGCACAATTAACCCCTCAGGTGCGGCACCTGTGGAGTTAATTGTGCAGCAGGGGCCAGACCCCCCTCCCTCCCAGCATTAAAATCATTGGTGGCCAGTGTGGCCCCACCACCCCCACCCCCACCCCCCCTATTAAAATCATTGGTGTCCAGTGCAGCCCCCCTATTAAAATCATTGGTGTCCAGTGCGGCCTCCCCCCCCCCCATCATTGGTGGCAGCGGAGCGGCAGTTCTGATCGGAGTCCCAGTTTAATCGCTGGGGCTCTGATCGGTTACCATGGCAGCCAGGACGCTACTGCAGTTACTTGTCTGTGGCCGGCCGGCGCTCCTCCTACTGGTAAGTGAAAGGTCTGTGCGGCGCATTGCTTATAGCACCCGACTGGCCACAGACAGTGCACGAAAGTATAATGCTGCTAAAAGTGCTAATGATTTTAATACTGGGGAGGGGGGGGGGGGCCGCAGTGGCCACCAATGATTTTAATACTGGGGAGGGAGGGGGGCCGCACTGGCCACCAATGATTTTAATGCTGGGGAGGGAGGGGGGTCTGGCACGATCTCTTACAGGGGGCTGAGATTAGAACAATTAACTCCTCAGGTGCTCAGGTTAATTGTGCGGATCACAGCCCCCTGTAAGAGATCGGGTGCTCCCAGGCAGCAGGGGGCAGTTATGTACACAGTTCTTAGTATATTCTAACTTGAAGCGTCTCAATCACCATGGGAACGCCTCTGTGTTAGAATATACGGTTGGATTTGAGTTTTCACGATCGTGAAAACTCAGATCTGAAAAAGCTAATACTATTATTTTCAGTTATAACCATGTTATAAAATAATAAAGTGAAGTTCGGGTCCCCATTGACTTCAATGGGGTTCGGGTTCAGGTCCAAGTTCGGTTCAAGTTCGGGTCCCGAACCCGAACTTTTTTTTAAAGTTCGACCGAACTCCCCGAACCAGAACATCTAGGTGTTCGCTCAACTCTACTTCCAAGATGTCGTCAGTGTGGCTACAGATACCAAAGAGCAACTTACTAAGAAACAGTACCCACAGGACCAAAATTTAAGCACCCCTGGTGGAAAGAACTTCATGTGGGAGATGCTTCAACGCCAGAGAACCAATTGAAGGGAGTACTGAAAATCGTGAAGGAGCATCACTGTGCCTTCAGTAAGCATTCTACAGACTATGGAGAAGTAGACATCATAAAGCACTCCATCCCTACAGGTTCACACCCACCGATCAAGGAAAGGTATCGGCCTATACCACCAACTATGTACCAATCCGTAAAGCAAATGATCCAGGAAATGAAAGACTCCAATATCATCAAAGACAGACATAGTCCATGGGCTGCACCACTAGTCCTAGTCCGGAAAAAAGACGGCAACATCAGATTGTGTGTGCACTACAAAAAAATCAACCAAATCACTCACAAGGATGCTTACCCTTTACCACGCATAGAGGAATCCTTGACAGCTTTAGGATCTTTAGCCTGCTTCTCTACTCTTGATTGAACCAGTGGATACTGGCAAGTACCAATGGCACCTGAAGATCGTGAGAAGACTGCATTTACCACCCCTATGGGCCTATTTGAGTTCAACTGCATGCCTTTTGGACTTTGCAATGCACCTGGAACTTTTAAAAGATTAATGGAGCATTGTCTGGGCCACAAAATTTTTGAAACTGTCCTGTTATACTTAGACAATGTCATCATCTACTCCAAATCTTATGAAGATCACTTGAAACATCTGGCCGAAGTTTTTCAAGTCCTCATTAAACATGGACTCAAAGTCAAAACATCTAAGTGTTATCTACTGAAGCCAGAAGCCAGTCAAATACTTAGGGCATATTGCCAGCTCTGAAGGTGTTAAACCGTATCCAGAGAAGATAGTCGCAGTCCGAAATTGGCCTACTCCTACTACGGTGAAAGAAGTGAGAAGTTTCCTCAGTTTCGCAGGATATTACAGACGTTTCATTCCTCACTTTGACCAAATTGCAGAACCAATATTAGAACTTCTGAGAGGACATCCTAAAAAGGTATCAGAAATCTCCAATACCAGTTGAATGGAACACTGAAAGAGAAATTGCCTTCCAGCTAATGAAGAAGAAGTTAACAGAACCACCAATCTTAGGCTATCCGGATTACCAACAGCCATTTCATCTTTACACAGATGCCAGTAAGAAAGGCCTGGGAGATGTTTTGTCACAAATACAAGAAGGTAAAGAAAGAGTCATTTCCTACGCTAGTAGATCTCTTAGAGGTACTGAAAGAAACGACCAAAACTATAGTTCCTTCAAATTGGAATTCCTCGCACTCATGTGGGCTGTTACAGAGAAATTTAAAGATTATCTTGCCGCAACACCCTTCGTGGCCTTCACAGATAACAACCCGCTAGCGCATATTAACACCGCCAAGTTGGGAGCATTGGAACAAAGATGGGCCTCACGCCTTGCTAACTACAATTTCACTGTGAAATACAGAACAGGAAAAGCAAATGAAAATCGGATGAATTATCCCGTCTGCCGACCCAAGAAGACTCTACTACACACAGGGCCGTCTTTAATATTGATTGGACCCTGGGCAAGAATTTACTTGGGCCCCCTGGATCCCCCCCCTCCGCACTTTGCTGTACTTGCTATACAGCAGCACTTACCTGTCACGTCCAGGGCCTCCAGGTGACGTCTCCTCTCTGTCATCATCTTCTCTGTAGATCTTCTCTCTCATCATCTTCTCCACTCGGTCTGGACAACTTCTCTCAGCCGCCTCGTCTCTGCAGAGTGTGACACACAGACATCTTAGCTTCCTCACATTCTATCATTATCCCCCAACTGGAGTCCCCACAGTGTTATCCTGCTGCTTCCTGTGCCCCCCCCCCCGGGGTGTAGCTATAGGGGGTGCAGAGGTAGCAGTCGCTACCAGGCCCAGGAGCATGAAGGGGCCCAAAGACACTTGTGCCGCATAAGAAGACACACAAAGCACTGAGGGAAGGGGGGCACAAGCTGAACTCTTGCACCGGAGCCCATGAGCCTTTAGTTACGCCCCTGCCCCCCCCCCAATACTATCCTGAAGAAACATTACTGCCCCCATAGTAATAGTGCTCCTCATAGTCCCACCAATAGTAATTCCCTTCTAGAATGCCCTCATTAGTAACACTGCCCCAACCGTGATAATGCTCCTCAACAATGCCCCCATTATTAGAAGAGCCCTCCCATATTAATAATACCCTCACAGAGCCCCCAGTAGAAATAAGGCCCCCTATTGTTCCCCCAGTGGTAATAAAGCTCCTACAGACCCCTCAGTAGTAATAAGGCCCCCATAGTGCGCTTAGTAGAAAAAAGGCGGATCTACAAGACCCTCCTATAGAGACCCCAGTAGTAATAAGACTATAATGTCCCCTGGATCTGCAGTGCCCCCTGCAGTTATAATCCTCCCTCCACCATACAGTCCCATGTAAATAACATCACCTCCTCCCCAGCCGCCTCCAATGCACAATCCCATGTAAACATCACCCCCTAAGGCTACTTTCACACTTGCGTTCGTGCGGATCTGTCCTGTACTTGTACAGGACGGATCCGAACCGATAATACAAACTAATGCATCCGTTCAGGACCGATTCGTTTGTATTAGATTTGAATTTCTAAGTCCCAATACGGATCCGTCCTGACTTACATTGAAAGTCAATGGGGGACGGATCCGTTTACAATTGCACCATTTTGTGTCAATGCAAAGGGATCCGTCCCCATTTACTTACATTGTAAGTCAAGACGGATCCGTTTGGCTCCGCAAGGCCATGCGGACACAAAAACGCTGCTTGCAGCATTTTGGGGTCCACCTCCAAAATGGAACGGGGGGCTGTACGGAGCCGAACGAATGCATTCTGAATGGATCCGCATCCATTCAGAATGCATTGGGGTTAAACTGATGCATTTGGGGCTGCTTGTGAGAGCCTTGAAACGGATCTCACAAGCGGATCCCCAAACCCAAGTGTGAACGTAGCCTAAACATTAAGTCCCATGTACATAAACATCATTCCCCCCCACCATCCACTTTCAACATACAGTCCCATGTCAATAACATCCCTCCCTTCAGCCCCAACATACATCCTAGTTAAATAACTACAACTCCCAGCATTGCTCTGCCTCTCCCTTAACTTACCTCTCCTCATGTACAGACATCAGCATTAGGCTCCTTCTCCTCTGCACTCCGGTCCAATCCTGCACTGGTCACATGATGATGACATCATCCAGGTCATCCTATCACAGTGTGTTTTGCTAATCACATGACCTGTGATGTCACCACAGGTCCTTCACCTCTTCCCAGGGTATTAGATTCAATTGTATTGCCGTTCTGTGTACGACAATACAGTTGTATCTAGCAGGCAGGCAGGACATTCTGGGCCTGGGACAAAACATCAGGGGCCCAGGCCCCGAATGTTTTAACCTAGCAACGCAGTCACTAGTGAATAGGAAACGGAGCTCCCTTGGGCCCCCAGGAGCAACTGGGCCCGGGGCAGCTGCCCCTTTTGCCCTGCGGCAAAGACGGCCCTGACTACACAAGAAGACGTTTGGGAAGAGGTAGAGATGCCATCCTTCTATAAAAACTTTGCCCACCAAGACATCATCACTATCAAAGGGAAAAAGGTCCTTAACCTTCAACAACAAGTGGACAAAGAAAGATGGATCAACCTGCAAAATGAAAGCAGAGTGTTAGGTGAACTGCAAGATTTCTTCACCAGTGGAAGGACACCAGAAAGAATCTGCAGGAGGAATACTGATCCAGAATTGTCAAAATTATGGAGACACAGAAAACACCTCTTTCTACAGAAGGGCCTACTATTAAGAAGGACTTTAGATCCAATAACCTGGGATCATCTGTATCAAATCTTAATACCGCGCCGAGATGCAAGATTAATTCTTGAGATGTACCATGATCAATCAGGACACTTTGGTGTGCAGAAAACAGAAGCCACCATCCGTAGAAGATTCTACTGGATCGGGATGAGAGGAGACATTGAAAAATGGTGTCGAGAATGTTCCACCTGTGCTGTTGGGAGAAATGAAAAGCATGACCAAAAAGCACCATTACATCCCATTGTAAGCTGAACACCGCTAGAAATAGTTGCAATTGACCATGTGAAGCTGGAACCAAGTCGCTCAGGTTACACATATGCTATGATCATCATTGATCAATATACTAAATTTGTTGTAGCCGTACCTGTCAAGGACTTGACCGCTAAAACAACTGCAGATGCTTTCTGGAAACATTTCTTGTTGCCATATGGATGCCCAGAAAGAATCCTCACAGATCAGGGATCTGCCATTGAGTCGCAACTCTTTAAAGAATTATGTACTTTTCACAACTGTCAGAAAATCAGGACCACAGCATACCATTCCTAAGGAAATGGGCTTTGTGAAAAAATGAACCAAACTCTAATTAAGATGTTAAGAGCAGTACCACATGCTACCAGAATGATTGGCCTACTTTATTGCCTCAATTGATGTATACCTACAATAACACTATTCATTGTTCTCCTGGGTATACACCCTACTATCTTATGTTTGGCCGACAAGGTACACCTGCTGATCATACAAGTGCCTGATGCAATTAACCCTTTACCTAAAACTGATTGGGTGAGTGAGCACCAACAACGTTTAATTGATGCACAAGAAATTGTTCAACAACGCATGGAACATGTTCATGAAAAACAACAGAGAGATTATAATCAATCTGCCAAAGCAGAACCTCTCAAAATTGGTGATCGTGTGTGGTTAAAAAATAACCATTGTACTAGCAAATTAGATAGCAAATGGGAGAGAGAACTTTACACCATTACCGCTATTCTCAATCCAGAGACTGATACTTATGAGATTACCCAAGAGGACAAATCATGTGTAGTGCATCGAAATCGCCTTAAATTGTGTCTCAAAGAAGATAATCCAGAAGAAACTCTTCAAGAAGAAGCTGTTCAAGAGGAAATTCAATCCGTAGAACCAGAGCCTATAAAATCATCTGATTCAGAAGAGTCAATGCAGTCTTTTTGAAGAACATTATTAGATTCTGATCCGTTACAATTCTTCTTAACTCCATGGCTCAACATCTTAGTGCCTGCTAAGACCAACACCACCGCACTTCTACCAGAAGTTGTAACTACTACAGCTCAGGAAACACCAAGTTCCCTTGAAGCAAGGCCTGCAGAGTCTCAGCCGCTTCGTAGATCTGACAGGATTACAAGAGGACAACCACCTGTCCGTTACAGAGATTTCCTGCCCCAGCAGCCGAGAAGACAACTTCCAGCTCTGCCGATTCAACATTGAGTACATCCTAAACTTGTCTGGAGTTCCAGAATTCAAGAAAAAGACTAATCTACGGTTTATTCTGTTCTATTTTCCTTAAATAACTTTTTAAGGAACTGTTTGCCTTTCATCCGTTTTGCAACGTTCAAGACTGCACCCGGAGATAGACTTTCACGCACCTGAGCCTCCGTGATATATTATTTTTACATTTTTCCTTGTGCCTAGGGAACGGACTCATACCCTGTGAGCCTCCTGAGATGTTATTTTAGTTTTTCTTCATCATTATGGACTATCCTGGTTCTCCAATACATCTCCAGTCTTTAGAGGAAAAATTGCTACCCCATTTGTCACATTTCGTTGTTGCCTGAGATATGTTTGCCTAACCCATTTTACTTATAGGTACAAGAAGTACAAGAATGGAGTTATGGTATTATTTTCCTATGCATGCATGCTAATTCCCCTTCTTATATCTTACAGGAAGTGACAACATCGAGTCAAGAATGTGTCGAGGTCGACTTATATTTTACCATGGGGATATGCAGCGTCCCACTCGGGATATGTGGGAACTGCAAAATAGCTTTAAACTGTATTGCATGTTATTTGCATTATATTACTTGTTGTATCCCTGTTCATAGGCTGGATAGGTGTAATTTATACATCCCACCACCAGATGGGGATAGTACTTAGTTCATATACACCCTGTACAGAATTATTAGGCAAATGAGTATTTTGACCACATCATCCTCTTTATGCATGTTGTCTTACTCCAAGCTGTATAGGCTCGAAAGCCTACTACCAATTAAGCATATTAGGTGATGTGCATCTCTGTAATGAGAAGGGGTGTGGTCTAATGACATCAACACCCTATATCAGGTGTGCATAATTATTAGGCAACTTCCTTTCCTTTGGCAAAATGGGTCAAAAGAAGGACTTGACAGGCTCAGAAAAGTCAAAAATAGTGAGATATCTTGCAGAGGGATGCAGCACTCTTAAAATTGCAAAGCTTCTGAAGCGTGATCATCGAACAATCAAGCGTTTCATTCAAAATAGTCAACAGGGTCGCAAGAAGCGTGTGGAAAAACCAAGGCGCAAAATAACTGCCCATGAACTGAGAAAAGTCAAGCGTGCAGCTGCCAAGATGCCACTTGCCACCAGTTTGGCCATATTTCAGAGCTGCAACATCACTGGAGTGCCCAAAAGCACAAGGTGTGCAATACTCAGAGACATGGCCAAGGTAAGAAAGGCTTAAAGACGACCACCACTGAACAAGACACACAAGCTGAAACGTCAAGACTGGGCCAAGAAATATCTCAAGACTGATTTTTCTAAGGTTTTATGGACTGATGAAATGAGAGTGAGTCTTGATGGGACAGATGGATGGGCCCGTGGCTGGATTGGTAAAGGGCAGAGAGCTCCAGTCCGACTCAGACGCCAGCAAGGTGGAGGTGGAGTACTGGTTTGGGCTGGTATCATCAAAGATGAGCTTGTGGGGCCTTTTCGGGTTGAGGATGGAGTCAAGCTCAACTCCCAGTCCTACTGCCAGTTTCTGGAAGACACCTTCTTCAAGCAGTGGTACAGGAAGAAGTCTGCATCCTTCAAGAAAAACATGATTTTCATGCAGGACAATGCTCCATCACACGCGTCCAAGTACTCCACAGCGTGGCTGGCAAGAAAGGGTATAAAAGAAGAAAATCTTATGACATGGCCTCCTTGTTCACCTGATCTGAACCCCATTGAGAACCTGTGGTCCATCATCAAATGTGAGATTTACAAGGAGGGAAAACAGTACACCTCTCTGAACAGTGTCTGGGAGGCTGTGGTTGCTGCTGCACGCAATGTTGATGGTGAACAGATCAAAACACTGACAGAATCCATGGATGGCAGGTTTTTGAGTGTCCTTGCAAAGAAAGGTGGCTATATTGGTCACTGATTTGTTTTTGTTTTGTTTTGAATGTCAGAAATGTATATTTGTGAATGTTGAGATGTTATATTGGTTTCACTGGTAAAAATAAATAATTGAAATGGGTATATATTTGTTTTTTGTTAAGTTGCCTAATAATTATGCACAGTAATAGTCACCTGCACACACAGATATCCCCCTAAAATAGCTAAAACTAAAAACAAACTAAAAACTACTTCCAAAAATATTCAGCTTTGATATTAATGAGTTTTTTGGGTTCATTGAGAACATGGTTGTTGTTCAATAATAAAATTAATCCTCAAAAATACAACTTGCCTAATAATTCTGCACTCCCTGTATATATGTAGGTCAGGCCTAGTGTAGAAGGAAACGTTTGGCATTGCTTATCAAAAAGTCTAGTCCTGGAAGGGACAAAAGAAAGGAAAGACTAAAAATCCAAAGGATAAAAGCCACTGTCCAGGCAACAAAGACTTTTGGGAGTCCAGGTGAAGGATACTTCAGCCACAGGCAACCTCACCAAATAACTCTGGTTTACTAGGGACCTGAAGCAGAGTCACCTACCAGAAGCACTGATACAGAACCTTCAAGCTAAGCTAAACCCAGCCAAACCTATTAACAGTGGATCAACAAAATTCCTCTAAATTGCAAAAGACTGTATTCTGTACGGATGTTAATGCTGCAACTGGAACCAACATCAGTAAAAGTTGTGAGTTGTATCCTACCACTGTCTACTTCATTCTTACCACTGGTTGTACCACCATTAACGGTACTGGCGTCACGACAAATAACACCAAGGGACCCAGCCGCCACAAGCACCCTAAACACCACTGCCACCAAGGGCACCTCGACCTCCATCTAGGTTGGTGCTTTCCTACCACAGAGCGTGCCCCGGAGGATTTTGTGCTGTCTTCCTCAACACTGTGCTGCCAGCCCAGGGAGGCTTTCTGCTAACCGTGAGTAAACCGATGAACTGTGTTATTGTTGGCCCCTCATCGGCCCACCGTGCACCTCACGTGTTGCCCCCGCGGTTCTGGCTGGCTGCAGGCCTTAAATAAATATATCTTTGCACAAAATGGCTGTATTTTAAATGGCTGTATTTCAAATGGCTGAATCAAACCCATGTAAATATAGGGGGGATCTCACACGCCCTGAATTAGTGTAGGCCTGAAGAAAATATATCTTTGCACAAAATGGCTGTATTTCAAATGGCTGAATCAAACCCCTGTATGTATAGGGGGGATCTCACACGCCCTGAATCAGTGTAGGCCTGAAGTAAATATATCTTTGCACAAAATGGCTGTATTTCAAATGGCTGAATCAAACCCCTGTATGTAGGGGGGTATCTCACACGCCCTGAATCAGTGTAGGCCTAAATTAAAGATTTCTTTGCACAAAATGGCTGTATTTCAAATGGCTGTATTTCAAATGGCTGAATCAAACCCATGTATATATATGGGGGATCTCACACGCCCTGAATTAGTGTAGGCCTGAAGAAAATATATCTTTGCACAAAATGGCTGTATTTCAAATGGCTGAATCAAACCCCTGTATGTATAGGGGGGATCTCACACGTCCTGAATCAGTGTAGGCCTGAAGTAAATATATCTTTGCACAAAATGGCTGTATTTCAAATGGCTGAATGTAACCCCTGTATGTAGGGGGGTATCTCACACGCCCTGAATCAATGTAGGCCTGAATTAAATATTTATTTGCACAAAATGGCTGTATTTCAAATGGCTGTATTTCAAATGGCTAAATCAAACCCCTGTATGTAGGGGGGTATCTCACATGCCCTGAATCAATGTAGGCCTGAATTAAAGATTTCTTTGCACAAAATGGCTGTATTTCAAATGGCTGAATCAAACCCCTGTATGTATAGGGGGGAATCTCACACGCCCTGAATCAGTGTAGGCCTGAAGTAAATATATCTTTGCACAAAATGGCTGTATTTCAAATAGCTGAATCAAACGCCTGTATGTATAGGGGGGATCTCACACGTCCTGAATCAGTGTAGGCCTGAAGTAAATATATCTTTGCACAAAATGGCTGTATTTCAAATGGCTGAATCAAACCCCTGTATGTAGGGGGGTATCTCACACGCCCTGAATCAATGTAGACCTAAAATAAAGATTTCTTTGCAAAAAATGTCTGTATTTCAAATGGCTGTATTTCAAATGCCTAATTCAAACCCCTGTATGTATAGGGGGGAAATCACACACACCCTGAACCAGTGTAGGCCTGAAGTAAATATATATTTGCACAAAATGGCTGTATTTCAAATGGCTATTTTTCAAATGCCTAATTCAAACCCCTGTATGTATAGGGGGATTCACACATGCCCTGAAACTGTGTAGGCCTGCTGCAGTAAATATATCTTTGCACAAAATGGCTGGAATTTAAAATGCCTGTGTTTCAAATGCCTAATTCAAACCCCTATATGTATAGGGGGGATCTCACACACGCCCTGGATCAGTGCAGTCATGCAGTAAATATATCTTTGCACAAAATGGCTGTATTTCAAATGGCTGTATTTCAAATGCCTGATTCAAACCCCTGTATGAAGAGGGGTATCTCACAGGGCCTGAACCACTATAGGCCTGAAGTAAATATATCTTTGCACAAAATGGATGTATTTCAAATGGCTGTATTTCAAATCCCTGATTCAAACCCCTGTATGTAGAGGGTGTATCTCACAGGGTCTGAACCAGTGTAGGCCTGAATTCAATATTGGTGCACCAAATGGCGGTATTTAAAATCTCTGAATGTAACCCAAATGTATTAAGGGTGTATCTCACAATGACATCTGCATCAAAGGCTGCCAACTAAATTTTTTGTGCCCAAACCACTGTTTGTTTAACCCCTTAAGGACACAGCCTTATTTCACCTTACGCTGGGTGCACACCTGAGCGTACTGTATGGAGCGCTCTGTATGCGCGATTTTATCGTGCGACCATGCACCCCAAAGAAGCTCCTGTACGTTCGTTGCGTAGGAACACGCTGTAAAACGCTCAGGTGTGAACCCAGCCTTAAGACCAGGCCATTTTTTGCAAATCTGACCAGTGTTACTTGAAGTGGTGATAACTTTAAAACACTTTGACTTATCCAAATATCCAAATATTTGTAAAAAATTGCAAATTTCCAAGTTTTAATTTCTCTACTTCTATAATACATAGTAATACCTACAAAAATAGTTATTACTTTACATTCCCCATATGTCTACTTCATGTTTGGATCAATTTGGGAATGATATTTTATTTTTGGGGGATGTTACAAGGCTTAGAAGTTTAAAAGCAAATCTTGAAATTTTTCAGAAATTTACAAAAACCCACTTTTTAGGGACCAGTTTAGGTCTGAAGTCACTTTGTGAGGCTTACATAACAGAAACCACCCAAAAATGATCCCATTATAGAAAGTACACACCTCATGGTATTCAAAATTGATTTTACAAACGTCATTAACCCTTTAGGTGTTCCACAAGAGTTAATGGCAAATGGTGCTAAAATTTCCGAATTTTGATTTTTTGGCAAATTTTCCATTTTAATCCAAACAAAATGCTATATTTATTGCCCCGATTCTGTAGTTTGCAGAAACACCACATATGTGGCCGTAAACTACTGTACGGGCACACAGTAGGGCGTAGAGGGAAAGGTGCACCGTATGGTTTTTGGAAAGCATATTTTGCTGGACTGGTTTATTTACACCATGTCCCATTTGAAGCCCCCCTGATGCACCCCATGAGTAGAAATTCCATAAAAGTGACCCCATCTAAGAAACTACACCCCTCACGGTATTCAAAACTGATTTTGCAAACTTTGTTAATCCTTTAGGTGTTGCACAAGAGTTATTGGCAAATGGAGATGAAATTTGAGAATTTCTATTTTTTGGCCAATTTTGCCATTTTAGTCCATTTTTTCCAGTAACAAAGCAAGGGTTAACAGCCAAACAAAATGCTATATTTATTTCCCCGATTCTGTAGTTTTCAGAAACACCCCATATGTTGCCATAAACTACTGTACGGGCACACAGTAGGGCACAGAGGGAAAGGTGTGCCGTATGGTTTTTGGAAGACAGATTTTGCTGGACTGTTATTTTTTTACACCATGTCCCATTTGAAGCCCCCCTGATGCACCCCTAGAGTAGAAACTCCATAAAAGTAACCCCATCTAAAAAACTACACCCCTCAAGGTATTCAAAACAGATTTTACAAACTTTTTTTTAACCCTTTAGGTGTTCCACAAGATTTAATGGAAAATAGAGATACAATTTCAAAATGTAACTTTTTTGGCAGATTTTCCATTTTTATAATTTTTTTCCAGTTACAAAGCAAGGGTTAACAGCCAAACAAAACTCGATATTTATGGCTCTGAATCTGTAGTTTACAGAAACACCCCATATGTGGTTGTAAACCGCTGTACGGGCACACGGCAGGGTGCAGAAGGAAAGGAATGCCATACGGTTTTGGAAGGCAGATTTTGCTGGATCGGCTTTTTGACAACATGTCCCATTTGAAGCCCCCCTGATGCACCCCTAGAGTAGAAACTCCAAAAAAGTGACCCCATTTTAGAAACTACTGGATAGGGTGGCAGTATTGTTGGTACTAGTTTAGGGTACATATGATTTTTGGTTGCTCTATATTACACTTTTTGTGAGGCAAGGTAACAAGAAATAGCTGTTTTGGCACCGTTTTTATATATTTTTTATTTTCAACATTCATCTGACAGGTTAGATCATGTGATATTTTTATAGAGCAGGTTGTCACGGACGCGGTGATACCTAATATGTACACTATTTTATTATTTATGTAAGTTTTGCACAATGATTTAATTTTTTAAACAAAAAAAAATCATGTTTTAGTGTCTCCATAGTCTGAGAGCCATAGTTTTTTTTCAGTTTTTGGGCAAATATCTTGGGTAGGGTATGATTTTTGCGGGATGAGATGACGGTTTAATTGGCACTATTTGGGGTGCGTATGACTTTTTGATCGCTTGAATTACACTTTTTGTGATGTAAAATGACAAGAAATAGCTTTTTTTACATTGTTTTTTAATTTTTTTTTACGCTTATCACCTGAGGGGTTAGAACATGTAATATTTTTATAGAGCAGGTTATCACAGACACGGCGATACCTAAAATGTATATTGTTTTTTTTTATTTTTGTAAGTTTTATGCAGTGATTTCATTTTTGAAACAAAAAAAATCATGGTTTAGTGTCTCTATAGTCTGAGAGCCATAGTTTTTTCAGTTTTTGGGCAAATATCTTGGGTAGGGTATTATTTTTTGCGGGATTAGATGACGGTTTGATTGGCACTATTTTGGGGTGCATATGACTTTTTGATCGCTTGCTATTACACTTTTTGTGATGTAAGGTGATAAAAAATAGCTTTTTTTACACTTTTTTTTTACGGTATTCACCTGAGGGGTTAGGTCATGTGATATTTTTTATAGAGCAGTTTATTATGGACGCGGCAATACCTAATATGTATACTTTTTTTTATTTATGTAAGTTTTACACAATTATTTCATTTTTGAAACAAAAAAAAATCATGTTTTAGTGTCTCCATATTCTGAGAGCCATAGTTATTTCAGTTTTTGGGCGATTATCTTAGGTAGGTTCTCATTTTTTGCGGGATGAGGTGACTGTTTGATTGGTACTATTTTGGCGTACATACGACTTTTTTGATCACTTTTATTACCTTTTTTGGGATGTAAGGTGGGCAAAATTTAAATTTCATAATAGTTTTTTTTTATGGCATTCACTGTGTGGGTAAAGTAACATGACCGTTTTATAGATCAGGTCATTACGGGCGCAGTGATAACAAACATGTGTAGGTAATTTTTTTATTTTTTTTTCATTTTTAATCAGTGATAAATGTGTTTTTTTATTTTTACATTTTTTCACTTTTTTTGAATTTTTTTTTTTACCCAGACCCACTTGGTTCTTGAAGATCCAGTGGGTCTGATGTCTGTATAATACAGTACAATACACTATATAGTGTACTGTACTGTATTTTCACTTTACAAAGTCTGATTAGACTTCTGCCTTTAGCAGAAGTCTAATCAGCACCATGGACAGCCTTTGATCAGTACCATGGACAGCCGGACGCAACAGCAGAGCAATGGGTGATGGGGAGGGAGGGGGGAGGGGGAGGGGGGCCCCCTCCCTCTCCCATCGGGGGCTGAAAAGGCACTCCCTCCCTCTTAACCTTTTCCATACAGCGGTCCCTACAGACCGCGGCATGAAAAGGGTTAAACGCATGGCATCTGTGCCAGCACAGATGTCAGGCGTTTCAAGCAGAGTGTCAGCAATGTGCTGACACTCTGCAAAACCGCTCGGCTATCCTGAGAGAGGGGGCGGGCGGATGATCGCATGCCTACCCGCCCCCCAAGCACCGCCCGCCCTCCCTGCCGCACTCCCCGCACCCCCGCCCACAGCGCCCGCCAGCAGATAACAAAGAGGGCAGCAGGGGAGGTTAAACATTAATATAAAGGTTATTTGAAGTTTCTGATCCCCGCGGTCCTTGAATAGACCTGCGGTTTGCTGCGATCGCCGACATGGGGGCGTCACAGGACCCCCCAGCGCATTTAGCCAAGGTGCCTGCTCAATGATTTGAGCAGGGACCGGGTTCCGATCACCGCTCGGTGGGCGGCGGTGATCGGAACTATACATGACGTACCAGTACGTCATGTGTCTTTAACCCCTTCAGGACACAGCCTTATTTCACCTTAAGGATCAGGCAATTTTTTGCAAATCTGACCAGTGTCACTTTATGTGGTGATAACTTTAAAACGCTTTTACTTAGCCAGGCCATTCTGAGATTGTTTTTTGTCACGTATTGTACTTCATGACACTGGTAAAATGGAGTCAAAAAAAATTATTTTATATTTCTAAAAAAATACTAAATTTACCAAAATTTTGGAAATATTTGCAAATTTCTAACTTTCAATTTCTTTACTTCTACAATACATAGTAATAACTCCCCAAAAAGTTATTAATTTACATACCCCATATGTCTACTTCATGTTTGGATCATTTGGGGAATGCTATTTTATTTTTTGGGGACCAGTTCAGGTTTGAAGTCACTGTGAGGCTTACATAATAGAAACCACCCAAAAATGACCCCATGTTAGAAACTACACCCCTCAAGGTATTCAAAACTGATCTCACAAACTATGTTAACCCTTTAGGTGCTCCACAAGAGTTATTGGCAAATGGGGATGAAATTTGAGAATTTAAATTTTTTGCTTATTTTTCCATTTTAACCCATTTTTTCCAATAAAAAAATCAAGGGTTAACAGTCAAACAATACTGTATCTTTATTGCCTTCCAGAAACCATGTCGGTCCTTTCCTTTCGCGCCTCTTTTTTTACTGATACAGCAGTTTACAACCACAAATGTGGCATTTCTGTAAACTGCAGTATCAGGGTAATAAATATTAAGTTTTGTTTGGCTGTTAACCCTTGGTTTTTACCGGAAACGACGGATTGAAATGGAAAAGTGCCAAAAATAGCTGTTTTGGCACCATTTTTAATTTTCTTTTTGGACTGTGTTAATCTGGGGGGTTGGGTCATGGGGTATTTTTACAGAGGAGATTATTGCGGACGCGGCGATACCTAATAAGTCTATTTTTTTTACAATTATTTAGGTTTTAGACTATATTATCTTTTTGGATACAAAAAAAGAAACTTTTTGTATCTCTATAGTCTAAGAGTCATTTTTTCTTTTTTTTAGCCGATTGTATTAGGTGGGGGCTCATTTTTGCGGCATAAGGGGACGGTTTTATTGGCACTATTTTGGGGGCTATATGACTTTTTGATCGCTTGCTATTAGACTTTTTGTTATGTTGTTATTTTTTTTTAACCATGTTAATCTGGGGGGTTGGGTCATGGAGTATTTTTACAGAGGAGATTATTACGGATGCTGCGATAACTAATAAGTCAATTTTTTTTACAATTATTTAGGTTTTAGACTATATTATCTTTTTGGATACAAAAAAAGAAACTTTTTGTATCTCTATAGTCTAAGAGTCATTTTTTTTTTTTTTTTAGCCAATTGTATTAGGTAGGGGCTCATTTTTTGCGGGATGAGGGGACGGTTTTATTGGCACTATTTTGGGGGCTATATGACTTTTTGATCGCTTGCTATTATTACCGACCTGGAAAGTGTCTCCAATTCCCGAGGTACTCCCACCTGCTCTTTCCCGGTCATAAAAGATCAGGGTCTTGAGGACTGCCTCATAGAACTGGAGGAATGTCCCTGTGTTGCCAGCGCTCTTGAACAGTACAAAAGAGTTGTACATGGCAACCTGCACCAAGTAGACCGCAACTTTTTTGTACCATGCCTTGATTTTGCGCATGGCGTTATATGGCTTGAGGACTTGATCAGAGAGAACAACACTTCCCATATACCGATTGTAGTCGACGATACAATCGGGCTTGCTGACCGTTGCCGCGGTACCTCGCACAGGGACAGGGATGGAACAAGGGGATACTAGTATAAAAGTTATCCACGTATAGGTGGTAACCCTTATCTAGAAGTGGGTGCATAAGGTCCCACACAAGTTTCCCGTTAACACCTAGAGTGGGAGGATATTCTGGGGGTTGAATACGGGAACCTCGCCCCTCGTACACACAAAACTTGTAAGTGTACCCTGAGGTACTCTCACAAAGTTTGTACAGCTTCACGCCATACCTCGCCCGCTTTGAGGGAACATACTGGTCGAAAATGAGTCTCCCCTTGAACGCAATGAGAGACTCCTCAACCGCGACCTCCCTTCCAGGTACATAGGCCTCCATGAATTTGGCCCCAAAATGATCGATGAACGGCTGTATCTTATACAGACAGTCATAGGCAGGATCACCTTGGGGGGGGGACATGCTGCATTATCTGCATAATGCAGGCATTTCCGGATGGCCTCAAATCAGGAACGTGTCATGGCTATACTGTAGAGTGGGGTCTGGTAGAGGACATCCCCACTCCAGTACAGCCTGACACTGGGCTTTTTGACTAGACCCATATGCAGCACGAGGCCCCAAAACGTCCTCATCTTGGCTGCACTGACCGGGGACCAGCCACAGGGCCTAGACAAAAACAAGCCCAGGTGTAGAGCAACAAACTGTTGGGTGTACAGGTTCGTCTGCTCAACCATCAGATTTGCAGAAGAAGAAAGAAGATGAACCTTTGGATGGCGCTGTCAGCAGGAGTCAGAAGCAGGTAGGTATTGATAACACAATACTTTTTTTATTTTCAGTCAACGTGTTTCAGGGGCGGAGAGCCCCCTTCATCAGGACAGTATACAATATAAAACAGCATTCACATGTGGCGGTTATTTAAACTAAAAAAAGGCGCGTGAGGCCAAACAGAGGTGGAGCAAGGGGGGGGGCGGGGAGTGGGTGTGTATATAAAACTATAGAGAGTTGTCGACGGGCACTCCGCTGTTTACTGATCCTTTAAACATATATATGGAATGGACCCGATGTGTTTTTGGAACGAGAAAATAGAGTAGTTATATATTAGGTTGCTCTGGGATATAGCAATGCTGTAATGGTTAAAGATTGGGCCGTATTTAAATTGCTTGAGGACGGATCGGTCTAGTGTTAATTATTTTTGTTATGATTTTTGGGGGAGAGAAGACTGGGCATGAAATGGTATAAAATATGGTGGTTATATTGGCAGTAAAAAATATATATATATATATATATATATATATATATGATAGGACACCTATAACCAAAAATATATATATATATATATATAAAAACATAAAATTATATAAATATAAAAATATACATATTAGTATATAGAAAATACAACAACATATATATATATATATATATATATATATATATATAAAAAGGAGATAAAATTATATATATGATAGTATACATCTTATGTCAAAATGAATTGATAAAATGTAATAAATGGTACAGGGGGTGGTGTAAAGCATGGTGGTTAATATTGATTGGAGATAAAAACATATATAAAATATGTATATCTTAATAAATGAATAAATTATATTATATATTATTATATATATGTGTATGTGTACAAACATATACACAAAATTTCTACACATATATACATCAGCATATACATAAAATTGTCCCATGATTTTTATGAATATATACAAAAATCCTACTGTACATAAAAATACATATATTGGTAGATAGAAAAGGAAGGGGGGAAGGGGGTTGTTGGCTGATTTTTTTTTAATTAAAAAGGTTAGTGGGTAGAAGATTTTGTTGTGGTTGGATGGGGGAGAGTAATATCAGGAGATTAACCTGATTGGAATCCGAGGGAAAAGGGGAAATAGCTACTGATACAATGTTGTGGTTATTTCATAGGGCTGTATCGATTGTCCATCATAGACACAGTTTCACAAATGTAGCTAGCAGGGATTTTCTAGGCAGTAATGTGGGACTACAGATGTTTGTTACATAAAGATAGAATTGGGGATGTAAACCTGAGGCCACCTTTAACCCCGGTTGAATACAACATTCAGAGAGAAGTATAAATATAGTAACCTAGAGTATTGTAGAGTGTTCAGTTATATGGGCCCCTCGTGTGGGAGGATCTTTTAATATTCAAGGTGGACTACCAGGCGACGAGAGAATGTCCTTTGAAAAAGTTTATACTAAAGGATGGTCTCATTTATTTCATTCAGCCCTTGGGGCGCAAGCGTATCTAATTGGTACATCCAATAGACTTCTCGTCGCTGTAATGTACTGAACCGATTGTACGGGTTTTCTGGAATGTAATCTATTGGTGTGATCTTGATAGGATGTTTTTCTTTATCTGATGTGGAGGCACAATGTCTGGAGAGGCTATGTTTTTGGTAATGTTTTCGGATGTTGTGCCTATGTTGATTTAGCCTGCAATGTAACTCCTGGGTGGTGCGGCCTATGTATTGAAGCCCACAGCTACACTCAATTAAATAAATTACGTAGCTAGACTGGCATGTCAGATGGTGCTTTATCATGAAGGTGGTCCCATTCTTATTGGACGAAAAATGTGTACATTTATTAGTTATGGTTTTACAGCATAGGCACCGACTCTTTCCACATTTGTAGCTGCCTAGTTTTTTGGGTGGTAACTGTGGTCCAGCCGAACTGGCTTTCTTATGTTGTTTCGGCTTGTTTTGCCCCCAGCAAGCCGAAACAACATAAGAAAGCCAGTATATATGTATTTTTATGTACAGTAGGATTTTTGTATATATTCATAAAAATCATGGGACAATTTTATGTATATGCTGATGTATATATGTGTATAAATTTTGTGTATATGTTTGTACACATACACATATATATAATAATATATAATATAATTTATTCATTTATTAAGATATACATATTTTATATATGTTTTTATCTCCAATCAATATTAACCACCATGCTTTACACCACCCCCTGTACCATTTATTACATTTTATCCATTCATTTACTATGTTACTATGTTACTATCCATTCATTTTGACATAAGATGTATACTATCATATATATAATTTTATCTCCTTTTTATATATATATATATATATATATATATATATATATATATATATATATGTTGTTGTATTTTCTATATACTAATATGTATATTTTTATATTTATATAATTTTATGTTTTTATATATATATATATATTTTTGGTTATAGGTGTCCTATCATATATATATATATATATATATATATATATATTTTTTTTTTTTATTTTTTTACTGCCAATATAACCACCATATTTTATACCATTTCATGCCCAGTCTTCTCTCCCCCAAAAATCATAACAAAAATAATTAACACTAGACCGATCCGTCCTCAAGCAATTTAAATACGGCCCAATCTTTAACCATTACAGCATTGCTATATCCCAGAGCAACCTAATATATAACTACTCTATTTTCTCGTTCCAAAAACACATCGGGTCCATTCCATATATATGTTTAAAGGATCAGTAAACAGCGGAGTGCCCGTCGACAACTTTCTATAGTTTTATATACACACCTACTCCCCGCCCCCCCCTCCCCTTGCTCCACCTCTGTTTGGCCTCACGCGCCTTTTTTTAGTTTAAATAACCGCCACATGTGAATGCTGTTTTATATTGTATACTGTCCTGATGAAGGGGGCTCTCCGCCCCTGAAACGCGTTGACTGAAAATAAAAAAAGTATTGTGTTATCAATACCTACCTGCTTCTGACTCCTGCTGACAGCGCCATCCAAAGGTTCATCTTCTTTCTTCTTCTGCAACTTACTTCTCCCCGACGAATGCTTCCAAGGCACGGGGCTGGAACCTAGGCAGCAGCGCAGCACCCCGCACGCTGATCGGGAAAATCAGCACATGCTTCATATAGGTGTTGTGACTCTTCACAACATCTTCTGGTAAGAGTTTTTATTTATCTCTTGCACCTATTATTAGACAATACCACACATGAGGCGCTGCCTCCTATCTCGCTTTTATCTTCAACCATCAGATTTACCAGTTCCTCACTGAAAAAATGACTGAAAAAGTTGTATTCAGTGAAGCCCACTGTGTAAATCTGGATTCAAGGAGGGCGTATGCCTCCTCAGCCGAGAACGTTCGGCGCGCCATAGGGGAGTGTGTGTCTGTGTGTAAATATTTATTAGGTGTGCGTGTTTGGGGCACGGGTGTTCACTCACTTACCCTATAGCTATAAAAAAAAAAGATCCCTAACTAAAAAAAGTAAAAAAAAAAGTGTAAAAAAGAAAAAAAAATACAAATGCGCTGTGGGGCGGGGTGGGCGATGCGCTAACAGTGGCCGGACGCAAAGAGTGCCGGCCACAGATAGCGCATGAAAAGGAAAAAAAAAAGTTGCACCCGCAAAAAGTGTGTGTGTGGGGGGGCAAGCTTCAGCACCCCTGGGGGCGTATAGGGTCACACAGCTAACTGCTGTGGACCCCAGACACCCTATCAGGGGGCTCACAGACCAAAAAAGTTTTTTTTTTTTTGTTACCTAATCTAACCCTAAACTAAACTTGCCCTAACTACCCCTGCCTACACCTCCCACTACCTGCCTGCCCCTGCCTGTTCCTGCCTCCTAAGGTGCCTGATGGCCCCAAAAACTCACAAATCGGTGGGCAGCGCGATCTCCTGCTGCTCTCCCTGCTCCACGGACCGGAATGAGGGAGGAGAGCAGCGGCAGAGATTCAAACTTGCCGCGCTCCGCCCACATGCCTCTCAGGATCGCAGGCGATCCTGAGAGGTGACGTGATCGCCACCTCACAGGATCGCAGGACGGTGATTGGTGGTGTATAATCACACAACCGATCACTGTCCTTTCCGGGTTATCGGGTCATCAAAGACCCGAATAACCCGGAAACGCAGAAAACCGCAGGTCTGAATTGACCTGCGGTTTTCTGCGATCGCTGACATCAGGGTGTCACATGACCCCCCTGGGCATTGGTACACAGTGCCTGCCAAATGATTTCGGCAGGCATTTTGTTCCGATCACCGCACGCCGATACGCCCTGTGTCCTTAAGTACCAGGACATCAGGGCGTAGCGGTACGCCCTGTGTCCTGAAGAGGTTAATTTCCAGGACAACATGCCGTACCGGTACGTCATGTGTCCTGAAGAGGTTAACAACTGAATTTGACAGCAGTATTAAAGCCTGTAATTTCACACGTGCTGATGCTGCAATGCCTGAAAATAGTGTTTTTTTGTCAAAAAAGTGTGTTTTTCAAACCCCAGAAAATGATGGGTGTATTTCTAGCTTAAATTGCACACTGACTAATACAGATGTTGTAAATTGGCAAAAAAGAATTTTTTTGCTAACAGAATATGAATGCTGTATGCACTCACCTAAAGAATTATTAGGAACACCATACTAATATGGTGTTGGACCCCCTTTTGCCTTCAGAACTGCCTTAATTCTACGTGGCATTAATTCAACAAGGTGCTGATAGCATTCTTTAGAAATGTTGGCCCATATTGATAGGATAGCATCTTGCAGTTGATGGAGATTTGAGGGATGCACATCCAGGGCACGAAGCTCCCGTTCCACCACATCCCAAAGATGCTCTATTGGGTCGAGATCTGGTGACTGTGGGGGCCATTTTAGTATCAGAATCAGTCGGCCCATTCTCCTCTGACCTCTAGCATCCACAAGGCATTTTTGCCCACAGGACTGCCGCATACTGGATGTTTTTCCCTTTTCACACCATTCTTTGTAAACCCTAGAAATGGTTGTGCGTGAAAATCCCAGTAACTGAGCAGATTGTGAAATACTCAGACCGGCCCGTCTGGCACCAACAACCATTCTGACATTCATTTTGGAGTTCAAGAGATTGTCTTGACCAGGACCACACCCCTAAATGCATCGATGCAACTGCCATGTGATTGGTTGATAGATAATTACATTAATGAGAAATAGAACAGGTGTTCCTAATAATTCTTTAGGTGAGTGTATATTAAACTTGAATTTAACACTTGCAGATCTGGAAAATACTGTTTTTTGAAAAAAAAATTGTGTTTTTCAAACCCCAGAAAATGATGGGTGTATTTCTACCTTAAATTGCACACTAACTAACCCAGATGTTGTAGTTTGCCCCAAAAAAATGGTGATTTGCAATGTCCCAAAAGCTCAGATGCAGTGCTGGTGCACTGAGCATGCATAAAATGGCCGCCGCCGCCACCCACCGAACTAGCAGAATTATAAAAGTTTTTTTTTTTTGGTCAATGGCCTCAGGGCAGGGTAAAACGATTGTGCCCTGCACCCACACAACTATTTATAGGTAGATCGCTGAGTTAGATTATCTCCTATTCTCTCCCTGAAATCACAAGTACAGCAGCATCCTCTCCCTACACTTGTAACAGCAGAGTGACGTACAGCGTTACGTGACTCAAGCTTATATAGAGCCTGGGTCACATGCTGCTCTGGCCAATCAAAGCCATGCCATTAGTAGGCATGGCTGTGATGGCCTCTTGGGGCAAGTAGTATGACGCTTGTTGATTTGCTGCTGTTCAGCCTTTCAAAAAGCGCCAAGAAAGCGCCGAACACCGAACCTGAACCCAAACTTTTACGGAAATGTTCAGGTCCAGGGTCCAAAAACCCTACCCATAAGTAAATCATTAATAATGATCTTAATTAATTTAAAAAAAACTTATCCTCAATCCATATAATGGGGAATTCCGAAGGATATAGAGGAGTTGGGGTAATATTACCATCTTTACTAGGGATATTCTGTCCGCTCTAGATAAAGGAAGTCGAAGCCATACCGTATTTTTTACCTCAATTTACTTATCAATGGAATCAACTTTAACTGTATAAAATCTTCAACCTTAGGGGATATCGTCATACACAAATATTCAAATGAGTTAGAAATCTTTAACATGTTCAGGGGCCCCTCAGTGGAATATTCAGGTGTCTCTACAGGCATAAGAGTTATCTTTGACCAATTAATATCAAAGCCCGAGACTGCAGCAAAGGAATTAACTATTGAAGAAAGTTCAGGAAGTGAGATACTAGTATGGTTTTTAAAAACAGCACATCATCGGCATATAAAGAAATGCGGTCCTCTACTCCTAGTGTCCCAAACCCTTAGATCCTAGAGTCTTGCCTAACTCTAGCAGCAAGGGGCTCAATATAGAGAGGGGGCAGCCTTGATGAGTACCTCTACTCAAGGAAAAACTCCTTGTCAAACTCCCATTGACATTCAATCTCGCAATAGGGGACTTACACTCACCTAAAAAATTATTAGGAACACCTGTTCTATTTCTCATTAATGCAATTATCTAGTGAACCAATCACATGGCAGTTGCTTCAATGCATTTAGGGGTGTGGTCCTGGTCAAGACAATCTCCTGAACTCCAAACTGAATGTCAGAATGGGAAAGAAAGGTGATTTAAGCAATTTTGAGCGTGGCATGGTTGTTGGTGCCAGACGGGCCGGTCTGAGTATTTCACAATCTGCTCAGTTACTGGGATTTTCACGCACAACCATTTCTAGGGTTTACAAAGAATGGTGTGAAAAGGGAAAAACATCCAGTATGCGGCAGTCCTGTGGGCAAAAATGCCTTGTGGATGCTAGAGGTCAGAGGAGAATGGGCCGACTGATTCAAGCTGATAGAAGAGCAACGTTGACTGAAATAACCACTCGTTACAACCGAGGTATGCAGCAAAGCATTTGTGAAGCCACAACACGCACAACCTTGAGGCGGATGGGCTAAAACAGCAGAAGACCCCACCAGGTACCACTCATCTCCACTACAAATAGGAAAAAGTGGCTACAATTTGCACAAGCTCACCAAAATCGGACTGTTGAAGACTGGAAAAATGTTGCCTGGTCTGATGAGTCTCGATTTCTGTTGAGACATTCAAATGGTAGAGTCCAAATTTGGCGTAAACAGAATGAGAACATGTATCTATCCTCTGATGGCTACTTCCAGCAGGAAAATGCACCATGTCACAAAGCTCGAATCATTTCAAATTGGTTTCTTGAACATGACAATGAGTTCACTGTACTAAAATGGCCCCCACAGTCACCAGATCTCAACCCAATAGAGCATCTTTGGGATGTGGTGGAACGGGAGCTTTGTGCCCTGGATGTGCATCCCTCAAATCTCCATCAACTGCAAGATGCTATCCTATCAATATGGGCCAACATTTCTAAAGAATGCTATCAGCACCTTTTTGAATCGATGCCACATAGAATTAAGGCAGTTCTGAAGGCAAAAGGGGGTCCAACACCGTATTAATATGGTGTTCCTAATAATTCTTTAGGTGAGTGTATATAGAAGCTTATTCATATTTATAAATCTAATACCAAACCCATTCTTCCCAAAACCTTCCAAAGGAATCCCCACTTCACCCTGTCAAATGCCTTAGATGCGTCTAATGACAGAATGGAACGAGAGACCCCCGGAGGATTGTATATTCACAAACAGACGGTGCAGATTATTATAAGTACTATTATTATGAATAAACCCATTCTGATGGGGGTGTATAATTGATGAAATTAAAATAACCTTGGATAGCCGTATAGTCAGAATCCTTGAGAGGAGCTTCATATCCGTATTCAGTAAAGAAATCGGCCTATATGACCCCATATCTATGGGATCCTTACCTTTTTCAATATTAGTATTATTACTGCCTCTGTCAATGACTCAGGAAAGATACCCTCCTCTAATGATTCTGTAAACACCCTTAGGAGATGAGGAGAGATAACCTCCCAATATTTGCAATAGAATTCATACGGGAATCTATCTGACCCAGGGGAGGAATTTCCCAAACACGCCTTCAATGTGATCTCTAACTCCTCTAGAGAGAGATCTACATCAAGAGATTCTCTTTGAGTATCAGTAAGAACTGGAAGAGAGATAGAATCCAAATATGAATCCATCTCTTCATCTGAGATAGCCTTATCTGAGTTATATAGTTCCGAGAAGTGCTTAAAAAATTTCCTTTATACGTTCTTGATCTTCAATATCCTCATATGATTGAATACTAACTCTCTTTTTTTTTTTTTTGCTCTTGATTAGAAATTACCCTTGCTAGAAGTTTCCCTGGTCTCCCCGATTCGGCAAAATATTTTTGCCCCTTAAAAAAAAGCCTCTGTCGGGCCTTTTCCAAGAGAAAATTAGAATACACCTGACTCGGATTCTGCATATTTTCCCTATTCCCTAGATTAGAAATGTTACTGAAAAAACTCCCCTCATAAAGGCTTTGAATGCACCCCAAACTAATTGTATTTTCACTGAGTTACAATTATTGTCCCAGAAACTGACAATCTCCTGTTTCACGATTTTGTGATTATCCATTATGGAAATCCAATGGGGGTTCAGTTTAAATGAAGGTCTTACTCTATAATTATTGTCCCCCATGGTTAATACAACAAAAAGAGGTGCATGGTCCGATAGACACCTGGCCTCATATTTCATCCATTTTATATACCTCAGGTAGTTTTTAGTTATCAGGGCCAGGTCTATCCTAGAAAAAGAGTTTCAAGATTTACTTATACAAGAATAGGCTCTTTTACCCTTTCCAAGATATCCTCATATTTCCACAAAGCTTGATTCCTGAGAAAAGAATGCCAAAGGGGGCCCTTGGGCCAGGGCATGGGTATCTCCCCCAATGGAGATCCTATCTGTTTCTGGATTAATAACACAGTTAAAGTCCCCATTAACCAGCGAGGGGCATTCAGACCACTGATCCATAAAGGCTAATAAACAGTTACAACAATGTGGTATCTCCAACTTTTTAATGTGATGTCAATGGGGGTGTGTTCTGTTTGCTGATCCCAATTGTCTAAGATTAGTAACTTCAACTATATAAGCCCTAGCTTTTGTGTTTGCAACCTGTCGTGAGGAAGGATCAATATTAGCAGATCCGAAACGCGAAGACCAGGTTGCCATGTTGGATTTTAATATTTATTTGGAATAAAGTATGACACTTTTTTGGAAGATGGACTCCCTATGGTTTTCTTTCTACATGTTTAAGTGTGCTTCCAATCCCAGCGCAGTCCGTGCCTCCATTTCAAATGGAATCAGGTGAGCGAGCTCTGGACTTTTCTCTTTTTTCTTCCAAATCCATCACCTTTTTTAAAGAGTGATAACATCCATCATCAATGTGGAAATTTCACATTTAGATATTTCAGCTTCACTCTCCAAGACCCCCACGGAATTCTCTATAGTTGTAACTGTCCCAAATCTTTGTAACCTCGTCCCTTATCAGGACCACGTCTGTCTGAATTACCCCAAGCTGCCAGGATATCTTTTAGTGGGGCATGTTGCATAGTGAATGAATAGTTTAGATCTTCCCTCACCTCCCCTTCCTTCGGAGGATCATCAAAGTCCATAATTTTTTTAAAGACTTAAATCAGTCATCCTTTTTTGTCCTGCTCTTGTGCTTACATTTGAGGATTTTAAAAACTGATCAATTTTGGCCAATTTTAGTGGTTTCTGGCCCATTTTTTGAGCCAAGTAATCGGCTGAGCGACTATTTTGCTTGAGGGCCATTTCCTCCCTCTTTTTTTAGGGTCTTTTTCTTTTCTTTTTTTTAGAGAGTTCCTTTCTATTTTCCCTTTTACCTCCGCTCTCTCCTTTGCCCCAACTTATCACTGTCTTAAAAGTTTCCAATGCCTATTTGATCTTAGTCAAGGAAGTTGTTTGCCCCCCCCCCTCCTCTTCAGTTTCAGTTATGTCACACTCCTCCATATGAAATCAAAGAGCAAGAGAGGGAGGAAAGGACCAGAAAAAATAGTCCCAATGTGAACAATTTCCAAAGTCTTACTACACCAAGTGAAAAAATCAGCAACAATTCATCCAGATCAGCCCCAACACAAGTTCAATAGCAGGATCAGAAGTATCACAAACAGAGCTGACTGTAAAAAGATAGCGACATGTATACACCTCATAGCCGGCAGCAGAGTCAGGGAGGCAAGCATGAGGATCGTATGAGAGATGGCTTAACCATAGAGGCAGGAGGGAGCAAGGAGAGCACAAAGGTACAGGGAGGCAAGAGGCACATGGTGCAAACAATACCAAATCTTCAGGTCTTGCTGAAGGCAAAGTAGAGAGGATCAAGAAGGGCCAGCAGAAACCCACCGCCTCATCGGTCCAGGGAGCTCTGCATGGCGTGGCAGGAGGAGAGGGGGAAGGTGTGAAGCAGCTCCTCCCTATGTCATCACGTACTCATTAACTTTGTAACAAACATTTGCTCATTTACTGGGTGATTGTAGCTATTTTACACAGGGTAATTCATGTCCTGTTAACATAGGAGCATACAGTATACTAAAACCAATGTGAGTATTTTCTATTGCTCTTGTAGCATATTGAGGACTTGTGCACATGGTCGGAGTTGAAAGTACACACAGAGGTACATACAGCACAGGGACACCCATATAGAATAAGGTTTTTCTATTAATTCCAAATGAATGGAAAAAAAATCATGTTCTATCAGAATCATTGTTTCTATGGGCACCATTCTACAGGAGGGTTTTTAAAAGCTTCAATTACCTTTTTAACTGCACATTTTAGTGCATACTTTGTCAGGTTTACAAAACCTATAAATAGTATAAGGCTAGGTGCACATTATATGGTATGATTCCATTATTCTGCTCCAGCATAGGAACACAATACCGGAACTGCGGGATCATGCATATGCCAGATCTTGCTGGTTTACAACGGTTCCCTTTCACTATAATGTTGTCCATCAGGTTTCCAGTGTAAATATTAGCATTTTGCCGGTCAAGTATTTCATTCTGTTTTTGCTGGATTATACAACGGAGTCCCCTGCCACAACCTCTTCTGCAGATATTCCCTAAGTTTTAACTTAGACAGGCTGTGTAGAGATGCATCAAAATTATTATAGTGCCTCAGGCTTGATGATAAATGTGGTTCAGGGATGATGGTTACATTAAGACTTAAGAATTTTATGCCAGAATTTTAGTTCAATTTTGGTGCAAAATGGAGCACATTAGGCCCCTCCACTTTTAAGATAAGCCCAACACCTTTTCGAGCAAATTGTGGAAAAGTTGCAGAAACCCTAGTTGCACCACTGTTGAGACAGATTCTAGGAGCAAATACATTAGTAAATCTGGGTCAATATGTTTTTTCAACCCACATCATGTCTCATTCATATGACTTCTCAAGTCTGTAATATTCATTTTCAACATTTATTATTAAAAAGCTGCAATTTTAGAAGTGCCACATTTTCTATAGAAACAATGCTAACAACCTTTACTGAACCTGCTTCTTAAAAAAAAATATTTGTGCAAAATGTTATGAAAGGTGGAGAAAGCATTTAGCATTGTACTTACACTGTTTTTGTCAAAATTCAGCATGCTTTAATTGTGGAATTTTTCCATAATAAATTTCTATGGAAGTTGACAAATGGCTGATAAAATGCCTGTTCTAGGTGCAGTATGCAGAGAAAAGAAATTTTGCAAATAATTGTGGAGAAAAGCATTAAAAAAGGAGCTAGCAAATGCAGCACTTCTCCAATTTCCTTCAGTGGGATAAACACTGCAGTTGCTAATTCCATCCACTACAAAATGGATGAAGTTACAGTTGCAAGAAAAAGTATGTGAACCCTTTGGAATGATATGGATTTCTGCACAAATTGGTCATAAAATGTGATGTGATCTTCATCTAAGTCACAACTATAGACAATCACAGTCTAGTTAAACTAATAACACACAAAGAATTAAATGTTACCATGTTTTTATTGAACACACCATGTAAACATTCACAGTGCAAGTGGAAAAAGTATGTGAACCCTTGGATTTAATAGCTGGTTGAACCTCCTTTGGCAGCAATAACTTCAACCAAACGTTTTCTGTAGTTGCAGATCAGACGTGCTTTTTTTTACTTCAGGGACCCTTTGGACCCAGGAAATTAATATTATTTCAATTCAATAGCCAGAGGATAATAGGTTCCCGTTTGTGGTCTGATTTAAAACATAACTTTTATTTGTGTTAATTTAAGAAAGTGTCAAACGGAAAGAAAAAAGAAAGAATGTTAAAATGAGGTGTGGCTGGGCTCTGCGGATGGAATGTTCATTCATTTCTACTAATCCTCTATTTGGAACATTGTGTTTCAGATATACTAGTGTAGGGGGCAGCCTAAGAGATATTAGACATATCTCCCAGGTTCTAATATTAAACTTCTTGATTGGGATACACTATTGCAGCGAGCACTTTCCCCTATATATTGTCTGTCAATGTCTGCGGATAATAGATATTATTAAAGCCCTCAACTTTCTGGCTGTTTGCCTCTTGACTGTTCTGAACTTTACTCTATATCCCTAAACTTCATGATTTAAGGGGGCTGTTGTCCGATGCCTGCATACCTATCCCTATGCTTAATAAACTTCCCCTATACACACTTCACCCTGTCGCTTGTGTCCGCATGCTATGTGTCTGCAGTGCACTAAGATGCGGACACTAAAGTCACAGCCGTATGTTTTAAAACCTAAATTGCAGCTCCCCCGAAATGTTTCGCCACAACTGTGGCGTCTTCAGGGGAAATGGAGCTACTATCAACACGAGCGTCACCTAAAGCAGTGTTTAAATAACTGCTATGGGCGGGTATTCTTCTTCCAATCTCCAATGTACGGTCATCGCTCGTGTGACAGACAATGCAATCTGGCCAATGATCCACAGTCTGGGACAGTTCACCAGTCGTAAGTATCGCCAATACCTTAAAAACATATGCGCCTGCGTTACAACTTGTAACATAGTATCCATATTTTCGAAGCTCTGTGCATGTCTTTAAGACCAATTTTCTCCATCTGTGCTTGTCTCCCGATTCGGTCTACAAATTCAAAGTGGAGACGCATGCGCTAGAACTTAGGAAGAAATTCATTCATTAAAGTACCCACAGCGCATGTCTTCTGACTTAGTCTCCTACTCGGGGGTATCGATCCTGCTGCGCATGTCTTCTGTCTTAGTCTCTATATAGAAAAATAGATGCGCCTCTATATCTGAAACACAATGTTCCAAATGGAGGATTAGTAAAAATGAATTAACATTCCAGCCGCAGAGCCCAGCCGCACCTCATTTTAACATCCTTTCTTTTTTCTTTCCGTTTGACACTTTCTTAAATTAAGACAAATAAAAGTTATGTTTTAAATCAGAACACAAAAGGGAACCTATTAGCCTCTGGCTATTGAATTGAAATAAGATCAGACGTGCACAACGGTCAGGAGTAGGGTTGAGCGAACCCGAACTGTAAAGTTCGGGTTTGTACCGAACTTTAGGATTTTTGGACCCCGGACCTGAACCCGAACATTTCCATAAAAGTTCGGGTTCGGTGTTCGGCGCTTTCTTGGTGCTTTTTGAAAGGCTGCACAGCAGCCAATCAACAAGCGTCATAATACTTGCCCCAAGAGGCCATCACAGCCATGCCTACTAATGGCATGGCTGTGATTGGCCAGGGCAGCATGTGACCCAGGCTCTATATAAGCTTGAGCGCTGCACGTCACTCTGCTGTTACAAGTGTAGGGAGAGGATGCTGCAGGACTTCTGATTTCAGGGAGAGAATAGGAGAGAATCTAACTCAGCGATCTACCTAGAAATAGTTGTGTGGGTGCAGGACACAATCGTTTTAACCTGCCCTAAGGCCATTGACCAAAAAAAAATTCTGTCAGTTAGGTGAGTGGCGGCGGCGGCCATTTAATGCGATCTCAGTGCACCAGCACTGCATCTGAGCTTTTGGGACATTGCAAATCACCATTTTTTTGTGCAAACTACAACATCTGGATTAGTCAGTGTGCAATTTAAGGTAGAAATACACCCATAATTTTCAGTTTTTTTTTTAAAACACACAGTTTTTTTCAAAAAACAGTATTTTCCAGATCTGCAAGTGTTAAATTCAAGTTTAATAAATACAGGTTTCATATTCTGCTACCAAAAAAAGATTTTTTGGGCAATCTACAACATCTGGATTAGGCCTCATGCACACGACCGTTGTGTGCATCCGTGGCCGTTGTTCTGTTTTCCGTGATTTTCTGCGGACCCATTGACTTTCAATGGGTCCGTTAAAAACACGGAAAATGCACCGTTGTTCATCCGCGCCCGTGATCCGTGTTTCCTGTCCGTTAAAAAAATATGACCTGTCCTATTTTTTGGACGGACAACGGTTCACGGACCCATTCAAGTCAATGGGTCAGTGAAAAAACACGGATGCACACAAGATTGGCATCCGCGTCCGTGATCCGTGGCCGTAGGCTACTTTTACACAGACGGATCGCAGATCCGTTTACATAAAAGCTTTTTCAGAGCTGAGTTTTCGCTTTGTGAAAACTTAAATCCGACAGTATATTCTAACACAGAGGCGTTCCCATGGTGATGGGGACGCTTCCAGTTAGAATATACTGCGAACTGTGTACATGACTGCCCCCTGCTGCCTGGCAGCATCCGATCTCTTACAGGGGGCTGTGATCCGCACAAATAACCCCTCAGGTGCTGTACCTGAGGGGTTAATTGTGCGTATCAGAGCCCCCTGTAAGAGATCAGATGTGCCAGGCAGGAGGGAGCAGACCCCCTCCCTGTCCAATATTATATTCATTGGTGGTCAGTGCGGCCTCACCTCTCGCCCCCCTAGTTAAAATCAGGTTCCGAATCCCCCATCATTGGTGGCCAGTGCGGCCTCACCTTCCCCCCCCTAGTTAAAATCACGTTCCGAATCCCCCATCATTGGTGGCCAGTGCGGCCTCACCTCTCCCCCCCCCTAGTTAAAATCACGTTCTGAATATCCCCCATCATTGGTGGCCAGTGCGGCCTCACCTCTCCCCCCTCCCTAGTTAAAATCACGTTCCGAATCTAAGTATATAAGTATATAAGCCTGTGGCAGCGGAGAGTTCCGATCGGAGTCCCAGTTTAATCGCTGGGGCTCCGATCGGTAACCATGGCAACCAGGACGCTACTGCAGTCCTGGTTGCCATGGTTACTTAGCAATTTTTAGAAGCATTATACTTACCTGTGATGTCTGTGACCGGCCGGGCGCTTCTCCTACTGGTAAGTGACAGGTCTGTGCTATAGGCATTGCGCCGCACAGACCTTTCACTTACCAGTAGGAGGAGCGCCCGGCCGGTCACAGACAGCGAAGGTAAGTATAATGCTTCTAAAAATTGCTAAGTAACCATGGCAACCAGGACTGCAGTAGCGCCCTGGTTGCCATGGTTACCGATCGGAGCCCCAGTGATTAAACTGGGACTCCGATCGGAACTCTCCGCTGCCACCAATGATGGGGGAATGGGATTTTAACTAGGGGTGGGGTAGATGTGAGGCCGCACTGGCCACCAATGATGGGGGAATGTGATTTTAACTAGGGGGGGGAGAGGTGAGCCCGCACTGGCCATCAATGATGGGGGATTTGGAACGTGATTTTAACAAGGAAGACCCACGGAAGAAAAAACGGTCACGGATCACGGAAAAACGGAACCCGTTTTTGCGGACCGCAAAAAAAAACGGTCGTGTGCATGAGGCCTTAGTCAGTATGCAATTTAAGCTAGAAAAACACCTATCAGTTTCTGTGGTTTGAAAAACACACATTTTTTTCAAGAAACTATTACTAGTATTTTCTTGTTCTGCAAGTGTTAAATTCAAGTTTAATATATACATCTTTCATATTTCTGTTACCAAAAAAACACAATTTTGGCATTCTACAACATCTTGATTAGTCAGTGTGCAATTTAAGCTAGAAATACATCCATCATTATCTGGGGTTTGAAAAACACACTTTTTGACAAAAAACACTATTTTCAGGCCTTGCAGCATCAGCACATGTGAAATTACAGGCTTATATACTGCTGTCAAATTCAGTTGTTAAACAAACACTTGTTTGGACACAAAAAATTTAGTTGGCAGCCTTTGATGCAGATTTCATTGTGAGATACACCCTTAATACATTTGGGTTACATTCAGAGATTTTAAATACCGCCATTTGGTGCACCAATTCAGTCCTACACTGGTTCAGGCCCTGTGAGCTACACCTTCTACATACAGGGGTTTGAATCAGGGATTTTAACCACTTCAGCCCCCAGTGCTTAAACACCCTGAAAGACCAGGCCACTTTTTACACTTCTGACCTACACTACTTTCACCGTTTATTGCTCGGTCATGCAACTTACCACCCAAATGAATTTTACCTCCTTTTCTTCTCACTAATAGAGCTTTCATTTGGTGGTATTTCATTGCTGCTGACATTTTTACTTTTTTTGTTATTAATCGAAATTTAACGATTTTTTGGCAAAAAAATGACATTTTTCACTTTCAGTTGTAAAATTTTGCAAAAAAAACGAGATCCATATAGAAATTTTGCTCTAAATTTATAGTTCTACATGTCTTTGATAAAAAAAAAATGTTTGGGTAAAAAAAAAATGGTTTGGGTAAAAGTTATAGCGTTTACAAACTATGGTACAAAAATGTGAATTTCCGCTTTTTGAAGCAGCTCTGACTTTCTGAGCACCTGTCATGTTTCCTGAGGTTCTACAATGGCCAGACAGTACAAACACCCCACAAATGACCCTATTTCGGAAAGTACACACCCTAAGGTATTCGCTGATGGGCATAGTGAGTTCATAGAACTTTTTATTTTTTGTCACAAGTTAGCGGAAAATGATGATTTTTTTTTTTTTTTTCTTACAAAGTCTCATATTCCACTAACTTGTGACAAAAAATAAAAACTTTTATGAACTCACTATGCCCATCACGAAATACCTTGGGGTCTCTTCTTTCCAAAATGGGGTCACTTGTGGGGTAGTTATACTGCCCTGGCATTCTAGGGGCCCAAATGTGTGGTAAGGAGTTTGAAATCAAATTCTGTAAAAAATGACCTGTGAAATCCGAAAGGTGCTCTTTGGAATATGGGCCCCTTTGCCCACCTAGGCTGCAAAAAAGTGTCACACATCTGGTATCTCCGTACTCAGGAGAAGGTGGGCAATGTGTTTTGGGGTGTCTTTTTACATATACCCATGCTGGGTGAGATAAATATCTTGGTCAAATGCCAACTTTGTATAAAAAAAATGGGAAAAGTTGTCTTTTGCCAAGATATTTCTCTCACCCAGCATGGGTATATGTAAAAAGACACCCCAAAACACATTCCCCAACTTCTCCTGAGTACAGAGATACCAGATGTGTGACACTTTTTTGCAGCCTAGGTGGGCAAAGGGGCCCATATTCCAAAGAGCACCTTTCGGATTTCACAGGTCATTTTTTACAGAATTTGATTTCAAACTCCTTACCACACATTTGGGCCCCTAGAATGCCAGGGCAGTATAACTACCCCACAAGTGACCCCATTTTGGAAAGAAGAGACCCCAAGGTATTCGCTGATGGGTATAGTGAGTTCATGGAAGTTTTTATTTTTTGTCACAAGTTAGTGGAATATGAGACTTTGTATGAAAAAAAAAAAAAAAAAAAAAAATCATCATTTTCCACTAACTTGTGACAAAAAATAAAAAATTCTAGGTACTCGCCATGCCCCTCACGGAATACCTTGGGGTGTCTTCTTTCCAAAATGGGGTCACTTGTGGGGTAGTTATACTGCCCTGGCATTTTCCAGGGGCCCTAATGTGTGGTAAGTAGGTAAATGACCTGTGAAATCCTAAAGGTGCTCTTTGGAATATGGGCCCCTTTGCCCACCTAGGCTGCAAAAAAGTGTCACACATCTGGTATCTCCGTACTCGGGAGAAGTTGGGGAATGTGTTTTGGGGTGTCATTTTACATATACCCATGCTGGGTGAGAGAAATATCTTGGCAAAAGACAACTTTTCCCATTTTTTTTATACAAAGTTGGCATTTGACCAAGATATTTCTCTCACCCAGCATGGGTATATGTAAAATGACACCCCAAAACACATTCCCCAACTTCTCCTGAGTACGGCGATACCAGATGTGTGACACTTTTTTGCAGCCTAGATGCGCAAAGGTGCCCAAATTCCTTTTAGGAGGGCATTTTTAGACATTTGGATACCAGACTTCTTCTCACGCTTTGGGGCCCCTAGAATGCCAGGGCAGTATAAATACCCCACATGTGACCACATTTTGGAAATAAGACACCCCAAGGTATTCAATGAGGGGCATGGCGAGTTCATAGAAATTTTTTTTTTTTGGCACAAGTTAGCGGAAATTGATATTTTTAATTTTTTTCTCACAAAGTCTCCCGTTCCGCTAACTTGGGACAAAAATTTCAATCTTTCATGGACTCAATATGCCCCTCACGGAATACCTGGGGGTGTCTTCTTTCGAAATGGGGTCACATGTGGGGTATTTATACTGCCCTGGCATTCTAGGGGCCCTAAAGCGTGAGAAGAAGTCTGGAATATAAATGTCTAAAAAATTTTACGCATTTGGATTCCGTGAGGGGTATGGTGAGTTCATGTGAGATTTTATTTTTTGACACAAGTTAGTGGAATATGAGACTTTGTAAGAAAAAAAAATAAAATTCCGCTAACTTGGGCCAAAAAAATGTCTGAATGGAGCCTTACAGAGGGGTGATCAATGACAGGGGGGTGATCAATGACAGGGGTGGTGATCAATGACAGGGGGGGTGATCAATTACAGGGGGGGTGATCAATGACAGGGGGGTGATCAGGGAGTCTATATGGGGTGATCACCACAGTCATTGATCATGCCCCTGTAAGGCTTCATTCAGACGTCCGGATGCGTTTTGCGGATCGGATCCATCTATCAGTGCATCCGTAAAAATCATGCGGACATCTGAATGGAGCTTTACAGGGGGGTGATCAGGGAGTCTATATGGGGTGATCACCACAGTCATTGATCATGCCCCTGTAAGGCTTCATTCAGACGTCCGGATGCGTTTTGCGGATCCGATCCATCTATCAGTGCATCCGTAAAAATCATGCGGACATCTGAATGGAGCTTTACAGGGGGGTAATCAATGACAGGGGGGTGATCACCACAGTCATTGATCATGCCCCTGTAAGGCTTCATTCAGACGTCCGGATGCGTTTTGCGGATCGGATCCATCTATCAGTGCATCCGTAAAAATCATGCGGACATCTGAATGGAGCTTTACAGGGGGGTGATCAGGGAGTCTATATGGGGTGATCACCACAGTCATTGATCATGCCCCTGTAAGGCTTCATTCAGACGTCCGGATGCGTTTTGCGGATCGGATCCATCTATCAGTGCATCCGTAAAAATCATGCGGACATCTGAATGGAGCTTTACGGGGGGTGATCAGGGAGTCTATATGGGGTGATCACCACAGTCATTGATCATGCCCCTGTAAGGCTTCATTCAGACGTCCGGATGCGTTTTGCGGATCCGATCCATCTATCAGTGCATCCGTAAAAATCATGCAGACATCTGAATGGAGCTTTACAGGGGGGTAATCAATGACAGGGGGGTGATCAGGGAGTCTATATGGGGTGATCACCACAGTCATTGATCACGCCCCTGTAAGGCTTCATTCAGACGTCCGGATGCGTTTGCAGGATCCGATCCATCTATCAGTGGATCTGTAAAAATCATGCGGACGTCTGAATGGAGCTTTACAGGGGGTTGATCAATGACAGGGGGGTAATCAATGACAGGGGGGTGATCAGGGAGTCTATATGGGGTGATCAGGGGTGATCAGGGGCTAATAAGGGGTTAATAAGTGACGGGGGGGGGGTGTAGTGTAGTGTAGTGGTGCTTGGTGCTACTTTACTGAGCTACCTGTGTCCTCTGGTGGTCGATCCAAACAAAGGGGACCACCAGAGGACCAGGTAGCAGGTATATTAGACGCTGTTATCAAAACAGCGTCTAATATACCTGTTAGGGGTTAAAAAAAATCACATCTACAGCCTGCCAGCGAACGATCGCCGCTGGCAGGCTGGAGATCAACTCTCTTACCTTCCGTTCCTGTGAGCGCGCGCGCCTGTGTGCGCGCGTTCACAGGAAATCTCGGCCATCGCGAGATGACGCATATATGCGTGACTCTGCGCAGGGCTGCCACCTCCGGAACGCGATCCTGCGTTAGGCGGTCCGGAGGTGGTTAAATACAGCCATTTGAAATACAGCCATTTAGGGCGAATAAATATTTATTTCAGTCCTACACTGGTTCAGACCGTGTGAGATACCCCTCTACATGCAGGGGTTTGAATCAGGCATTTGAAAAACAGCCATTTGAAATACAGCCATTTTGTGCAAAGATATATTTACTTCAGGCCTACAATAGTTCAGGCCCTATGAGATACTCCCGCTACATACAGGGTTTTTTATTCAGGGATTTGAAATACAGCCATTTGAAATACAGCCATTTTGGGCAAAGAAATATTGAATTCAGGCCTACACTGGTTCAGACCGTGTGAGATACTCCCTTTACATACAGGGGTTTGATTCAGGGATTTGAAATACAGCCATTTTAAATACAGCCATTTTGCTGCAAAGAAATATTTACTTCAGGCCTACACTGGTTAAGGCCCTGTGAGATACCCCCTCTACATACAGGGGTTTGAATCAGGGATTTGAAATACAGCCATTTAAAATACAGCCATTTTGTGCAAATAGATATTTTCTTCAGGCCTACAGTGGTTCAGACTGTGTAAGATACCCCCTACATACAGGGGTTTGAATCAGGCATTAGAAATACAGCCATTTGAAATACAGCCATTTTGTGAAAAGATATATTTACTTCAGGCCTACACTGGTTCAGACCATGTGAGATACTCCCTCTACATACAAGGGTTTGATTCAGGAATTTGAAATACAGCCATTTTAAATGCAGCCATTTTGGGCAAAGAAATATTGAATTCAGGCCTACACTGGTTCAGGCCCTGTGAGATACCCCCTCTACATAAAGGGGTTTTTATTCAGGGATTTGAAATACAGCCATTCGAAATACAGCCATTTTGTGCGAAGATAAATTTACTTCAGGCCTACACTGGTTCAGACCGTGTGAGATACTCCCTCTACATACAGGGGTTTGAATCAGGCATTAGAAATATAGCCATTTGAAATACAACCATTTTGGGCAAAGAAATATTGAAATCAGGCCTACACTGGTTCAGACCGTGTGAGATACTCCCTCTACATACAAGGGTTTGATTCAGGGATTTGAAATATAGCCATTTTAAAAACAGCCATTTTGTGCAAAGAAATATTTACTTCAGGCCTACACTGGTTAAGGCCCTGTGAGATACCCCCTCTACATACAGGGGTTTGAATTAGGGATTTGAAATACAGCCATTTAAAATACAGCCATTTTGTGCAAAGAAATATTTTCTTCAGGCCTACACTGGTTCCGACCGTGTAAGATACCCCCCTACATACAGGGGTTTGAATCAGGCATTAGAAATACAGCCATTTGAAATACAGCCATTTTGTGCAAAGATAAATTTACTTCAGGCCTACACTGGTTCAGGCCCTGTGAGATACTCCCTCTACATACAGGGGTTTGAATCAGGGATTTGAAATACAGCCATTTGAAATACAGCCATTTTGTGCAAATAAATATTTACTTCAGGCCTACACTGGTTCAGGCCTTGTGAAATGCCTCCTCTACATACAGGGGTTTGAAACAGGGATTTGAAATGCAGCCATTTTTTGCAAGTATATATTTACTTCAGGCCTTCAATGGTTTAGACCGTGTGAGAACCCCCTCTACATACAGGGGTTTGAATCAGGCATTAGAAATACAGCCATTTAAAATACAGCCATTTTGGGCAAAGAAATATTAAATTCAGGCCTACACTGGTTCAGACCGTGTGAGATACTCCCCCTACATACAGGGATTTGAATCAGGCATTAGAAATACAGCCATTTGAAATACAGCCATTTTGTGCAAAGATATATTTACTTCAGGCCTACACTGGTTCAGGCCCTGTGAGATACTCCCTCTACATATAGGGGTTTGATTCAGGGATTTGAAATACAGCCATTCTGTGCAAAGAAATATTGAATTCAGGCCTACACTGGTTCAGGCCCTGTGAGATACTCCCTCTACATACAGGGGTTTGAATCAGGATTTGAAATACAGCCATTTTGTGCAAAGATATATTTACTTCAGGCCTACACTGGTTCAGGCCCTGTGAGATACTCCCTCTACATATAGGGGTTTGATTCAGGGATTTGAAATACAGCCATTTTGTGCAAAGAAATATTGAATTCAGGCCTACACTGGTTCAGGCCCTGTGAGATACCCCCTCTACATATAGGGGTTTGAATCAGGGATTTGAAATACAGCCATTTGAAATACAGCCATTTTGTGCAAAGAAATATTTACTTCAGGCCTACACTGGTTCAGGCCCTGTGAGATACTCCCTCTACAAACAGGGGTTTGATTCAGGGATTTGAAATACAGCCATTTGAAATACAGCCATTTTGTGCAAATAAATATTTACTTCAGGCCTACACTGGTTCAGGCCCTGTGAGATACTCCCTCTACATACAGGGATTTGATTCAGAGATTTGAATGAAGCAATTTGAAATACAGCCATTTCGTGCAAATATATATTTACTTCAGGCCTTACACTGGTTCAGGCCCTGTGAGATACTCCCTCTACATACAGGGGTTTGAATCAGGCATTAGAAATACAGCAATTAGGGTTGATCACGAATATTCGAATTTCGAATTTTGATCGCGAATATAGTTACTTTGAAAATTCGCGAATATTTTGAATATAGTGATATACATTCCTAATTTCGAATATTCAATTTTATTTTATTTTTTTATTTTTTATATTCGATTTTTTTTTTTTTTTAAATCAGTACACATGATCCCTCCCTGCTTCTAGCTTGTGGGCCAATAAGAAGGCTGCAATATACTTGACTTTAGGAGTAGTGTTGTTTGCAAATTTTGCTCTATATTCTTTTTTTTTCTAATATTCGCTATATTGCTATATATTCTTGTTTTAGCAATATAGCGAATATTCGAAAAAAACGCATATAAAGCAATTTAGCTAATATAGTGCTATAATCTTTTTTTTTTTATAGTTGTAATTTTTTTTCCAATCTGAACTTCAGATGAGAAAAAAATTACAACTATTAGACAAAGAAGAATATAGCACTATATTAGCTAAATTGCTCTATATTCGTTTTTTTTTTTGAATATTCGCTATATTGCTATATATTCTTGTTTTAGAATATTACGAATATTCGAAAAAAACGAAGTTATTGCAATATAGCGAATATTCGAAAAAAAAAAACGAATATAGAGAAATTTAGCTAATATAGTGCTATAATATCCTTTGTCTAAAAGTTGAAAAATTCGCAATAAAAATTAGAAAATTCTAATACGAAAATTCGCATATTACACGATCATTACCTTGCCGATTTTTGGAGTAAAAAAAATCGTAGAATATAACGAATATTCGAATTTGCGAATATTCAACGAATATTCTACAAAATATTTGAGAAATATCGCAAATTTGAATATGACCCCTGCTGCTCCATCACTAACAGCCATTTGAAATACAGCCATTTTGTGCAAAGATATATTGAATTCAGGCCTACACTGGTTCAGGCCCTGTGAGATACTCCCTCCACATACAGGGGTTTGAATCAGGCATTAAAAATGCAGCCATTTGAAATACAGCCATTTTGTGCAAAGATATATTTACTTTAGGCCTACACTGGTTCCTGGCCCTGTGAGATACCCCCTCTACATACAGGGGATTGAATCAGGCAATAGAAATACAGCCATTTGAAATACAGCATTTTGTGCAAATAAATATTTACTTCAGGCCTACAGTGGTGCAGACCGTGTGAGATACCCCCTCTCACTACAGGGGTTTGATCAGGGATTTGAAATACAGCCATTTGAAATACAGCCATTTTGTGCAAAGAAATATTTACTTCAGGCCTACATTGGTTCAGGCCCTGTGAGATACTCCCTCTAGATACAGGGGTTTAATTCAGAGATTTGAAATTCAGCCATTTTGTGCAAAGATATATTTACTTCAGGCCTACACTGGTTCATGCCCTGTGAGATACTCCCTCTACATACAGGGGTTTAAATCAGGTATTAGAAATACAGCCATTTGAAAATACAAGCCATTTTGTGCAAAGATATATTTACTTCAGGCCTACACTGGTTCAGGCCCTGTGAGATACTCCCTCTACATACAGGGGTTTGATTCAGGCATTTGAAATACAGGCATTTGAAATACAAGCCATTTTGTACAAAGAAATATTTAATTTAGGCCCTACACTGGTTCAGACCGTGTAAGATACACCCTTTACATACTGTCGTTCTATTCTACTATTAATTAAACAGCCCATTTAGGGCAAGATCCTAAATTTTGAATATGAGGAGAGCGTCAAATAAGGAAAAAGGGGGTCAGTCAGCACATCCCAAAGCGCAGGGGCACGTTGCTATGGCTGAGAACAAGACTGTTAAACAAAACAAGCAATGCAACAGCTCACTGCAAATCAAATAAGGTACAAAAATTGCATCATAATAGCAAATTCTGAACTAATAAGTTAGAGATACTTGGCAAATCGTTTTGTACAAAATTATTTGACCCGTCTGCCGAACGTCAAGGCAATCTCTAGTTAGTCGGGTTCCTAACACTAATATACCTGTTATGTGCCATAGCGGCTATCATAAAATTCAGAAAGTGCAGGGTTCCACTTACATGCTGGATCCGCCTGAATTTCCGTCATTTTCGGTGCCAAAATGGCCTCCATTATATCCAGGGAAAGCAGTTACCAGCATGCACGCCGGGCCCACTCCACACCACCCCTGGCGCCACATGGTCACCAAGGACTGCAATGAGAGTCCACACACTATCTCTCTCCTGGTGCCAGATGGCTTCAGTGAGTGGGGGGGGAGCAGGCCAAGCTAAATACTAACCTAATTAAAATCAACCTGTGGGACAGATGAGCTGGAAAGGAGTGCAGGCTGGGGAGGCAGCCACACCTCCAGTACAAACTGCAAAGAAAAAGGGGGTCAGTCAGCACATCCCAAAGCGCAGGGGCACGTTGCTATGGCTGAGAACAAGACTGTTAAGCGTCAAATAAGGGACGTGGCCCAGGTCGTGGTGCTGCTGGTGGAGCTCCTGTTGCAGGAGAGGAGTGGTACGATTTGTGCCAGCTACACGCACAAGTGAAACCCCTACCTCAGGTGCGAGTAGGCGACAAAACCTGCAGCGGTAATTTGGTCGGGCCTAATGCTGCTCTACGAATGGTGAGGCCTGAACAAGTACAGAACTATAGTAAATTGGTGTTGCTGACAGTGGATCCAGTTCTTCACATTTTCTCCCACCCAATCTCCTGCTGAAAGACCACAGTTGGCACCTGCAGCCGATGTCCATCAGTCTTTCACTTCACCCCCTTGCAATCTGCCCACGCAGACTGAGCCCCAAGTCATGCAGCAGTCTCTTCTGCTTTTTGATGACTCTGTTAGCAGGGTTTCCCAGGGCCATCCACCTAGCTCTGCCACAGAAGAGATTGAGTGCACCGATGCCCAACCACTTATCTTTCAAGATGAGTACATGGGAGGACCATCGCAGCATGTCTCGGATGATGTCGAGACACAGGTGTCAACTGCTGGGGCTTTCGAAAGTGTGCAGACCGACAAGGAAGGCAGGGGTGAAGACTGGGTGGAAGATGATGTGGAGGACGATGAGGTCCTCGACCCCACATGGAATCAAGGTCATGCGAGTGACCGATGTAATTCGGAGGAAGAGGCGGTGGTCGCACAGAGCCACCAGCACAGCAGAAGAGGGAGCAGGGTGCAAAATCGGAGCGGCGATCCTCTAGACAGGACATCTGCTTCTGCCCACCGCAGCAAGGGACCGGGCACACCAAAGCCAGCTCCAACGAGTTCCCTGGCGTGGCAGTTCTTCTGACAATGTGCTAATGACAAGACACGAGTGGTTTGCATGCTGTCCAATCACAGTCTGAAGCGAGGCATAAACGTTTTCAACCTGAGCACAACCTGCATGACCAGGCATTTAAGTGCAAAGTATGAGCTGCAGTGGAGTAGACACCTCAAAAACCAAGAAAGGTCTCTGGCTCCTCCTGCTTCCTCTTCTGCTGCAGTCGTGGCCTCTTCATCTACCTCTGGAGTGACAGTGCCACCTGGCACCCCGCAAACAGACGATCTGCCAGCAACACGAACACCTGGGTCACCAAGCATCTCCACAATGTCCCACGGAAGCGTTCAGCTCCCCATATCCCAAATGCTGGAGAGGAAGAGGAAGTACCCCTCTACCCACCCGCGATCCCTAGCCCTGAATGCCAGCATTTCTAAATTACTGGCCTTTGAAATGCTGTCCTTCCGTCTGGTGGAGATGGATAGTTTTAAAGGCCTTATGGCGGTGGCTGTCCCACAGCACGTCGTGCCCAGCAGCCACTACTTTTCAAGGCGAGCCATCCCTTCCCTTCACAACCAAGTAGGAAAGACAAAATCAGGTGTGCACTGCGCAACGCCATCTGTGGCAAGGTGCACCTGACTACTGATACGTGGACCAGTAAGCACGGTCAGGGCCGTTATATCTCCATAACAGCACACTGGGTAAATGCAGTGGCGGCTGGGCCTGAGGCGGATAGCAGTTTGGCGCATGTCCTTCCACCACCGAGGATTGCAGGGCGCTTCAGTTTTTCTCCTGTTGCTTCCTCCTCCTACTCTGCTTCCTCATCCAGTCAGCGTAACACCTTCACCACCAACTTCAGCATAGCCAGGGGTAAACGACAGCAGGAAGTTTTAAAACTTATCTGTTTGGGGGACAAACCCTACACCGCGCAGGAGCTGTGGACGGTTCAGCCAGTCAGCCTCAAGCCCGGCCTGGTGGTGTGCGATAATGGGCGAAATCTAGTAGCAACTCTGGGACTAGCCGGTTTGACGCACATCCCTTGCCAGGCGCATGTGCTGAATTTGGTAGTGCAGAGATTCCTTAAAAATTACCCCGATATGTCAGAGCTGCTGCATAAAGTGCGGGCCGTCTGTGCATGCTTTCGGCGTTCTCACCCTGCTGCTGCTCGCCTGTCAGCGCTGCAGCTTAACTTCGACCTTCCTGCTCACCGCCTTATATGCGACGTGCCAACAAGGTGGAACTACACCTTGAACATGCTGGCCAGACTGTGCGAGCAGCAGCAGGCGATAGTGGATTTTCAGCTGTAGCACGCACAGTTGAGTCGCTCGGCGGAACAGCACCACTTCACCACCAATGACTGGGCCTCCATGCGAGACCTGTGTTTCTTGTTGCGCTGTTTCGAGTACTCCACCAACATGGTCAGTGCCGATAACGCCGTTCTCAGCGTTACTATCCCACTTCTATGCCTCCTTGAAATAACGCTCCTGGCGATGATGGAAGAGGATGTGGCACAGGAGGAGGAGGAGGAAGAGGGATCATTTCGTAGGGTTTCTGGCCAGTCATTCCCAAGTGGCTCCGAAGGTGGGTTCCTGCACCCACAAACCCAAGGTACACAATTGTCCAGCCAGGGCACAGTTCTGGAGGATGAGGAAATGGAGGATGAGGAAGAGGAGATGGAGGAGGAGGAACCATGTTCACTGCAGGGTGGCACCCAGACCAGCTCATGGCCATCACTGGTGCATGGATGGGGGGATACAGAGGACACAGACAATACACCTCCCACAGAGGACAGCTTTTAGTTGCCTCTGGGCAGCCTGGCACACATGAGCGATTACATGCTGCAGTGTCTCTGCAACGACCGCCGAGTAGCCCACATTCTAACTTGTGCTGATTACTGGGTGGCCACACTGCTGGATCCCCGTTACAAGGACAAAGTACAGTCCTTAATTCCCTCACTGGAGCGTGATCGTAAGATGCGCTAGTATAAGTGCACGCTGGTAGACGCGCTGCTGGTGGCATTCCCACCTGACAGCGGGGGCACAGTGGAAGCACAGAGGACGACTAAGAGGTCGTTAACGCAGCTGGGGCACCGCCAGCACCTCAGAAGGCAGGGTTAGCATGTCCGAAATGTAGAAATGCTTTGTCAGCACGCCACAACACCCAGCACAACCAGCTAATATGGAACGACTTAGCAGGAGGCAGCATTTCACCAACATGGTGGAGCAGTATGTGTGCACACGCCTACGCGTACTGAATGACGGGTCTGCCCCCTTCAACTTCTGGGTCTCCAAATTGGGCACATGGCCTGAGCTTTACCTTTACGCCTTGGAGGTGCTGGCCTGCCCTGCAGCCAGTGTATTATCTGAACGTGTGTTTAGCACGGCAGGGGGCGTCATCACAGACAAGCGCAGCTGCCTGTCCATAGCCAATGTGGACAAGCTCACGTTCATTAAAATGAACCAGGCATGGATCCCTCAGGACTTGTCCGTACCTTGTGCAGAATAGATATGTATACCAGCACTAAGCAGCCATTGTTATACTGCAGCACAATTGCACATGTTTGTATTTTGGATATTTCACACTCTTTTGGAGTGTACCTTAATTTTACAAAATAAAATTAAAACCAAAAACCTGTGTTGTCTATCTCGTCCTCCTCCACCGCCGCTTCCACCTACTCCGCTACGTCCACCGCCTCCTCAAACTCCTACTCCATATGGAACTCCACCTCATAAATCCATATTTTTTTTTGTATGTGTTTTATTTTATATCATTTCACTACTTTGTCATTTACATTTTCGGGTGAAATTAACAAATTTTTGGGTGTATAGTACTACTGCTATACCTAGTAGGCCCGTTAAAAAATAAATAAATTGTCATTTAAATTTTAGGTAGAAATTCACCAATTTTGGTGTGTATAGCACCACTGCTATACCTAGTGGACCAGTAAAAAACAAATAAAAAAAAATTGTCAGTTACATTTTCTGGCGAAATAAACAAATTTTTGGGTGTATAGTACCACTGCTATACCTAGTAGACAGGTTAAACAAAAAAAAAAAATGTCATTTACTTTTTCGGGTGAAATTAACCAATTTTTGAGTGTATAATACCAGTGCTATACCTAGTGGACCGGTAAAAAAAAATAAAAAAAATTGTCAGTTACATTTTTGGGTGAAATTCACCAATTTTTGGGTGCCTCCTCTACCTAGTTGACAGCTTAATAAATTTCAATAATTTTGGGTGCCTCCTCTACCTAGTTGACAGCTTAATAAATTTCAATAATTTTTCTGTTACATTTTTGGGTTGACATTATACAATTTTAGACGTGAATAAACACCTGCTATGCATAAGTGACAGGGAATAAAATTTAATAAATTATTCATTAATTAATGCGCACCACATCCTTTCATTCAATGCTTAAACTTTGAAAAGTTGTCACACTTTTATGCTTTAATAATTTTTCCCATATTTCAACTCTAATTTTAAATTTGGAAAAATGAATCCTCCCTTGGATGTGGTCTCTCTTTCTCACGCTTTCTCTCTGGCCTGGAACCCTGATTGCCGGCCACCTGTGATCACCATGGTAGGCGCATAAAAGAACATCGAAAGTTGATAGAGCAGATATCAAATTGGAACGTGAACATCACGGGGACGTGCGACATGGTGGGGCAGTAAGTGTGAACACGCCTACACAAACTGACTGACAGGGGTCAGCCCCTGCAACTTCTGGGTCTTTAAATTGGGCACATGGCCTGAGCTTGACCTTTACGCCTTGGAGGTGCTGGCCTGCCCTGCAGCCGGTGTATTGTCTGAACGTGTGTTTAGCACGACTGGAGGGTTATATTTCCCAATGTTGGGGGGTGTACCCTAATTTAAAAAAATATAAATATATTTTAAACCAAGAAGCAGTGTAGGCTACCTCCTCCTCCTCCACCGCCACTTCCACCTACACCGCAACCTCCTACTCCATATGGACCTCGTCCTCCTAGATCAAGATTATTATTATTTATTTTTACGTATTTTATGTTATTTTAAGTCATTTCCCTATCCACGTTTGTTTGCAGAGCACTTGCCATGCCCTTAACCACATTTTGATGCCATTTGCAGCCCTCTAGCCCTTTCCATGACATTTTTACAGCCATTTTAGTGCTCAAAAGTTCGGGTCCCCTTTGACTTCAATGGGGTTCAGGTTCGGGGTCAAGTTCGGGTCCCGAACTCGAACTTTTTTCCGGAGTTCGGCCGAACCCGTCAAACCCGAACATCCAGGTGTCCGCTCAACTCTAGTCAGGAGTAATTCTTGACCATTCCTCTTTACAGAACTGTTTCAGTTCAGCAATATTCTTGGGAAGTCTAGTGTGAATCGCTTTCTTGAGGTCATGCCACAGCATCTCAATCGGGTTGAGGTCAGGACTCTGACTGGGCCACTCCAGAAGGCAGATTTTCTTCTGTTTAAGCCATTCTGTTGTTGATTTACTTCTATGCTTTAGGTCGTTGTCCTGTTGCAACATCCAGCTTCTGTTGAGCTTCAGCTGGTGAGCAGATGGCCTTAAGTTCTCTGGCAAAATGTTGTCTTGATATACTTGGGAATTCATTTTTCCTTCGATGATAGCAATCCGTCCAGGCCCTGAAGCAGCAAAGCAGCCCCAAACCATGATGCCCCCACCACCATACTTCACAGTTGGGATGATGTTTTGATGTTGGTGTGCTGTGCCTTTTTTTCTCCACACATAGTGTTCTGTGTTTCTTCCAAACAACTCAACTTTGGTTTCATCTGTCCACAGAATATTTTGCCAGTACTGCTGTGGAACATCCAGTGCTCTTGTGCAAACTGTAAACATGCAGCAATGTTTTTTTTTTGGACAGCAGTGGCTTTCTCTGTGGTATACTCCCATGAAATCCATTCTTGTTTAGTGTTTTACTTATCGTAGATTCGCTAACAGGGATGCTAGCATATGCCAGAGACTTTTGTAAGTCTTTAGCTGACACTCTAGGATTCTTCTTCACCTCATTGTGCAGTCTGCGCTGTGCTCTTGCAGTCATCTTTACAGGACGGCCACTCCTAGGGAGAGTAGCAGCAGTGCTGAACTTTCTCCATTTATAGACAATTTGTCTTACCATGGACTGATGAACAGCAAGGTGTCATACCCTGCTCAGGCTATGTGCGGAGGTCTGCCAGGTTAGCAGCATGTGTGTAACCTTTTGTTTATGTTTTGGAGTTGAGCTATATCCGCCTCCCTTCAGGTGCACTCGGTGTGGTCGTTGGTTTGAGTTTAAGTTACGCCCACTTCCAGTGTCCTGTGCGGGTTATAGCTTTTGTCTGGCTCAGAGGAAGGAAGGAAGGGTTTGCTGTTCCTGCTCAGAAAGATAAGTTGGTTTTGTTTTTCATGTGGTTGTCTGTCTAGGCTGTTAGAGAGACGCCTGCCCCCTCCAGGTGTGAGGGAGCAGGCGTCTCTTTCCCCACTTTCACCATCTTAGGGATTTTAGGGAATCTTCAGCCTAGGCCTGAGGACACGCTCATTCCCACCTTCAGGGTCTGAAGGTGGGCATAGAAGTCTAGGGAGAGCTGGTAGGGATTTGTCAGAAGGTGACCATGATCCCCAGTTTCTTGCCTAGACACTTGTTTGTTGACATTCTGAGTTTCTTGTATCCTGTCCGCCATGACATTATATAGAAACATAGAATGTGTCGGCAGATAAGAACCATTTGGCCCATCTAGTCTGCCCAATATACTATACTTATAACCCGCCAATACTTTGACTGCCATTTCTCAGCTGTTTTGAGATGGAGTCAATTGATGCGCTAGTTGATCGCATGCAGGGATTATCCCTAGAGGTTGCGGATCTGCGTAATTCGGTCACACGGTGTCAGAATGCTCTGGCATCAGGTACTATAGGAGGAAGTCAAATTTATGGGGAGCCCAAAGTCGCTCTCCCTGATAGATTTGCAGGGGGTGTGGATGACTTTATCTGCTTTAAAGAGTCATGCAAGTTGTATTTTCGGCTGCGTCCATCTTTGTCTGGTGATGAGAGTCAGAGGGTAGGGATAATCATTTCCCTGCTTAAAGGGGACACGCAATCCTGGGCCTTTTCTCTGCCGTCCGGTTCTCTGGCCCTCCGGTCGGTGGAAGAATTTTTTAAAGCCTTGGGATTAATTTATGATGATCCAGATCGGGTCTCGATGGCGGAATCTAAATTGCGTAATTTATTACAAGGTGAACATACTGCAGAGGCTTACTGCGTTGAGTTTAGGAGATGGGCTACCGAGTCAGAGTGGAATGACCCCGCGTTACGTAGTCAGTGTTGTCAGGGGTTATCTGAGAGATTAAAAGACGCCCTTGCTTTTCATGAGTACCCGGATACATTGGAGAATGCTATGTCTTTGGCAGTACAGTTAGATAGACGTATTAGAGAGAGGTGTAAGGTTCCCTCCGCTCAAGGGATCCCTTCTGTGAGTGGTTTCGTCTCACCTGCTCCCCAGGGTGATATAACATGTAACTCTGGGGTAGGGGAGGAACCCATGCAGCTGGGTCAGGTATCTTTCCGTTCTGGTAGTAGGAACTTTAGGAGGTTGCATAAACTATGTTATTACTGTGGAAAAAGTAGCCATTTTATTTTTGCTTGTCCTTTTGTTAAACCGCATGTTGATGAGAAAGAATCACAAAGAGGTTTACTTAAAGGAAAAAAAAAAAACATCCCTGACTCTTGGTAGTGTGAATGCAGTGGTGGAGCAAGAAGGTATGCAAGCTCCCTGTAATACTCCTTTTCTCCTTCCAGCTATGGTGGCGCTAGACTCAATAATTTTTTTGTTGTTGAAGTATTCATTGACTGTGGTGCTGGGGTAAACCTTATTGATTTTCTTTTTCTTCAAAATCTGGGTCTAAGTACTTGCACTTTAGAAAGAGAGATTCCGGTTTTTGCAATTGATTCTTTCCCTCTTTCTCAGAGAAGTCTCACTCATATTGCTCATGGTATTCTGTTAAGGGGGGGTGATTCACATGTTGAGATCATGTCTTGTTTTGTCATGAAGGACTTGCCCGCTCCTATAGTCTTAGGGTTACCGTAGTTGACAAAACATAACCCAATAATAGATTGGCAAGCAAGACAGATCATTGGTTGGAGTGAATTTTGTTCGGACAATTGTCTTGGCACATCTATCTCTGGTGTGTCTACTACGGCTTTACCTCAGTATCTCTCAGATTTTGCGGATGTCTTTTTGGAGGGTGGGGCTCAGGAATTGCCCCCTAATCGTGACTATGATTGTCCAGTTAATCTCATCCCAGGGGCAAAGTTGCCAAAGTCTCGGCTTTACAATCTTTCTCAACCTGAAAGAGAGGTCATGCGGAAGTATATTGCCGAGAGTTTGGCAAAAGGTCATATTAGGCCATCTAAGTCCCCAGTGGCAGTGGGCTTATTCTTTGTAAAGAAAAAGGATGGATCGCTGAGACCTTGTTTGGATTTCCGGCATTTGAACCGTATTACGGTCCGTGATCCGTATCCCCTTCCTTTGATCTCAAATCTTTTTTATGTTGGGCTCACGGTGTTCTCCAAGTTTGATTTAAGAGGGGCCTACAATCTGATCAGAATCAAGGAAAGGGATGAGTGGAAAATGGCCTTCAACACGCACGAGGGTCATTTCGAGAATCTGGTTATGCCTTTTGGGTTAACTAATGCACCAGCGGTGTTTCAGCGATTTGTCAATGAAATTTTCCATCATTTTGTGGGGAGGTTCGTGGTAGTTTACTTGGATGACATTCTAATTTACTCTCCTGTTCTGAAGACCCATCAGGATCACGTGAGACAGGTTTTGACAATCCTTCAGGAGAATAAATTATTTGCCAAATTGGAGAAACGTGTGTTTTCTGTGCAGGAGCTTCCGTTTCTGGGATATCTGCTTTCTGACTCTGGTTTTCGTATGTACCCCGAAAAGGTCCGGGCGGTCATAAGAATTTGGCTTACCTGCAATCTGCCAAGCGTCTGAATCCTAGACAGGCCAGATGGTCACTGTTCTTTACCAGGTTCAATTTTGTACTTTTCGCCCGGGGGTTAAAAACGTCAAGGAAGATGCGTTGTCTCGCAGTTTTCCTGGGGGATGTGATTCAGAGGATCCTGCTCCGATTTTGGCTGATGGGGTGGTGGTCTCCACTCTGAACCCCAAATTGGAGATGGAGGTGTTGGGAGCCCAGGAGGGGGCTCCTAGTTATTGTCCCCCAGGGAGGTTGTTTGTTCCTGATGGACTGTGATACAAGGTATTCAAGGAACATCACAATACTGTCCTTGCTGGACATCCTGGTGGTAAGTCCACCTTTGATCTTGTGTCCCGGAGGTTCTGGTGGCCCGGGTTATGTAAGAGTGTTGAGGATTACGTAGCAGCTTGTGAGACCTGTGCACAGTCAAAGATTGCTCATACTCGACCTGCTGGTTCACTTCTTCATTTGTCTATTCCGTCTCGTCCTTGGACGCACTTGTCTATGGACTTTATTACGGATCTGCCAAGTTCCTCCGGGAAAACAGTAATTTTAGTGGTTGTTGACCGTTTTAGTAAAATGGCTCACTTTGTATCGTTAGCCAGTCTGCCCAATGCCAAAACTCTTGCTCAGATTTTTGTTGATAATATCGTGAAATTGCATGGCATTCCCTCGGATGTGGTTTCCGATAGGGGCACGCAGTTTGTCTCCAGGTTTTGGAGGGCGTTCTGCTCTCGGCTTGGCATTCAACTTTTGTTCTCTTCAGCTTTTCATCCGCAGTCGAATGGGCAGACAGAGCGTACTAATTAAAACCTGGAGACCTACTTGAGGTGCTTTGTGGCTGAGAATCAGGAGGACTGGTCCTCATTCTTGTCCCTAGCAGAATTTGCTTTGAATAACCGTAGGCAGGAGTCCACGGGTAAGTCGCCATTTTTTGGCGCATACGTTTTTCATCCTCAGTTTGGTACCTTTTCTGTGACTAGTTCCTCTGGGATGCCAGAGGAGGAGAGATTTTCTTCTGCCTTTTCTTCTATCTGGTGGAGGATCCAAGTGAATTTGGAGAAGATGGGTGAGAGGTATAAGCAAATGGCTGACAAGAGACGTATGACTGGTCCGGACCTGTGTGTGGGTGATCTGATGTGGTTATCTACTAAAAATATTAAACTGAGAGTACCATCTTGGAAACTGGGTCCAAGATTTATTGGACCTTACAAAATATCTGCGGTGGTCAATCCAGTAGCATTTCGTCTGGATCTTCTGCAGACTTGGAAGATCCATGATGTGTTCCACAAGTCTTTACTGAAGAAATATGTAAAACCGGTGGAACCATCGCCATTGCTTCCTCCCCTTGTTCTGGTTGATAAAAAATTTCGAGATCTCCAGGGTTCTCGACTTAAGAGTTCTTTGGGGTTCCCTTCAGTACCTGGTATACTGGAGGGGATACGGCCCTGAGGAGAGGATGTGGGTTCCGGCTGTGGATGTTAGTGCCAGCCGACTGGTGAGGGCTTTTCACAGATCCCACCCGGATAAAGTTGGGCCGGGGTGTCCGGAGGTCACCCGTAGAAGGGGGAGTACTGTCATGCCCTGCTCAGGCTATGTGCGGAGGTCTGCCAGGTTAGCAGCACGTGTGTAGCCTTTTGTTTTTGTTTTGGAGTTGAGCTATAGCCACCTCCCTTTAGGTGCACTGGGTGGGGACGTTGGTTTGAGTTTAAGTTACGCCCACTCCCAGTGTCCTGTGCGGGTTATAGCTTTTGTATGGCTCAGAGGAAGGAAGGATTTGCTGTTCCTGCTCAGAAAGATAAGTTGGTTTTGTTTTTCTTGTGGTTGTCTGTCTAGGCTGTTAGAGAGACGCCTGCCCCCTCCAGGTGTGAGGGAGCAGGCTGCCTCTTTCCCCCTTTCACCATCTTAGGGATTTTAGGGAATCTTCAGCCTAGGCATGAGGACACGCTCATTCCCACCTTCAGGGTTTGAACTTGGGCATAGAAGTCTAGGGAGAGCTGGTAGGGATTTGTCAGGAGGTGACCTTGATCCCCAGCTTCTTGCCTAGACACTTGTTTGCTGACATTCTGTGTTTCTTGTATCCTGTCCGCCGTGACACACGGCTTTTGGAGATACTTTTATAACCCTTTCCAGCTTTATGCAAGTCAACAATTATTAATCGTAGGTCTTGTGAGAGCTCTTTTGTGCGAGGCATCATTCAGATCAGGCAATGCCTCTTGTGAAAAGCAAACCCAGAACTGGTGTGTGTTTTTTATAGGGCAGGGCAGCTGTAACCAACACCTCCAATCTCATCTCATTGATTGTACACCAATTGGCTGACACCTCACTCCAATTAGCTCTTGGAGATGTCATTAGTCTTGGGGTTCACATACTTTTTCCACCTGCGCTGTGAATGTTTTCCATGGTGTGTTCAATAAGAACATGGTAACATTTAATTCTTTGTGTGTTATTAGTTTAACAAATCACTGCAAAAAATGCAGAACTTTGCCAATATCTTCCAGTCAGGAACATATCGGAGCCCCTCATGCACCACGTCATGGTGTCTCAGCACGCATGGGGTCCTACCACTCAACTGCCCGTGGTGTGTAAACAGGGTCTGAACAGTGCTAGAAACAAACTCACAGCCAGACTCTCACATGCCTCCATAGTGGTATCACCAATGCACTGTGAGGTAGGATAAAGCTGTGAGCCGCACCCACAACAGACCATGTGACACAGAAGCTACCAGGTGCAAAAGAATGTTACCAACAAAATAAAGTGGCACATTCCATAGACATAAAGACAAAAAACGAAATGGCCTAAATGGGTGAAAATGCTCCAAACCCAGACACTGTAGCGTGTCTATAACCGGGGGAGCAATTTATCCGCAACGGCAATCCCCAGCAAAAAATTTGTACAATGGAGGATGCCGGGGCGGACCGAATGCACCACAAGGACATCTTACACAAAACGTGACGTGGTGCATGAGGGGCTCCGATATGTTCCTGAGTGGAAGATATTGGCAAATTTCTCAGCTTTTAATATCGGCCTGAGGAATTAGCTAGTATTGTCAGTTGCATATCATTTTGGTGCATTTTTTGCAGTGATTTGTGTATGTATATTTTTTAAGATGTCCTTGTGGTGCATGCGGTCCGCCCCGGCATCCTCCATCGTACACATTTTTTGCTGGGGATTGCCGTTGTCTGCGGACCGCATGCGGATGAATTGCTCCCCCGGTTATAGACATGCTACAGTGTCTGGGTTTGGAGCATTTTCACCCATTTAGGCCAGTGAGTTTTTTGTTATTAGTTTAAGCAGACTGTGATTGTCTATTTTTGTGACTTAGATGAAGATCAGATCACATTTTATGACCAATTTGTGCAGAAATCCATATCATTCCAAAGGGTTCACATACTTTTTCTTGCAACTGTATGTAGTTCTGGAACCTGAAGCTACTCTCAAACACCTGATTGGTCAGTGAGTGGCTTGTCAGGTAAAAAATAACAAGCATGGACCACTTTAATTACAGTGGTATACAGAGTCTTTAGCGGCTAGACTAGGGTACTAAAGAGAATAATAATAACAAATTCTATTTGAATCCTTAGGGAAAAAAATAATTTAGAATCACTTGTGTTAGGGAATATAAAAACAAACAAACTAAAAAAAGTTCTGTATTTTCGGCCCACACCTAGTGTTGTCTCACAATTAGGGTCGAGCGATTTGAGCTTCGGATCATAAATCCAAAGTCGATTCATTAAAAAACTCTGTTGGTAATGCTATTTATATACATAGCATTAAAATGTATTGGAGGAAAAATTTGTCTGGCTCACAGTTGCACGAAACTTCGGTAAATGATTTCGCTATCCCTTTCTGCGTATTTAAAAACATTTTAAAATAGGAATCTGAAATCGGCTTCGGTAACGAGGTACCAGCAAGTACCGGAGCCCACTTCATGTTTCATGCTTCACTTTATGTTTTTAAATACGCAGATAGGAATACTGAAGTCATTTATTGAAGTCTGGAGAAACTTCAGCCCAGACAAAGTTTTCCTACATGGAAGACATACATTTTAATGCTGTACAGAAACAGCATTACAAAGCTTTTTAACAAATCTATGATCTGACACTTGATTCGCTCAACCATACTCACATTAACTGATTAAAATAACTAACCAAATAACGGAAGTGGGTATTCAGCCTAAAAAAATTGACCTTCCAGATAATTAAATCAGTGAGGGAAATGTCATTAAAATGTTGAAGCTGACACATGCAACAATGTCCAAAACTAATAATTGATCGACAAATTTTTTTATTATTTTATTTCATTTTCAGATGTTGTAGGTTATCCAGTTCTCTGGTGTAACCATTGTCTTCTCAAACCTCTCCTTGATGAAAAGGAAGCACACTGACGCAAACAATTTAGCTCCACTGTGTTAGTCTATTTATTGCCAGCACTGACATCAATCAATCTCTATGCTTAACATGTTTACTGACCCACAGTGGCACTGCAAGGGTTAACAGCACAAGGCTCTCTTAGTAGCTTAGGTGATTTTAGAACTGTGTCTTTGAAGGCTATTCCTGATCTTCAAGATTGCATGCAGCATAAATTACTGCATGAAGGAATTTTATCAAAACTTGTTTTCTGTAAACTTAATTCAGTCAGTACTTACAATTTATGCTCACAATGAACACCATTTAACAGTAGACATTAGAGGGTGATTAATGGAGATGAGCGAATCGAAGCTGATAAAGTAGAATTCATTCCGAATTTCAGGAAAAAATTGATTCGAAGCCGAATTTTCTTGCGCTTCTTGGTAACAAATCAAATTTTTTCCTAAAATGGCTGCTGCACGTGTGAGGACATGGAGGAAGGAACTCTGGGTAGGCGGGATAACCCATAATGCCATGCATGCAGCCAATCAGCAGCCATCCATCCCTGTGATATCACAGCCCTACAAATTGCATCAGCCATCTTAGATTCTGCCATTTACCAGTGTACTTAGTGCAGAGATGTCTGCAGGAGCTAAAAACAGTGCTAAGAAAGACTTCACTGTGCTAAAAAAAAAATATTTACAAGTGCAGGGACAGATTATTCAAGGTGTAGGGAAAGGATAGGGAGGAATCATTCCACAGCTTTTATGTTGAAAAAGGTTCAGTAGGGGAGGTTACAGCCTGGATAATAGGAACATTACTATTACACCTTGCAGCACTGACTGGGCACCCAAATTGCCATTATACAGTAATTCCATCAAACCGTTCTTATTAGGGTGCAAGTGCTGTTTGATACAGGCATTAATAGGTTTATTACAAGGAAATATTTCTACGTCTTATTTGCCTTTGTGCGGTGCAGTTATAGGTTAATAAGCATTTTTTGGCTTGTATTGGTGCGAAAAAAAGGGCTTATTAGTGGTTGTGTGGTGAAGTACTAAAATAACAGCACTTTTTGTCATGTATTAGGGCAAAAGTAAAATATATTTGCCGTTCAGAAGTGCAGTTATATGTTCTAAAGCCTTTTGTGGCATGTATTATTTGAAAAAAAAATATATATATTTGCCATTCAGCCGTGCAGTTATATGTTCTAAATCCTTTTGTGGCATGTATTAGTGGAAAAAGAAAAAATATATTTGCCGTTCAGCGGTGCAGTTATATATTCTAAAGCCTTTTGTGGCGTGTATTAGTAAAAAAGGAAAAAATATATTTGCCGATCAGTGGTACAGTTATCTGTTCTAAAGCCTTTTGTGGCGTGTATTAGTGGAAAAAGAAAAAAAAATATTTGCGGCTCAGCGGTGCAGTTATCTGTTGTAAAGCTTTTTGTGGCGTGTATTAGTGGAAAAAGAAAAAATATATTTGCCGCTCAGCAGTGCAGTTATCTGTTATAAAGCCTTTTGTGGCGTGTATTAGCGGAAAAAGAAAAAATATGTTTGCCGCTCAGCAGTGCAGTTATCTGTTCAAAAGCCTTTTGTGGAGTGTATTAGCGGAAAAAGAAAAAAAAATACTTTTGGCTCAGCGGTAAAGTTATCTGTTCTAAAGCCTTTTGTAGAGTGTATTAGTGGAAAAAGAAAATATATATTTGCCACTCAGCAGTGCAGTTATATGTTTTAAGGCCTTTTGTGGTGTGTATTAGTGGGAAAAAAAGGGTTATTAGCCATTGTGTGGTGAAGTGAGAAAATTAAAGACTTTTTTGGAGTGTTTTAATTTCCTTTTAATTTATTTTTTATTTGATCTAACAGTATGTCAGGCAAAGAAGTGCCAGGCCCTGCACAGGGGAGTGGCAGAGGCCTAAATGTTTAGAGTAAGGGACCTTGGCAGCAGGGGTGTCATGCCCAGCTCAGGTTATGTGCGGAGGTCTGCCAGGTCAGCAGCACGTGTGTAGTTTTTTGTTTGTTTTGGGTTTGGAGTTGAGCTGTATCCGCCTCCCTTCAGGTGCACTAGGTGGGGTCGTTTGTGTGAGTTTAAATTACGCCCCTGCCCAGTGTCCTAGCTTCTATCTTGCTCTGAGGAAAGGAGGATTTGCTGTTTCTGCTCAGCTACAAGATAAGTTGGTTTTTGTTTTCCTTTTGTGTGTTCTGTCTAGGCTGTTAGAGACACACCTGCCTCCTCCAGGTCCTGAGGTGCCTGTTTGCCCCTTTCCACCATCTTAGGGACTTTAGGGAATCTACAGCCTTAGGCACGGGGGCACGTTTATTCCCACCTTTAGGGTCTGAACGTGGGCACAGAAGTCCAGGGAGAGCTGGTAGGGAATTGTCAGGAGGTGACCTTTATTCCCAGCTTCTGGCCTAGACGCTTGTTTTGTGGTTTTCTGTGTGTTTTTGTATCTTGTATCCTACCCAGTGTGACATTATAACCCGCCAATACCTAGACTGCCATTTCTCAGCTGCTTTGAGATGGAGTCAATTGATACGTTAGTTGATCGCATGCAGGGATTATCCCTAGAGGTTTCTGATTTGCGTAATTCTGTCGCACGGTGTCAGAATGCTCTGACATCAGGTGCGATAGGAGGAAGTCAAATTTTTTGGGAGCCTAGAGTCGCTCTCCCTGATAGATTTTCAGGTGGTGTGGATGACTTTATTCGCTTTAGAGAGTAATGAAAGTTTATTTTCGGCTGTGGCCGTCTTTATCTGGTGATGAGAATCAGAGAGTAGGGATAATCATATCCCTGCTTAAAGGGGACGTGCAGTCCTGGACCTTTTCTCTGCTGACTGGTTCTCTGGCTCTCCAGTCGGTTGATGAATTTTTTAAAGCCTTGGGATTAATTTATGATGACCCAGATAGGGTCTCGATGGCGGAATCTAAGTTGCATAATTTATTACAAGGAGAAAATACTGCAGAGGCGTACTAAGTTGAGTTTAGGAGATGGGCTACGTAGTCAGTTTTGTCAGGGGTTGTCTGAGAGTGTGAAAGATGCCCTCGCTTTTCATGAGTATCCTGATACGTTGGAGAATGCTATGTCTTTAGCAGAACGGTTAGATAGACGCATTAGAGAGAGGTGTAAGGTTCCTTCCGCGCGAGGGATCCCTTCTGTGAGTGGTTTCGTCTCACCGGTTCCCCAGGCTAATATGACATGTAATTCAGGGGTAGGGGAGGAACCCATACAGCTGGGTCAGGTGTCTTTCCGTTCTGGTAATAGGAACTTTAGGAGGTTGCATAAGCTATGTTATTACTGTGGAGAAAGTGGTTATTTTGTTTATGTTTGTCCTTTTGTTAAAGAGAGATTGGCAAATGGTCATATTAGGCCATTTAAGTCTCCGGTCGCAGTTGGTTTATTCTTTGCAAAGAAAAAAGATGGATCGCTTAGACCCTGTCTGTATTTACGGGAATTGAACCGCATTACGGTCCGTGATCTGTATACCCTTCCTTTGATTTCTTACCTTTTTGATCAAATTGTTGGAGCCAAGGTGTTATCCAAGTTAGATTTAAGAGGGGCCTACAATCTGATCAGAATTAAGAAGGGGGATGAGTGGAAAATGGCCTTCAACACGCACGAGGGTCATTTCGAGATCTGGTTATGCCTTTTGGGTTAACTAACGCGCCAGCTGTGTTTCAGCGATTTGTCAATGACATTTTCCATCATCTTGTGGGAAGGTTCATTGTAATTTACTTGGATTACATACTAATTTACTCTCCTGATCTGAAGATCCATCAGGATCACGTGAGACAGGTTTTGTCGATCCTTCGGGAGAATAAATTATATGCTAAATTGGAGAAATGTGTGTTTTCTGTCTTTGAAGACATCAATTCAGATTCCCCAGAGGTGCCCCCCAACAATTCGTGGGGTCCTCCTGTTCATAGGACCATCAATGTCCTGCTCTTTATAACCCTAAAGATCCACTGATCTAAGGATTACCTTTTGCATATTTCCACTTGAAACGTGACACGTCGGGAACTATCCTATAGGGCATAAATAGGATACCTCTCTATCTTAGGGTAAGGTATCCGGACAGGGCCGCCCCTTGCGGGGTAGGAACTCTGTATAGACAGGCAGGTGAACATCAGCAATGCCCCGCTCCCCAACCAGGGCTCACTAGGGATATTGGTTCCCTGCACCAGTCTACATCTTCAAACAACCAACGACCACATCTAACCACCGGCCCAGACGCGGTATTTTTTCCACCACGCTAGGCTGATTCCTATCAGGGTGCATCGGAATGGTAAGACTGTGCCACACTTTTTAAGCCATACCCCAATCATCTGTTTGTTGCGCTTATTTTCTTAAAAGGCCTAATAGTAAAAGTTATATTTCAAGCTCCCTCATATCTTGTATTGTTCTCTATCTTGCATCCTACCCAGCGTGACAAGGGGTCACTTCGAGAGGCCTGAGCTCCCAGTGTCAGCTAGCGGTCGTGTCGTGACCAGCAACCCAGCGGTTGACTCAATCTTCGACTTCGTCGCAAGTGACATCAGACACCCCCAGCCAAGAGTCAGTGGGTTCGTCAGACACAACCCTTAGTTGGCATGGCCCGGGTGCAGGCCCTGTGCCATCACCTGTCCTCAACCTGCCTCCTTTTCTGTTACCAGAGCCAGAGAACTATTATATGCTGTGGGCTCAGCTCCACTATACAGTGAGGACGAGCTACTAGAAGACATTTAGCAGCTACTGGCCAGCCAAGATGTGGAGGAGACATCCACCGCTTCCTCCACTAGGCTGGCAAGTAGTGATGAGGAGAGTGGTGTGGGAGCTGGTGTTGCGAGTGCTCCTGACCCAGAGACTGTTGAGGGGGACATCAGTGACGTGCAGACAGTACTCGATGACGATGATGTAGCTGATTGCACTTGGGAGCCGGGTGACTAAGGGGTTTAATTTTTTTTCCCTTTATATAATAATGTAATATTATAAAATCTGGTGTTTTCATGTTAAATCTGCAGCGTGGGTGCCCCATGTGGCTTCTAAACACTTTCAAAATAATCCTTCAGTGGGGCGGATAGATGCCTGATGACCAGGACGCTCCAGGACCTTCCCAGGAGCTTCTGTTGGGAGCAGCGGTTAATTTCTGAGACGTCCGTATAGTGCGGGGGGAATCAAAAGATCCTCTCCATCTCTGTGCACAACAGGATGTCCTCCTTTCCATCCATGATGACTGGGAACTTGTGATTTTTTTCCTTGACAAAGAGACCAGGGGATGGTAGTTATGGTTTGAATCTCGATGAACTTAGCAACTCTTCTGGGCTATAAGTAATCTTGTAACTGTGTCTTCTCATTGTCTGCAGCTACTAGAGGCCTGTTCATGCCAGGCAGGTTCCCCCAGAAGTATGTGGCTCAATGAGCAGCCGTTGCCGCACTTGCATCAATCATGACAATCCTGTGGGACATTCCCTGTCAGTATAGAGTCCGCAAATATCAGAAATAAGGGTCTAGCTATGACATTACTTAATTCCCTTAAGATACGGGGGTGTATGCCATCCGGTCCTGGCGATTTGTCTATTTTAATCTTTTTAAGTCGCTGTTGTACTTATTCCTGGGTCAGACAGGACACTTTCAATTGGGAATTTATTTCAACTTTCAGCATTTCATCTGACAGTTTATATACAAGGTCCTATACAAGATTTACAGTGAATTACATGGTGACTTTGACCCACGTCATTTTTTAGGATCAGCAGCGCCAAAATTCCAGGCAACGTATCAGAGACTTTTGCTTTGTGACTTTTAAGATAAGGATGAACTAAATTTGGTTATTTATAAGGAATTTGCATGTATGTTTCCCCTAATAATGGCAATTAATACTATTTAAGATAAACTTGAAATAGTGACAAGTGAAACTTTTGCCATATGCTCCATATTTCTGCATTCAAAGATATGACAGCAACTTGCCTAGACCATTGGATATCAACAGTCCAAGCATGCATCAGTCATCCTGTGTGATCTGCTTGTGTCTCATTCTGTCCTTTGTAGATTATCTATGGTTGCCGCCAGATTTTTAATCTTTTTTTTTTTTTTTTCTGAAAGCCATTGATTCTTAGTGACAGGTCTGGAGCACATAAACAATAGGGTGGTCATGTAGTACTTTATTTTGCAGCAGCCTTGAATTGACTCTGCTGCAAAGAACATATACAATAAAATGATTTACTGTGATTACAGTCAAACTGAAGAAAATGCTCCAAGCTACGAAATAAGATAATAGATTGGATTATACGTCTTCAAATCCTTTTCAAACTGGAATGGTCTTCACTTTGTTGACTATGTATGAAACCTACTCCACATTCCAGACGTACACTAGTGTTAAAGGGTTTCTATCACTTGGGATCACATAATTTGATGTCAGACACTAGCGATCTGCTAGTGTCTGCTCTTGCCAACCATCCTAATATAACAGCTTTTGGGCCTGCGGTTTTGATAGAAAAAGAACTTTTATAAATATGCTAATGAGCCTCTAGGTGCTATGTGGGCGTCATTAGCACCTAGAGGCTCTGTCTACCTTCATACACAGCCGCCACCCAGCTCGTCCCTCCAGCCCGCCCATGTCTTCCTGAATGCGATCCTCCGTGTGACGCAGCGGACGAATTCCCGCGCATGCCCGTGCGCGGCTGTATTCGGCGCATGCGCATTGAATGTCTGACCGCTCCCAGCTCAGACATCTCAAATGCGCATGTGCCGATGACGTCACAGTGCTCCGAGGGACAGACGACGGCCGGCAGCAAGCAGAGGAGGAAGCATTGTGTACGATCGTCGCTGGATCTTTGGATTAGGTAATTATTTAGTGATAATTTCCACTTATACCACCAACGATTGAATGACAGATATTATAAATATTAATAAAGCAATTATAAAGAAAATAAATGAAATGAAATCTTTTATTTTTTTATTTTTTATAAACCACTTTACCACCAACGATCCAAATATTAAAGGGGCATATATATAAAAATAGATATATATTTATGATATATTAGGAGTATTTATAAATACATAGATATAGATAATATCTATCTATGTATATTTATATAAAATCTTAAATAAACATATTGCAGTTAATTTAATATATAACTTTATAAATACTTATATAAAATTACTATTATAAGTCAATATATAAACTCTGGCATAAATTTCGCAACAGTTGTGTTTTGTATAAAATACATTCACAACTGTGTATAAAATTTTGAGTGTAACAAATGGGTATATATATATGTATGTATATATTAATATATTTATATATCAATATATATATATATATATATATATATATATATATATGTCAATATATTTTTACTTTACTTTTTAAATGTAAACATAAAAATTAATATTCGATTTATATAAGCTGACCAAAATTTTAATTTTTTATTAATAATTTAAAAACAGAATATTTAATAATCTTTCTAAAAAATTTTTTTATTTTTTATAATATATTTTTTAATATTACATATAAATTTTATTTAATTAATTTATTTTTTTATAAATTATTTTAAAGTTTATTTATTTTTATTATATTTTTAGTATGTATTATGAATTTTTATAATATAATATATTTAATAAATTATAATTATATATTTAAGTAAAAAAATTAATCACTTTTTATTACTTTTATATACTAATATTTTGTTTAATAAAATTATTATTTTTTACATTTAAATAAAAAAATTTATTTAAACAATTTTATTTATAAACTTGTTTATTTTCTAATAATGTTAATCTTTTAATATAAAACAAATTGTAAAAATAAGTCAAATTAATTTTTGATTGAATAGAAAATATTTAATAATTATTAATTTTACTTGAATAAATATTTTAAAATATTATCAATAAAAAAAAATCCAAACAATATATTATACACATCAAGTAATTTTGATTTAGATTATAAAAAAAAATTTTTTTGTTATATATATATATATATATATATATATATATATATATATATATTTATGGGAGAGGCTTAACTGTGATGAGAGGGTGAAGCGCTTCCCCTGACCTAGCTGGCTGTGTTGTACCGGAAGCCAGGAGCGAGGGTAAGCCTAGTAGTGGGCATACCCTAAAAGGGAGTGTTTGAGAACAGGGGGGGTGGGTGGGTGTGAACAGAAGCGCCCTGAGGAGCTGGGGGCTGGAGCTTAAAAAGGTAATATGCCCCTCCCACAAATTCAGGCTGACTTTTCAGCCTTCCACTTATGGGAGAGGCTTAACTGTGATGAGAGGGTGAAGCGCTTCCCCTGACCTAGCTGGCTGTGTTGTGCCGGAAGCCAGGAGCGAGGGTAAGCCTAGTAGTGGGCAAAAATAAACGAGGAGAGCAGAGTAGTGACCAAAAGCCTTTAATACCACCCAGAGAGCAAGATTACAAAATGCCTGGGAAATCTCAACATGCGGGTTCGGGATGTATCACGTGAAGCAAGAAGAGCGCCACCTACCCATGCATTTAATCACGTGCGCCGGGACCCCGTTTTGATGCTGAGGACGTGGCTCCGGTTCGGAGTGAGTGTCCTGTGATGGCCAGCGGGTTATAACCGAGACCTGAGGCCAGCGTTCTGATGTGGGACACAAACTAGATTGACGACAGGGGGCCCCCCCCATGCCAAGGAAGCAGCGAGGCCTCAGGGAAGGCATCTTGCAACAGGGCCAGCAATTGACAGGGACCATGACTGGCCACCAATCGTTGGAGGTTTTAAAACCTGGCCTCGGAGGGAGGTCCATGCTGATTGGCCTTCGTGGAAGGGAGCCAGAGGATGAAATGGACACGGGCCCAGGACAACTGTCGCGCCTGCGACCCCTGACGCTTAGGGGAGGTGCTGGTGAACTCACCTGGCCTGAGGAACCCGTAAAACCCGAGATACATGGCTGCTTTAATGATCAACTAGGAGAGTGGCCAAAAGGAAATCCATCCAGCGCGGGCGAGAGACGCCCAACATCTCGCCGGAGACAGGCTGCCCACGGGCGGGAGGGACGTCCCCGCACTTCTGGATCCCCCTAAGGGCAGCTTTTACCGGCTGCACTGAAGAAATGGAACCTCCATTCGGGTTATGAAGCATTGCACAGTGCTGTCCCCCCGCTAGGTACAGCTTGATGGTGTTGAATGACAGCCTGAGGTTGCGGTGACAGTGGCCTATAACCGCCAGGGTGTAGGAGACATCGTCCAAGCCACCTGCGGGTGGGACCTGGCGAAACCTTCGTAAACCCTGACACCGGCTTGGTAGTTCCTGATGGTGTTGGGGGAGAGGGAGAGCTGAACCAGGTTCCTGGCGTGAGCAATGAGGGATATGAGATCAGAACGTAGTACGACTGGTGCCTACGAGAAGGTTTGAGTCGGTCTGGGCAACGTACCTGGCTTAGAGGTTACTACCTGTATCGATGTGTTGGGTCACCTGACCTTGATCCAAATGTCGCATGAGTGAATGATCAGGACACGTTCCTGAGAGGGCAAATCCTAAGGTTCGGAAGGAAAAAGAGAACATAACTGAGGAGGGTGACGGGACTGGGGAACCAGGAGACAGAGGTAGGTATGAGCGTGGTGATCCAGGAGACAGAAGAAGGTGCATGCCTGTGCGATCCAGGAGGCAGAGGAAGGTGCGTGCCTGGGCGATCCAGGAGGCAGAGGAAGGTGCGTGCCTGGGCGATCCAGGAGGCAGAGGAAGGTGCGTGCCTGGGCGATCCAGGAGGCAGAAAGAAGGTGCGTGCCTGGGCGATCCAGGAGGCAGAAAGAAGGTGCGTGCCTGGGCGATCCAGGAGGCAGAAAGAAGGTGCGTGCCTGGGCGATCCAGGAGGCAGAAAGAAGGTGCGTGCCTGGGCGATCCAGGAGGCAGAAGAAGGTGCGTGCCTGGGCGATCCAGGAGGCAGAAGAAGGTGCGTACCTGGGCGATCCAGGAGGCAGAAGAAGGTGCGTGCCTGGGCGATCCAGGAGGCAGAAGAAGGTGCGTGCCTGGGCGATCCAGGAGGCAGAAGAAGGTGCGTGCCTGGGCGATCCAGGAGGCAGAAGAAGGTGCGTGCCTGGGCGATCCAGGAGGAACCGAGGATGACTTGCCTTCCTCCTGCTATGGCACGGCAGGAGTGCGTATGAAAGGCTGGTGATTGGAACCTACCGATTTCACTGTATATATATATATATATATATTTTTTTTTTTAGAGGCAGGTATGAGCCTGGGCGAACCAGGAGACAGGGGCAGGTATGAGCCTGGGCGAACCAGGAGATCGGGCCGGTATGAGCCTGGGCGAACCAGGAGACAGGGGCAGGTATGGGCCTGGGCGAACCAGGAGACAGGGGCAGGTATGAGCCTGGGCGAACCAGGAGATCGGGCCGGTATGAGCCTGGGCGAACCAGGAGGCAGGGGCAGGTATGGGCCTGGGCGAACCAGGAGACAGGGGCAGGTATGAGCCTGGGCGAACCAGGAGATCGGGCCGGTATGAGCCTGGGCGAACCAGGAGACAGGGGCAGGTATGAGCCTGGGCGAACCAGGAGACAGGGGCAGGTATGAGCCTGGGCGAACCAGGAGACAGGGGCAGGTATGGGCCTGGGCGAACCAGGAGACAGGTATGAGCCTGGGCGAACCAGGAGATGGGGCCAGTATGAGACTGGGCGAACCAGGAGACAGGGGCAGGTATGGGCCTGGGCGAACCAGGAGACAGGGGCAGGTATGAGCCTGGGCGAACCAGGAGATCGGGCCGGTATGAGCCTGGGCGAACCAGGAGACAGGGGCAGGTATGAGCCTGGGCGAACCAGGAGACAGGGGCAGGTATGAGCCTGGGCGAACTAGGAGACAGGGGCAGGTATGGGCCTGGGCGAACCAGGAGACAGGTATGAGCCTGGGCGAACCAGGAGATGGGGCCAGTATGAGACTGGGCGAACCAGGAGACAGGGGCAGGTATGAGCCTGGGCGAACCAGGAGACAGGGGCAGGTATGAGCCTGGGCGAACCAGGAGACAGGGGCAGGTATGGGCCTGGGCGAACCAGGAGACAGGGGCAGGTATGGGCCTGGGAGAACCAGGAGACAGGGGCAGGTATGAGCCTGGGCGAACCAGGAGATCGGGCTGGTATGAGCCTGGGCGAACCAGGAGACAGGGGCAGGTATGGGCCTTGGCGAACCAGGAGACAGGGGCAGGTATGAGCCTGGGCGAACCAGGAGACAGGGGCAGGTATGGGCCTGGGCGAACCAGGAGACAGGGGCAGGTATGAGCCTGGGCGAACCAGGAGATCGGGCCGGTATGAGCCTGGGCGAACCAGGAGACAGGGGCAGGTATGAGCCTGGGCGAACCAGGAGATCGGGCCGGTATGAGCCTGGGCGAACCAGGAGACAGGGGCAGGTATGAGCCTGGGCGAACCAGGAGACAGGGGCAGGTATGAGCCTGGGCGAACCAGGAGACAGGGGCAGGTATGAGCCTGGGCGAACCAGGAGACAGGGGCAGGTATGAGCCTGGGCGAACCAGGAGACAGGGGCAGGTATGAGCCTGGGCGAACCAGGAGACAGGGGCAGGTATGAGCCTGGGCGAACCAGGAGACAGGGGCAGGTATGAGCCTGGGCGAACCAGGAGACAGAGGCAGGTATGAGCCTGGGCGAACCAGGAGACAGAGGCAGGTATGAGCCTGGGCGAACCAGGAGACAGAGGCAGGTATGAGCCTGGGCGAACCAGGAGACAGGGGCAGATATGAGCCTGGGCGATCCAGCGGAAAACAGCGGCACATGAATAAAAGCACATACACATACCGCACGGTCCTGCCGTCCCTACAAATCGGTACAGGTAACGGCAGGCAAATGATCAGTAAACAGTGACCGCGTATGGAGGTATTGTCTGCGTCAACCAAACCTAACGAATTTGGTCCCGTCGGCTAACCTGTAGTATCTAACCTACCATGTGACCATTTTGGTGACCCTGACGATTTATTTTATATATTATTTATTTTTTATATATATTTTTTTTAATTTTTTTTAATTTTTTTTCAAATATGGCCGTTTATACACATGGCCGTTGTTGCTCAGGGCTAGACCCCTGCCTAATTCGCATATCGGTTTGTTGTACGTGCGTTCCACCCTGGAACGCACGCCCTCTACCCCTGGAAGCAGGGAAACAAGGGTAGAATTCCTGGTGGGGGGTGACCATGTAGACGGGTGGACTGGGGGCCAGGGCCCCCAGTCCCGAGTCGCAAGTTTGAGCGGGGACCCAGATGTGGGAGCAGGTATCGGTGTGCGTTCCACGCTGGAACGCACGCTGATCCGACCACCAGAAGGCCGGAACATGGGGGCCCGGACCGGGTGCTTCTGTAATAAGGGACCCGGTGGGGACAGAGCTTACCTGCCCTGGAGCCGCTGCCCTGGAGTCGTCTGGCCTGAGTGAGGGATCCGGCGTGCGCTCCATGCTGGAACGCACGCCGAGCATGTGACCATGGCCCCGGCCTGGCCGGATTCCGGCGTGCGCTCCACGCTGGAACGCACGCCGAGCATGTGACCATGGGCCCAGGCCTGGCCGGATTCGGCGTGCGCTCCACGCTGGAACGCACGCCGATCGGGTGACCGGAAGTCCAGGCCTGGCCGAGGAGTTCCGGCGTGCGCTCCACGCTGGGACGCACACCGGCCTGTGACAGCGCCCAAGCCGGAGGACAGGTGAGACCCTGTGGAGGGGGGTAACCCGCAGGCCGGACCCTACCCGTCCTGCCGCCGCATGAGGGAGGCGGAACGCTCGGGTCTGGAGTGCATATCGAGCCGGGAGTAGGTGTCCGCCGCTCAGAGGAGCCCTGTGGAGCAGGGCGAACATCACACATGAATTACCTAACCTGCAGACGGGAATCGGCGGTGTACGGGTGGCGAAAAAAGCGACAGCAGTGGAAGCAGCTCAACAACGTGCAAGGGTGCAGTATCAGAGCAAGGCGACTCCTTATCCAGCATGTGAACAGAAGCGCCCTGAGGAGCTGGGGGCTGGAGCTTAAAAAGGTAATATGCCCCTCCCACAAATTCAGGCTGACTTTTCAGCCTTCCACATATATAAAATTTATATATATATATATATTTTTTAAAAAAATATATGAAACTTTCATAATAATAATATTTAATAAATAATTTAGATGTAATAAATTTTATAAAAATATTTTAACAAAGATAAATAAAAAAAATTATATTTATAATTTTATTGTAATAATTAGTAATATTCAATTACTATAATAAACATATTTATTTGATAAAAAATAATTATAAGGAAATTATAAATTTCCAAAAAAAAAAAATTAAAAAATTAAAAAAATAATAATTTTTTTATTTATATAAACGGACATGATATAAATGATTGCACATTTTTTTTTCATTTTATTTATAACGGTTTTATATATTTTTTTAATTTTTTATGTAGCTATCACTTATTTTTAGAGAATTTTTTGAAAAATTTGAAGTTGCTTATTTTAATTTTTTTTTATTATTATTATTATTATTATTATTATTATTTATATTTTTGGAATAGTATAAGATTGTTAATTATTACAGTTTTTTATATTGTAATACAGTATTATTTATTTTTTAGAAATACAAATGGTATTGTAATTATATAAGGAAGTCAGATTTTTTACACTAATTTGTAATACTTTTGTAAAGCATAATCTGATTATACAAACACCATGTAATATTTTCAATTTTTATTTATTTGCTTTTTTTATGTAAAATTATATTTCATAAAAAAATAATTTTTTTTTTAATATATAGTGTAGTGTACTAAATTTATTTAGAAAATTAATATTACATAGCGTTTGACATATATATGTTTATAAAAAATTTATAAATGTTATATTATATTATATTATTAAATACATTTTGTTTTTCCCCAATTTCAAATCGCATCAATATCCCGTTTAGGCAATATAAAATTACATTTGAGAATTGTATTAATATTATTATATTTAAATTGTACAATGGTAAGTATAATTTTATAATCGGAGTGTATTTTTATTATATTTCTTGTGTATCTAATGAGTTATATATCATGTAAAAATAAAAAATAAATTTTTTTCTAAAGGAAAATAAAGCAATAGATGAGAAGAAAAGTGAAGAAACGGTGGTTGAGATTGCACTAGTAAGTACACTAGTAAGATTAAATTTTAAGATAACATTCCAAAAATTGAAATTTTACACATGGGAACAACTTTGATCAATAAGGATTTAAACTAATATCAAACTGTAAATACTTTGTTAATGTATAGAATATTTATAGTATATTTTTTTGATTTAAAATTAGACTACGATTTTTATTAAATAAATAAATTATAAAAAAAAAATTTTAATTAGTATATATTTTAAAAAAAATTTATTTTATTTCCGTTCTAAAAAATTATAATATTCATAATTAGCAAAATTTTCCCTGAGCTGAGTATTTTATAGCCGTAGGAGTGTTATAAATATTTTTATATTTTTTTTTTTTTGTAGTAAATTCACATGATGCTTATTTTTTGTTTCTAAAAATTTATTTATTAAAGGAATCTACTGGTCACGATGATTCTGAAGAACTTTTTATTACTATCAGTAGTGGTCAAAATTCTGAAATTATTATTGCTAGCAACTACGAAATCGTACAATGCATTGTAGAAGAAGAAGACAACAGTATATTGGTAATTATATTAATTTAATAAATATAATTAAAAAGCTCTAACTAAATAGATTTACTCGTATAAAAAAAAGCAATAAAAATGTAAATAGTGCTGCACGATATAGGAATTTAGACAGAATGCCATTATTGGAAGAAATATAGTGTAAACTATATACAATTTTATATTTTAATGGAATTTAACTCGAGGTATATTTAATCTCATTTTCACATATAAGCCGCTTACGAAGATGGGTATGACATAGTTATGGGGTATATGTGCATGGTACTGTTATGTGTGATCTGTGGAGGACGCTGTTATGGTGGACCTGTGGAGGACGATGTTATGGTGGATCTGTGGAGGACGCTATCTGTGGAGCACAGTGTTATGGTGTATATGTTAAGGACACTTACGTGGCAACTTTGATGACGCTGTTATGGGGTGGATCAGTTAATGCAGCTGTTATAAGGAATGTGTGCTATGACACATAGGACCATCAAGGGGGCCAGCACAATACACACATATATCATCTTATGCTTGTCCCACTCATGGACCTATGTGTCCCTTCATGTATCATAAACTACACACATAGCTGGCTTTGTGTGTAAAAGAAGTCAGTTTTGTTTGAAACAAGCTATCTCCTATAGGTAAAACGACAATTATATGTACTCATTTTTGAAATGAATAGAATGCAGCTAGCTGGCCGGCCGGCGTTTGAGTGACATTACTTATCAAAGGTCCTCCAACTTCTGGAAGGAGGAGCGTTACTTAGTGACGACTGATCACGCGTAGGACGGCCCGCTCACTTCCGTTTGCTGCATTGCATTCATCGTGAAAGTGAGTACAGAGGATGTCGTTTTTATTTATACGAGAGAGGTTTTTTCACTCAATACTCAAATAGTAAACACACAAAGAGAATTATGTGCACGGTGCCCCTTCATATAGCATCTCTTTAATTTCTGATTGGCCAATTTGAGATAACGCATTTAGCAATTATAGTGATCGAATTTATTTTTCAATGTTGCATGCATACCTGTTTTTTTTTTTTTAAATAACTAAAATTAAACAGTGGACGTGGTTCATTCTTTATAAACATTTTATAGATTTTGAATACCTTATTCAGTTCTATTATTATCTTTCTAATTTCCATTTAGTTTTATTTAATAAATTATGATGTTCTACATAACTAACTGTTCCGTCTATGCTATGGATAAAATACTTTAATTTATATATTTCTTACTTTTTAACATACTTTTTTTTAGCCATTTAATGATATTGATATTGTGGATGTGGCAGAAGAAACAGAAGATAGTAACTATGAACTCAACAGGCGGGTTAGTTTACATGACTCTTCTACTGGTTTTGACAAAGAGGTAATAAAAATATATTTATTTTATTTTAAAAGTTAAAAAAAGTAATTTTTTTGGATTTGTATATATACCTTTATACAATTAACATTTATTATTTATTTTAACATTTTTAACATTTTATTTTTAAATATAAAAAAAAAATTTTTTATAAAAAAATTAATTATAAATTTTTTTTTTTTTTTAATATTTGGTTTATTACTACTAGCTTTATTTAAATAAAAAAAATAATACGTTATTGTTTAATTAATAATTTATTTATTTATTTTCTAAATACATTTATTTGTTTTTTGAGTGATGTTCAACTGGATTAAAACTAGTTAAATTTTTTTATTAGAAAGTGTTGTTTATGAAAATAAAGTTTAAATTTTGAATGGATACTTTATATATTTTGTTTTAATTAAAGTTATAAATATTATCTGATTGCAATGTATTATTGAATAGATAGATATTATCAGCCTCATGATCGCTTAACGCAGGGGTGCATCCTGCGTGCGGATGGGTTATTCCTCCTCTACGTATCTGTGCGTCATCTGGCAAGACGCAATATTTTAGTTGAATGCGCTCTCACAAGAGCAGGCGTTCACATGGTTAACAAGGTAAACAAGTTCATCTATAGCCTGCCTTAAAACTATGTCCTTAAAACAAGTAAAATTCTGTCTCAGTAGTATGTGTGGCCTCCACGTGCCTGTATGACCTCTCTACAACGCCTGTGCATGCTCCTGATGAGGTGGGGGACGGTCTCCTGAGGGATCTCCTCCCAGACGTGGAATAAAGCATCTGACAACTCATGTACAGACGTTGGTGACGTTGGTGGATAGAGCGAGACATGATGTTCAAGATGTGCACAATTTGATTCTGGTCTGGGGAACGGGCGGGCCCGTCGATAGAATCAATGCTTTCGTCTTGAAGGAACAGCTGAAACACTCCAGGCACATGATGTCTTGCATTGTCTTGCCAGGGCCAACCACACCAGCATATGGTCTCACAAGGTGTCTGAGGATCTCATCTCGGTACCTAATGGCAGTGAGGCTACCTCTGGCAAGCACATGGAGGGCTGTGCGGCCCTCCAACGAAATGAAACCACACACCATTACTGGCCGAATGCCAAAACGGTCATGCTGGAGGATGTAGTAGGCAGCAGTAAGTTCTACACTGCGTCTCCAGACTCTGTGACGTCTGTCACATGTGCTGAGTGTGAACATGCTTTAATCTGTGAAGAGCACAGGGAGCAAGTATTGAATTAGACAGTCTAGGTGTTCTCTGGCAAATGCGAAAAGTCAAGCACGGTGTTGGGCTGTAAACACAACCCCCCACCCATGGACGTCGGGCCCTCATATCACCCTAATCGAGTCACTTTCTGAACAATTGAGAAGAAACATGCACATTGCAAATTAAAAAAAATTATTTGAGGAAATATACATCCCCCAGACATAATACCTTTGCGTGTCCTAATTGCAGGCAGAGAGTGTTAAAATTATTTTAAATACAGCATTGAGCATCCTGTACTTAAGATTCTAGCAGGAGGTTTTTCTGAATGAAATTAATTGCAGGCCAGTCTTGCTTTACTGCCAGCGTAACTCAATATGAAGCAAAGTTTCAACTTCATGATGCATTATGAAAGTATCGATAGCAGGCACGTGACGTTGTAAGTTACACAGCCATTGAACGGCTACTTTCACACTAGCGTTCGGAGCGGATCCGTCTGATTTTTTATCAGACTGATCAGCTCCTATAATGCAGACGTTTGCATCCATTCAGAACGGATCCGTCTGCATTATAACTTCGAAACATTTACAAGTCTGAAAGTAGCCTGAGCGGATCCGTTCAGACTTTACATTGAAAGTCAATGGGGGACGGATCCGCTTGAAGATTGAGCCATATGGTGTCATCTTCAAGCGGATCGGTCCCCATTATATTGTGAGTCTGGACGGATCCGCTCGCCTACGCACGGCCAGGCGGACACCCGAACGCTGCAAGCAGCGTTCAGGTGTCTAATCACTGAGCGGAGGGTGAGCGGAGCGGAGGCTGAGCGCTGGCAGGCGGATGCATTCTCAGTGGATCCGCCTCCATTGAGAATGCATCAGGGCTGGACGGCTGCGTTCGGGACCGCTCGTGAGCCCCTTCAAACGGAGTTCATGAGCGGACACCTGAACGCAGGTGTGAAAGTAGCCTAAACCTAACACCCGGCCAGCCTTCTGCCTCTTGCACTTTTATGTTTCAATTAACTTCCCTTTGTAACTTAACGCTGCTCGTTGTTGATTGAAATTTAAAATTAAACTTACTTTCATAATATATATATAAATAATTAGATCATTGATCATTAATTAGAAAATAAATACAAATATAAATCGGAAATTTTTTTTATTACTTATAATTAATTTTTTATGTAAACTTAGAAATAATAATTATATTTAAAAAAAACATAATTTAAAAACTGAAAGATAACAAAAATTATTTATGCATTTTAGTATACATATAAATGTTTATTCAAAATTCACAATTGGTGTTTTTTCTGCAATTGACATAGCCCTAAACCGAGTTAATTGTTGTTTTTTTATATCCTCCTTACATGGTCTCTCGGCATTTAGAAGATTAGGTGGTAAATTCGGTGCACGGGACACCCAGTCACTTGTTATAATTTTTTCCACTAATTGAATCACATCAATTTGGAGGTTTTCTAAATAGTCAACATTAGCTTTTTCATAAATGTTGCGTACTATCCATCTCCCCTTGCCTTTTGGAATTTTTAAAGCTGTCCGAAGAGTTCCCTTTGCTCTGTATTTTTTTTCGGTACTTTCACAACAGCTTGCTCACGACCAACGTTGTTATTATGGGTCAATGAAGCCAGTTTGGTCCGTGCTTCCATCCCATCAATTCCAAAATGAATACGTTTACTGCGGTATTTAACGGCTAGACTGTGAAAATTTTCTAGTTCCCCTGTGTGGCAGTTATGTGCCAGATGAGGTAAATCAGACAACAACTGTTTGCTATTTACAATTTCCTCAATCTTGGTGTAAGGTGGAGTTCCCAATTGTAACCAGAGTACTTCACGGTCAATGTCTTCTATTGGTTCGTGTGTGCATGCCGAATACAAATCTCCTTCCCAGGTGTGTACATTTTTCACATGATTAAGTAGTGAAAGCCATTTTGCTTTTAGAAGTTCTGGTGAATTTTCACATGTTTGCACACAAAACCAAAAATGTATTATTAATTTTTCAATCCAGGGTGTTATTTCTTTGCAGAATTTGAGTTTGGATGCTGTATGCATTTTCTTCTTTAAAGATTTAGCGTAATGCCAGACATCGAATTGGTGTATTAGGGATGGATAATCTTTTTTAATTTTAGATCTTATTCCGACATGTCGATCCGATGCGAATATTTTAACCTTTAGTCCATTTTCTGCCATTCTGTTCAAAACACGCTCAAAACCAAACTTCTCCATGGCAACAGAGGATGAGCATTGAGTTTTCTGTACCACTTCAAAATCAACAATTTTTTTTGTTAAAAGGTCCATAACAGTATAAATGCAGTACTTTGCACTATGGCCAGGACTGTCACATTGACCATCACCGGAAACACAAAGGGTTTGTCCAACTTTTGAATTAATTATTGAATTTTTTTCTTTTTCCCAAGCAATATGGATTGCTGGAAATAAAAATTTTGTCTGGTATCTGTAATAAGTTGATTGAGAAATAAATGATAAACCAAAAATATTACAAAATTCACTTATTTTTTGAAAATTCTGACCAGAGAAAAGAATCGAAGAAGCGGTCAATATGTTACCAGCACAGTAACGTCCTATCTTTGGTGTTGAGTTTCAAATAATAAAAAAGAATGTCCAGCACTACAAGGTCCCTTTGAATTTGCAAAAGGAACCATTATAATTTTATGTCCACGATTTTACCATAAAATTGGAATCTTTGATTTTTTGACATTTAATTTTTTGGAATAGTTTTTCAAGGCTGCTCTCCAAATACAATTAATTTATTATCATTTACCAAGTTTTCCGGCGTAAGAAATTGCATGCATCCATCAGAATTATTTGGTTCTATGAGTAATGAATCGCACAATAAATTTTCAGATTCATCCAAAGTTGATATTCCTGGTAGATATTCTGATTGGCACTGTAAACTTTGATCTACAACAATCGATAATTGCACTTCACTAACTTCTGCTTGTTCAGAGTTTTCATGTTGAATTGGTGATAAAGGACATATATCGCCCATAAGAATTGAATTTGTATCCAATACTTCCGAATCTAAATTAATTTTTTTTTTTAGAGGTGATGAAAATCAGACTGGCTTTGTATAACTCTACGTACACCTTGATGTTGAGGTGTGGACATAATTGGATTCAATAAGCAATGTTCCTGTTGTGTTGTAAATTGGTCCTTCAATTGAATGATTGAGAAGTGGATAAAAAATACACCCTGCTATTGCTCAAATTGTACTTAGTTTGGGTTGATACACTACACGTACCATGTTTTACTATTTCAGGTTGAATATGATCCACGTGAACAATATTTTCTTGAACAGTTAATGTTTGAATATCAGTTTCCCGAACTCGCTTTCTGGAGTGTCCAGTTGGTTTTTTTAAAGTTTCCTCAATAATATTTTCTCCGTCAACGACATCAGGAAAGATAGTTGGAACAGCATCCCTGTTCAAAACTCTTCCGTAATGACTGACTCGATAACAATCCTCCGTAAAATGTTCTGAACAAATGACATATTTGTTTGATTTTCTTCCTTCACTTATTTTTTTGGTAACACCATTAATGTCAACAAAATTTTGACCAGTTTGTGCAAGCCACACAACTACACGGTCAACGTCATTCGGAAAATAATGCATTTTTATATGCTGACTTTGTCCTCGACGGCCAGTTTTGTTACGACACTTGGTCACAATACAGGCCGGCATATTTTAGTTATTGAATCTGTAAAATAAAAATATATAGATTAACCACCTCAGATACCCTATCTTAAACATACTTTAATGACAAAAACTCTTTTTACAATTCGTCAATACCATACTTTCAGGGTTTATTGCTTGGACAACTTGCGACCCTAATGAATTGTAACCTCCTTTTATTATTTTTTATTTTTATATATTGCATTAAATAATTTTATCACGCTATAAGTATTACAAGAGAGGCATGGCGAGTTCCTTCATTTTTTTTTTTTGCACAAGTAAGCGTGTGAGGGGGCCATTCATACTTGTGAGCGCTTCTGGAAGCGCTCACTAGTATCATACTAGTAAGCGCATCCTGAAGCGCTCACTAGTATGAAAGAGATTGGCGCTTCCTTACTTAACCCTTGCGGCGCTGGTCTCCTCCAGCCTGACTGCGTACAGCGCGCACCTATGACCTGACGCTGTACGCAGTCAGGTCACGTGTGCAGCGCGTGCTGTTGGAGACAGGACAGAGAGAGCAGGAGAGGTAAGTTTTAATTATTTATTTAAGTCTGATCTGAGGTCTGATATCATGGGACCTTGGGGTCTTTCAAATTATAGGGGGGCCTGAAATAAGCATATGGGGTGCCTGACTCTGGGGGTCCGACTCCTCACTGAGCAAGGGGGGGGGCGCCTGAATGAGCATATGGGGGGGGGCGCCTGAATGAGCATATGGGGGGGGCTGAATAAATAAATAACTGATATTGGGGGGGGCTGAGCAACTTACATATTGGGAAGGGGCTGAATAAATAAACAACTGATATTGGGGGGGTCCTCCTGAGTAACTGAGATGGGGGGGGTCCTGGTCAACTGGCATATGGGGGGGGGTCTGTGCAAGTGATATGTGGGCGTTAATGGGCATCTGATAGGGGGGGTCCTGAGCAACAGATATGGGGGCCTATCTGAGCAAGTGAAAAAAGGGGGGGCCTGACTATTTTATATACTGTAATATGCAAAATAACTGTTTTATATACTTGCACACATGGGCACTATGGCGGGGGGGAGAAATATGAGGGGCCCTATCTTATATACTGGAACACATGGGGGCACTATAGAAAGGGTGAGAACGCTGAAAGCGCGCACAGACGGCCCGCACTTTATGCAGCAGCTCTGACATATCGGAGTAATTTTTAAGGAATTTCTGCACCACCAAATTCAGCACATGCGCCAGGCAAGGGATGTGCGTCAAACCTGCTAGTCCCAGAGCTGCTACGAGATTTCGCCCATTATCGCACACCATCAGGCCGGGCTTGAGGCTGACTGGCACAAACTACTAATCGGTCTGTTGTTCAAGGCCCATCCACAGCTCCTGCACGGTGTGGGGTTTGTCCCCCAAACAGATAAGTTTTAAAGCTGGCCTGCTGTCGTTTACACCCTGGCTGTGCTGAAGTTGGTAGTGAAGGTGTTACGCTGACCAGATGAGTAGCTGGAAGAGGATGAGGAAGCAGAATAGGAGGAGGAAGCAACAAAAGGCAAACTGAAGCGCACTGCAATCCTCGGTGGTGGAAGGACATGCACCAAACTGCTATCCGCCTCAGCCCAGCCGCCACTGCATTTACCCAGTGTGCTGTTTATGGAGATATAACGGCCCCGACCGTGCTTACTGGTCCACATATCCGTAGTCAGGTGCACCTTGCCACAGATGGCGTTGGGCGCAGTGCACACCTGATTTTGTCCCCTACTTGGTTGTGCAGGGAAGGGATGGCTCGCCTTGAAAAGTAGTGGCTGCTGGGCACGACATACTGTGGGACAGCAACCGCCATAAGGCCATTAAATCTATCCGTCTCCACCAGAAGGAATGACAGCATTTCAAAGGCCAGTAATTTGGAAATGCTTGCATTCAGGGCTAGGGATCGCGGGTGGGTAGGGGGGTACTTCCCCTTCCTCTACAGCATTTTGGAGATGGATAGCTGAACACTTCCGTGGGACATTGTGGAGATGCTTGGTGACCCAGGGGTTGGTATTGCTGGCAGATCCTCTGTTTGCGGGGTGGCAGGTGGCACTGTCACTCCAGAGATGGATGAAGAGGCCGAGACTGCAGCAGAAGCGGAAGCAGGAGGAGCCAGAGACATTTCTTGGTTTTTGAGGTGTCTACTCCACTGCAGCTCGTGCTTTTCACTTAAATGCCTGGTCATGCAGGTTGTGCTCAGGTTGAGGACGTTTAAGCCTCGCTTTAGGCTGTGATTGCACAGCGTGCAAACCACTTGTGTCTTGTCGTCAGCACATTGTCTGAAGAACTGCCACGCCAGGGAACTCCTTGGAGCTGGCTTTGTGTGCTCGGTCCCTTGCTGTAGTGGGCCAGTAGGAGGCGTATTGTCTAGAGGACGGCCGCTCCGCTTTTGCACCCTGCTCCCTCTTCTGCTGTGCTCTGTGCGACCACCGCCTCTTCCTCTGAACTACATAGGTCACTCGCATGACCTTGATTCCATGTGGGGTCGAGGACCTCATCGTATGTTTACTAATGCCCGAAGCCTGACAAATAAAATTGGGGAACTGGAATTAGTGATGTGTGAGGAGGACTATGACATAGTGGGAATAACTGAGACATGGCTGGATGATAGCTATGACTGGGCAGTTAATGTACAAGGTTACAGTCTGTTTAGAAAGGATCGTCAAAACCGGAGAGGGGGAGGGGTTTGCCTTTATGTAAAGTTCTGTCTAAAGCCCACACTCCGTGAAGATATAAGTGAGAGACATAAACATGTGGAGTCACTGTGCGTAGAGATACATGGAGCTAAAAACAATAATAAACTACTAATAGGAGTTTACTATAAACCACCTATGTGACGGTAGGAGAAAATATCCCCGTCAAGCATTCCCTTCTTCCCATAAAAGAAAATCACCCAATATTCCACGAGTAGGAATATCCCTGGAATCGCCGAATAATCCACACATGAGTCAAAACTTAATGCTGGAACAAGACTGATTTACTGGTACACAGAACTCACAATTTATGCAGCAAAAACTCCTCCTCTGGGCCAGACTAGATAATTGAGTTTTAAGAATACACACAGCTCAATTATCCTAAAACTCCTCCTCTGGGCCAGGCTAGACAATTGAGTTTTACCAATACACACAGCTCAATTATCTGCTGGCCAGAACATTTACAATTCTTAACAATTTCAGACAAGTACTTTCTATCCCACATACAAACATAATCTCAACATCATTGTCCGGTACACGAATACATTCATTCTTGACATTTGGAACCGAACAATATAGTCCTCAAAATAGCAGGGAGAGAATCAAACTGAAGCATATAGGCAATTGCATAAAAGTCCTTCACAATGGCCCCCCTTTTTCTCCCTGCTCCGGCAACTCGGTTGGACCTTTCCTGGTCCAGTAGGGTTGACGGAGTTCAGAGCTTTTAGTCCGAGGTTAAATCCGTTTGGCGTGACAATCCATCGGCATTCCCGTTTTGCTTGCCTGGGCGATAATGAATCGTAAAGTCATAGGGCTGTAAGGCCAAGCTCCAGCGTAGCAAACGGGCGTTGTCCCCTGAAACCCGGTTAAGCCACACCAAGGGGTTGTGATCGGTGATGAGAGTGAACGCCCGGCCATAAAGGTAAGGTGTGAGCTTTTTGAGTGCCCATACCAAGGCCAAACACTCTTTTTCAATGGTGGCATAACTGACCTCCCTTGGCAACAGCTTCCGACTCAGGTATGCCACCGGGTGCTCTCCTCCATCCTTCCCGATCTGGCTTAGTACTGCCCCCCAGTCCAAACATTGAAGCGTCTGTATGGACAATAAATCTTTTGTTAGGATCTGGGGTAACCAACACCGGAGCATTAACCAGAGCAGTCTTTAGTGCTTGGAAAGCCACCTCGCATTCCGGGGACCACAGGACTTGTCGGGGTAGCTTCTTTTTGGTCAAGTCGGTCAGGGGTTTGGCCAGGGCACTATAGTCGGGTACAAAGCGTCTGTAATAGCCGGCTGTGCCTAAGAAAGCCATGACTTGTGTCTTGGTGTGGGGAGTGGGCCAATTGGGCAACGGCCTCGATCTTAGCCGGCTCCGGCCGTTGCTTACCACATCCTACTCGGTGGCCCAAATATTGTACCTCCGCCATACCCAAGTGACATTTGTCGGGTTTCAGGGTCAGCCCGGCCCCCCTGATCCTATCTAATACTACCCCTACGTGCTCTAGGTGCGCTTCCCAGGTATCGCTGTGGATGGCGATGTCATCCAGGTAAGCGCATGCAAAGCTCTGGAGACCCCTAAGTAACTGATCCACCATCCGTTGGAAGGTGGCCGGGGCGTTCTTCATCCCGAACGGCATAACCCGGAATTGGTATAGGCCGAACGGGGTGATGAAGGCCGACTTGGGTATGGCATCTTCTGCTAGGGGAATCTGCCAATATCCCTTGCATAGGTCTATTGTGGTCAGATACTTCCCTGCAGAGATACGGTCAAGCAGCTCGTCCATCCGTGGCATCGGATAGGCGTCCGTAACTGTCTTGTCATTGAGGCGCCGGTAATCTACACAGAAGCGGGTTGTCCCATCCTTCTTTGGCACTAAGGACTACCGGCGAGGCCCAAGAACTTTCTGAGGGTTCGATTACGCCTAGCCGAAGCATCTCATCTATCTCCTTCCGCATCCCTTCCCGGACTGCTTCGGGGATATGGTAGGGAGGCTGTCTCAGGGGTGCCTGTCCTGGAGTCTCTACCTTGTGTATGGCTAGGAGTGTGTATCCAGGCTCCTGAGAGAATGTGGCCTGTTTTGTTTCTAGTAAGCGGACAGCTTGATCCCGCTCTTGCGGCTCCAGCTGTTCACCTAGCTGGACTTTCTTTATCTGGGTCATCCCTTCGTTACTGCCCAATAGGTCGGGAAGGGGTAGGGTCTCTGTGTCTTCTCCTGCTGGTGCACAGATAGCGGCTACCTCCTCTGCCCGTTCCTGATAGGCCTTGAGCATGTTGATGTGAAAGGTTCGTTTCACATCTTCATCCTCGCAGCTGGCTATCGTGTAGGTAGTGTCGCATATCTGTCCTATAACTTTATAGGGGCCCTGCCAGGCGGCCTGGAGCTTGTCTGTTCGGACCGGCCTTAATACCATGACCTTTTGGCCTATCTGAAAGCTCCGGTGCCTAGCCCGTCGGTCATACCATACCCTCTGGCGCTGTTGGGCCGCCCGGAGGTTCTCTCGCACTGTCTGGGCTAATTCCTCCATGCGGTCCCTCAGCTCCAGGACATAAGGTACAACCGGGGTCCCCTCAATCTCTGTCTGCCCCTCCCAGTGATCCTTGATGAGATCTAAGGGCCCCCTCACCCGCCTCCCATAGAGAAGTTCGAAGGGTGAGAATCCGGTCGATTCCTGCGGCACCTCTCGGTAGGCAAAGAGAAGGTGTGGCAGGAATCGCTCCCAATCCTTGTATGCCCCCGTGAACGACTTCAACATTTGCTTTAGCGTTCCGTTGAAGCGCTCGCACAGGCCGTTAGTCTGGGGATGGTATGGGGAGCTAGTCAGGGATTTAACTCCACAGGTTTTCCATATCTGCTGGGTTATCTCGGCCGTGAATTGGGTACCTTGGTCGGACAGAACCTCCTTGGGAAAGCCTACTCTGGAAAATACTTTAACTAGGGCCTCTGCTACGGTCTCAGCCTGTATGTTAGAGAGAGCTACCGCTTCGGGGGTAACGGGTGGCGTAGTCTACTATGGTGAGTATATACCGCTTGCCGGAACGGCTAGGTTGGGCCAGGGGCCCTATAATGTCCACGGCTACCCTTGTGAACGGTTCTTCAATAATGGGCATGGAAACTAGTTTAGCCTTTGGGTGGTCTCCCTTTTTACCTATACGTTGGCATACCTCGCACGTTTGACAATACGCCCTGACGTCGTCGGACACCCCAGGCCAGAAGAAGTTCTGGGTTATCCGATACCCTGTCTTGCGTATTCCCAAATGGCCTGCCAAGGGTACGTCGTGCCCAATCCTCAATAACTCCTGGCGGTATTTCCGGGGAACTACCAGCTGGCGTTTTTGCTTAGGCCCTGGTGTATTACCCCGGGTCTCGGTGAGCCTGTACAAGCGGCCTTCCTCCCAGATAAATTGCTCCTTCTCTAACCCCCCTTGGCCCCTCCTGGCTTTCTCTCGATACTTTCTGAGGGAAGGGTCTCCGGTCACCTCCCGCCCAAAATCCTCTGGGGTGTCCCAGGGTAGGGGTTCTACAGTCAAGGGTAGGTTGGGTTGGCTTACCTGGGTCTCAGTAGGAAGCGGATGGCTCTCGGCAGCGCGACTTTGTGCTCTGGTGGTTACTGCGTGGGCCTCCTGAGCGGGGGTAGAGGCGAACGCCGAAGTCAGGGGGCCAATGTCGTTGCCCAGGATGACTTCAGAAGGTAAGTCTTTCATGACGCCCACATGAACATTGCCAGCTCCCGCACCCCAGTCTAGGTGTACCTGTGCAGTAGGAATACGGTATACTGCTCCCCCTGCCACTCTCACAGCAATTGATTTCCCCGGTTTCTCTGATGCCTTAATAAGGTGTCTTTGTACCAACGTGATGGTTGCCCCACTGTCTCTTAATCCCCCGGGCGGTTTTTTCCGTTAACCATGACCAGCTGACAATGGTGTTTCCTGTTGTCCGTAATAACAGATTGTACCATGAGGGCTTCGTAAAGGGTGCCCAATGGTTCTTCCTGACCCAGTTCCTGGGGATCCCAAGCCGAGTCTACACAATGGGCTGCTGCTGGTGGGCGGTACCCAGGTCGAGACCAATTTGACCTGGTGTTGTTGTCCATGGGGCAATTCTGCTTGTAGTGACCCAGCTGTTTGCACCGGAAGCAGCGTTGTTCATTGTCCTCCTGGCGTGGATAGCGAGGGCTAGATGTCACCGGTCTGTTAGGAGGTTGGTATCTAGCGGCTGGTGGGTGTGAGGGCACCGTTGGTCGTGGAGGTTGTACCCGTGGTGTGACCGGGTTCGTCTGGCGAGTATCCGCATATTCATCCGCCAACTTAGCGGCCTCTGGTAGAGTCATGGGCCTGCGATCTCTCACCCAGTCTTTGACATCCGTCTGGATGTGATTGTAAAATTGTTCCAGGAGCATTAGTTGTAAAATGTCCTCTGCGGAGGTGGCCTGGCTGCTGTTGACCCAGTTAGAGGCCGACAGGGATAACTGGCATGCCCATTCCACGTAAGAGTCTTTCGTGGTTTTGCGTGAGTCCCTGAACTTTTGTCGGTAGGACTCTGGGGTTACTGCATAACGAGCCAGGAGCACTTCTTTAACCCTGGCGTAGCTATGGATCTCCTGCTCTGGCACGGTCCGGAAAGCATCAGAAGCTTTGCCTGACAGTTTGCCTGACAATATTGCGACCCACTCTCCTCTATCTATTCGGTGCAGGTTACATTGTCGCTCAAAATCTGCCAGGTAATTATCAATGTCACAGTCTTTTTCATCAAAAGCTTTAAAAGCGCTAAACGGAATCTTCCTTGTGTCTGCTGTGCTGTACTCACTGTTTGGAGAATGTGCGGCTGCTCGTTGGACTGCTGCCAGTTTTAACTGTAGCTCTGCGTCTCTTATTTGTTTAGGCCTCCTCCGCTAACAGGTTCATCACTTTCAGCACCACATCCGCCGTTGGGTTCGGACCGAACCATGCTAGCTTCTCTCTCATTGCCTTGTTGGCTGGTGATCCTCCTCCTGAATCACTGGTGTCCCCATCTCTTGTACTGCTGGCGTTGCTGCAACCAAGTTCTCCTGGTCTAGCTCCATTAATTCTGCTATAATGACCCGCTTGGTTTTGTTGCTAGCAATCCTTCCACGGACTTCCAGTAGTTCTTTCAGTGTTTTTCTTTTAAGCAGGGTGTACCAGCCCTCCATTCACTGTTCCCAGTGTCTGCTTGGAATCCTGGTGTAAAGGAAAGTAGAAGGGAAAATCCCGCTGCTGCCAACCAATTGTGACGGTAGGAGAAAATATCCCCGTCAAGCATTCCCTTCTTCCCATAAAAGAAAATCACCCAATATTCCACGAGTAGGAATATCCCTGGAATCGCCGAATAATCCACACATGAGTCAAAACTTAATGCTGGAACAAGACTGATTTACTGGTACACAGAACTCACAATTTATGCAGCAAAAACTCCTCCTCTGGGCCAGACTAGATAATTGAGTTTTAAGAATACACACAGCTCAATTATCCTAAAACTCCTCCTCTGGGCCAGGCTAGACAATTGAGTTTTACCAATACACACAGCTCAATTATCTGCTGGCCAGAACATTTACAATTCTTAACAATTTCAGACAAGTACTTTCTATCCCACATACAAACATAATCTCAACATCATTGTCCGGTACACGAATACATTCATTCTTGACATTTGGAACCGAACAATATAGTCCTCAAAATAGCAGGGAGAGAATCAAACTGAAGCATATAGGCAATTGCATAAAAGTCCTTCACAATGGCCCCCCTTTTTCTCCCTGCTCCGGCAACTCGGTTGGACCTTTCCTGGTCCAGTAGGGTTGACGGGTTCAGAGCTTTTAGTCCGAGGTTAAATCCGTTTGGCGTGACAATCCATCGGCATTCCCGTTTTGCTTGCCTGGGCGATAATGAATCGTAAAGTCATAGGGCTGTAAGGCCAAGCTCCAGCGTAGCAAACGGGCGTTGTCCCCTGAAACCCGGTTAAGCCACACCCAAGGGGTTGTGATCGGTGATGAGAGTGAACGCCCGGCCATAAAGGTAAGGTGTGAGCTTTTTGAGTGCCCATACCAAGGCCAAACACTCTTTTCAATGGTGGCATAACTGACCTCCCTTGGCAACAGCTTCCGACTCAGGTATGCCACCGGGTGCTCTCCTCCATCCTTCCCGATCTGGCTTAGTACTGCCCCCAGTCCAAACATTGAAGCGTCTGTATGGACAATAAATCTTTTGTTAGGATCTGGGGTAACCAACACCGGAGCATTAACCAGAGCAGTCTTTAGTGCTTGGAAAGCCACCTCGGCATTCCGGGGACCACAGGACTTGTCGGGGTAGCTTCTTTTTGGTCAAGTCGGTCAGGGGTTTGGCCAGGGCACTATAGTCGGGTACAAAGCGTCTGTAATAGCCGGCTGTGCCTAAGAAAGCCATGACTTGTGTCTTGGTGTGGGGAGTGGGCCAATTGGCAACGGCCTCGATCTTAGCCGGCTCCGGCCGTTGCTTACCACATCCTACTCGGTGGCCCAAATATTGTACCTCCGCCATACCCAAGTGACATTTGTCGGGTTTCAGGGTCAGCCCGGCCCCCCTGATCCTATCTAATACTACCCCTACGTGCTCTAGGTGCGCTTCCCAGGTATCGCTGTGGATGGCGATGTCATCCAGGTAAGCGCATGCAAAGCTCTGGAGACCCCTAAGTAACTGATCCACCATCCGTTGGAAGGTGGCCGGGGGCGTTCTTCATCCCGAACGGCATAACCCGGAATTGGTATAGGCCGAACGGGGTGATGAAGGCCGACTTGGGTATGGCATCTTCTGCTAGGGGAATCTGCCAATATCCCTTGCATAGGTCTATTGTGGTCAGATACTTCCCTGCAGAGATACGGTCAAGCAGCTCGTCCATCCGTGGCATCGGATAGGCGTCCGTAACTGTCTTGTCATTGAGGCGCCGGTAATCTACACAGAAGCGGGTTGTCCCATCCTTCTTTGGCACTAAGACTACCGGCGAGGCCCAAGAACTTTCTGAGGGTTCGATTACGCCTAGCCGAAGCATCTCATCTATCTCCTTCCGCATCCCTTCCCGGACTGCTTCGGGGATATGGTAGGGAGGCTGTCTCAGGGGTGCCTGTCCTGGAGTCTCTACCTTGTGTATGGCTAGGAGTGTGTATCCAGGCTCCTGAGAGAATGTGGCCTGTTTTGTTTCTAGTAAGCGGACAGCTTGATCCCGCTCTTGCGGCTCCAGCTGTTCACCTAGCTGGACTTTCTTTATCTGGGTCATCCCTTCGTTACTGCCCAATAGGTCGGGAAGGGGTAGGGTCTCTGTGTCTTCTCCTGCTGGTGCACAGATAGCGGCTACCTCCTCTGCCCGTTCCTGATAGGCCTTGAGCATGTTGATGTGAAAGGTTCGTTTCACATCTTCATCCTCGCAGCTGGCTATCGTGTAGGTAGTGTCGCATATCTGTCCTATAACTTTATAGGGGCCCTGCCAGGCGGCCTGGAGCTTGTCTGTTCGGACCGGCCTTAATACCATGACCTTTTGGCCTATCTGAAAGCTCCGGTGCCTAGCCCGTCGGTCATACCATACCCTCTGGCGCCGTTGGGCCGCCCGGAGGTTCTCTCGCACTGTCTGGGCTAATTCCTCCATGCGGCCCCCTCAGCTCCAGGACATAAGGTACAACCGGGGTCCCCTCAATCTCTGTCTGCCCCTCCCAGTGATCCTTGATGAGATCTAAGGGCCCCCTCACCCGCCTCCCATAGAGAAGTTCGAAGGGTGAGAATCCGGTCGATTCCTGCGGCACCTCTCGGTAGGCAAAGAGAAGGTGTGGCAGGAATCGCTCCCAATCCTTGTATGCCCCCGTGAACGACTTCAACATTTGCTTTAGCGTTCCGTTGAAGCGCTCGCACAGGCCGTTAGTCTGGGGATGGTATGGGGAGCTAGTCAGGGATTTAACTCCACAGGTTTTCCATATCTGCTGGGTTATCTCGGCCGTGAATTGGGTACCTTGGTCGGACAGAACCTCCTTGGGAAAGCCTACTCTGGAAAATACTTTAACTAGGGCCTCTGCTACGGTCTCAGCCTGTATGTTAGAGAGAGCTACCGCTTCGGGGTAACGGGTGGCGTAGTCTACTATGGTGAGTATATACCGCTTGCCGGAACGGCTAGGTTGGGCCAGGGGCCCTATAATGTCCACGGCTACCCTTGTGAACGGTTCTTCAATAATGGGCATGGAAACTAGTTTAGCCTTTGGGTGGTCTCCCTTTTTACCTATACGTTGGCATACCTCGCACGTTTGACAATACGCCCTGACGTCGTCGGACACCCCAGGCCAGAAGAAGTTCTGGGTTATCCGATACCCTGTCTTGCGTATTCCCAAATGGCCTGCCAAGGGTACGTCGTGCCCAATCCTCAATAACTCCTGGCGGTATTTCCGGGGAACTACCAGCTGGCGTTTTTGCTTAGGCCCTGGTGTATTACCCCGGGTCTCGGTGAGCCTGTACAAGCGGCCTTCCTCCCAGATAAATTGCTCCTTCTCTAACCCCCCTTGGCCCCTCCTGGCTTTCTCTCGATACTTTCTGAGGGAAGGGTCTCCGGTCACCTCCCGCCCAAAATCCTCTGGGGTGTCCCAGGGTAGGGGTTCTACAGTCAAGGGTAGGTTGGGTTGGCTTACCTGGGTCTCAGTAGGAAGCGGATGGCTCTCGGCAGCGCGACTTTGTGCTCTGGTGGTTACTGCGTGGGCCTCCTGAGCGGGGGTAGAGGCGAACGCCGAAGTCAGGGGGCCAATGTCGTTGCCCAGGATGACTTCAGAAGGTAAGTCTTTCATGACGCCCACATGAACATTGCCAGCTCCCGCACCCCAGTCTAGGTGTACCTGTGCAGTAGGAATACGGTATACTGCTCCCCCTGCCACTCTCACAGCAATTGATTTCCCCGGTTTCTCTGATGCCTTAATAAGGTGTCTTTGTACCAACGTGATGGTTGCCCCACTGTCTCTTAATCCCCGGGCGGTTTTTCCGTTAACCATGACCAGCTGACAATGGTGTTTCCTGTTGTCCGTAATAACAGATTGTACCATGAGGGCTTCGTAAAGGGTGCCCAATGGTTCTTCCTGACCCAGTTCCTGGGGATCCCAAGCCGAGTCTACACAATGGGCTGCTGCTGGTGGGCGGGTACCCAGGTCGAGACCAATTTGACCTGGTGTTGTTGTCCATGGGGCAATTCTGCTTGTAGTGACCCAGCTGTTTGCACCGGAAGCAGCGTTGTTCATTGTCCTCCTGGCGTGGATAGCGAGGGCTAGATGTCACCGGTCTGTTAGGAGGTTGGTATCTAGCGGCTGGTGGGTGTGAGGGCACCGTTGGTCGTGGAGGTTGTACCCGTGGTGTGACCGGGTTCGTCTGGCGAGTATCCGCATATTCATCCGCCAACTTAGCGGCCTCTGGTAGAGTCATGGGCCTGCGATCTCTCACCCAGTCTTTGACATCCGTCTGGATGTGATTGTAAAATTGTTCCAGGAGCATTAGTTGTAAAATGTCCTCTGCGGAGGTGGCCTGGCTGCTGTTGACCCAGTTAGAGGCCGACAGGGATAACTGGCATGCCCATTCCACGTAAGAGTCTTTCGTGGTTTTGCGTGAGTCCCTGAACTTTTGTCGGTAGGACTCTGGGGTTACTGCATAACGAGCCAGGAGCACTTCTTTAACCCTGGCGTAGCTATGGATCTCCTGCTCTGGCACGGTCCGGAAAGCATCAGAAGCTTTGCCTGACAGTTTGCCTGACAATATTGCGACCCACTCTCCTCTATCTATTCGGTGCAGGTTACATTGTCGCTCAAAATCTGCCAGGTAATTATCAATGTCACAGTCTTTTTCATCAAAAGCTTTAAAAGCGCTAAACGGAATCTTCCTTGTGTCTGCTGTGCTGTACTCACTGTTTGGAGAATGTGCGGCTGCTCGTTGGACTGCTGCCAGTTTTAACTGTAGCTCTGCGTCTCTTATTTGTTTAGCCTCCTCCGCTAACAGGTTCATCACTTTCAGCACCACATCCGCCGTTGGGTTCGGACCGAACCATGCTAGCTTCTCTCTCATTGCCTTGTTGGCTGGTGATTCCTCCTCCTGAATCACTGGTGTCCCCATCTCTTGTACTGCTGGCGTTGCTGCAACCAAGTTCTCCTGGTCTAGCTCCATTAATTCTGCTATAATGACCCGCTTGGTTTTGTTGCTAGCAATCCTTCCACGGACTTCCAGTAGTTCTTTCAGTGTTTTTCTTTTAAGCAGGGTGTACCAGCCCTCCATTCACTGTTCCCAGTGTCTGCTTGGAATCCTGGTGTAAAGGAAAGTAGAAGGGAAAATCCCGCTGCTGCCAACCAATTGTGACGGTAGGAGAAAATATCCCCGTCAAGCATTCCCTTCTTCCCATAAAAGAAAATCACCCAATATTCCACGAGTAGGAATATCCCTGGAATCGCCGAATAATCCACACATGAGTCAAAACTTAATGCTGGAACAAGACTGATTTACTGGTACACAGAACTCACAATTTATGCAGCAAAAACTCCTCCTCTGGGCCAGACTAGATAATTGAGTTTTAAGAATACACACAGCTCAATTATCCTAAAACTCCTCCTCTGGGCCAGGCTAGACAATTGAGTTTTACCAATACACACAGCTCAATTATCTGCTGGCCAGAACATTTACAATTCTTAACAATTTCAGACAAGTACTTTCTATCCCACATACAAACATAATCTCAACATCATTGTCCGGTACACGAATACATTCATTCTTGACATTTGGAACCGAACAATATAGTCCTCAAAATAGCAGGGAGAGAATCAAACTGAAGCATATAGGCAATTGCATAAAAGTCCTTCACAACCTAATATACCAGAGTCCACAGAAAATCTACTACTAAATGAGATAGACAAGGCGGCAAATCATAATGAGGTGGTTATTATGGGGGACTTAAACTACCAGGATATTTGGGATTACAACTTAGATCTGAGTTCCTAATGGATGTATTGCTAGAATTGACAAATATAACGAATATAGCACTATATTCTCAATCTTCGTTATATTCTAGCAATACAACCATTAGGAACCCAGCTCTAAGTTGAATTCGCAATGCGATTAATATAACCTGTATTAATCGCATTGCGATTACAACTTAGTCAAATTTGTGACACTGCAGCTTCAGAATGAATCTAAGATGGATGCTGTCCTTGCTTTTTGATAGGAGGTGGGAGGGTCTGGGAGGGAGGGTATGCTGATTGGCTGGAATGTGTCTGCTGACTGTGAGGTACAGGATCAAAGTTTGCTCAATGATGATGTATAGGGGGCGGACCGAACATCACATATGTTCGCCCGCCATGGCGAACACGAACAAGCTATGTTCGCCGGGAACTGTTCGCCGGCGAATAGTTCGGGACATCTCTACTGAGCAACAGTCCTTCTTCTCCTTAGCTCAGGTAAGACGCTTCTGACGTTGTCTCTGGATCATGAGTGGCTTGACACAAGGAATACGACAGCTGTAGCCTATGTCCTGGATACGTATGTATGTGGTGACTCTTGAGGCACTAACTCCAGCCACAGTCTACTCCTTGTGAATCTCCTCCAAATTCTTGAATGGCCTTTTCTTGACAATTCTTTCAATGCTGTAGTTATCACTGTTTCTTGTGCACCTTTTTCTATCACACATTTTCCTTCCACTCAACTTTCAATTAACCCTTTCCTAACATGTCATGTAATAGTATGTCACACGTTTGGTCTTTAAAGATGGTGCTCACACAGCAGACACCGGGGCTGAATGTCCACAACCAGTGGTAATGCAGATCGTAGACTTTTAACCCCTGAGATGCCATGATCAAACGTTACCACGGCATCTGGAAGAGCAAAAACGAAAGGATTGGGGGAAGCCGGAGTGTGTGTGTGGCAGCCTTTGCATTCCTCATTGATACAAGACTGCCACAGATTAGTACCTATGGAGCAGGGGCCTATGGCAGACCTCCAAATGAGTACAGTGTATTTCTTATAGACTTTAATGCTAAAGCATTATTAGTGTCTATGAGAGAAGCAATCCGATGATTGCTTGTTATAGTTCCTGTGGGGACTCGCTCTGGTAGACAGGATTAGAGGACGCAGTATAGAAGCAACAACAGGTTCTTTGGATCAATCAGTTCAGTGTTTTATTCACAATTTAGGCAAGTGAAAAAACTTGCAGTCATATTCAAACAAAAAGTTACCTCAAAGAGTCCATGCATATAGCAGCACCAACCTGTTTTCATGCCAAACAGGTAGCAAGCCTTCATGCAGACGCAAGGCTCCCAGATCCCAACACAGAGACATGGCTTCTGAGCCCAGCTGCCTATTTAAGGACAGCCAGGTGCTCCCAAAACCCGGAATGGCATTTAAAATCGGATCTGGTATTTGACCTCACCTGGCTATAAATCAGCCAGGCAGCACATGCTGGAAGAAAAATACCTATTTTCCCAGACCAAACCTCTCACTGTGTCACATACCCTGAGGGGGTGAACACACGCCAGACAGTGTACCCGGGTCAGGGCATCTGCATTTCCCTGTAACTGGCCTGCCTTGTGTTCCACTGAAAACTTTTTGTATGGAGAAAAACCATTGGGTGACCCAGGAGATTCTGTCCTTGGCCTGGCTCATCCACTTGAGAGGGGAGTGGTCAGTCACCAGGTGGAATTTTCTCCCCAAAAAATAATAGCGGAGAAATTCTTCCAGTGCCCCTTGATTGCAAGGCACTCTCTCTCCACTATACTATACCGTGTCTCGGCTGCGGTGAGCTTACGGCTAAGGAAGACAACGGGATGCTCCTCAACGTTGACTTCCTGAGACAGTACAGCACCGAGGCCTACTTCGGAGGCATCGGTCTGTACTATAAACTCCCTTTTGAAGTCGGGCGTCACCAAAACCGGGGACCAGCACAGGGCCAACTTCAAAGCAGAGAAAGCCTCTTCTGCCCGATCATCCCAGCGTACCATCATTGACTTGTGTCCCTTCAAGAGTCCTGTCAAGGGCACGTCTAGAGTAGCAAAGTGGTGAACAAAGGTCATGTAATAGCCCACCATTCCCAGAAATGACTTTACTTGCCCAGTAGTGTTGAGCACAAATATTCGAAAAGCAAATTTATTGCGAATATCGGCACTTCAAGAATTCGCAAATATTTAGAATATAGTGCTATATATTCGCAATTAAGAATATTCTTTTCTTTTTTTTTTTAACACAGTACAAATCAGGTGATCATCCCTTCCTTCTTCTAGATTGTGGGCCAATGAGAAGGCTTTGTCACCGCTTAGCAGCATCCCTAGCAAACAATAGAAAAGTTGCTTACCTCTTACTATATAAGAACCTCCCCAGCAGCTATTTTCTAAAGTTTATTGCAGTTATTAAAGAGACAGCAGTGTCATTGCTGTGCTCTGTGCTTTGTTGTATTACATTAGACAGTTAACTTATATATATATAATTCAGATAGTTAGGGGGAGATAGTCAGCATAAGATAGATTGAGGTAGGTTCCAGTGCAGGGTGTTAGGCAGTGTAAAAGGTTCTGCTGTCCATACATACATGCTACAGACATAGTGCTGTGATGTCACAAGTTGCACGTATTGCGAAAAAATATGTGCATCATTAATTGCCAAAAATTCGCAAGTGCAAATACATTGGAGCACTCTATCTGCATATAAAGCTAATCTAATGTTCTGCCATGCAAACCATTTTCTCCAGTCTCAGGAAACTGTCATGGATGATGTCGCAGATAGCTGGAACTTATGAATAAACGTCCAACTGGCTTGATCCCAAACTAAGGAGCATATAGGTGAGGCCTATAAAACCCTAAGAGCTCTCCCTGACTGCTATGCCCAAGCAAGGGTCTCAATGGTAGACGATTGCACGCCCACGTACCTATGACTGTGTAACACCTGAAAACCCTATAATAGTGAGGGGACACGACCAACGGCTCCCTGCACTTAATACTGACGGAGTCAGGGTCACCTAGAATCAAGCCAACACAATACATAAAAGACTTATCTGAGCAAACAGTAGCAGCAGTTTCCAGCAGTGAACACTTCATCCAGGAAGTAGTATAAACCACAAAGTGAGGCAGTGTGGGAGGGAATATAAAGGGAGACGATTAGTCTAAATAGTTGACACCTGGGAGAAGGAAAGGAGATGAAAAAGTGAAACCAAAACAAAGAAAGTCATGCAAGAGGTAGAGAAGGACGTCTGCCAGACCTTCTCACAGAACTTGCGGTGACAGTACCCCTTCCTCTACGGGTGGACTCCGGACACTCAGAACCCACCTTCTCAGGATGAGACCTATGGAAAGCCCTGATGAGACGAGTGGCCTTAATGTCCGCCACTGGGAACCACATCCTCTCCTCAGGACCATAACCCTCCCAATGAACGAGGTACTGGAGAGAACTGCGGATAATGAAAGAATCCACAATCTTAGAGACCTGAAATTCAAGATTACCATCAACAAAAATCGGAGGAGGAGGCAAAGAAGAGGGTACAGTGGGTTGGACATAAGGTTTTAATAGGGACCTGTGAAAAACATTATGGATCTTCCAAGTCTGAGGAAGATCAAGACGGAAGGCAACGGGATTGATGACGGACAAGATCTTGTAAGGCCCAATAAACTTAGGACCCAACTTCCAGGAGGGAACCTTCAGTTTGATATTCTTTGTAGACAACCACACCAGATAACCCACATTCAGGTCCGGACCAGGCACACGTCTCTTATCCGCCACACGCTTATATCTCTCACTCATACTCTTCAGATTACCCTGAATCTTTTTCCAAATAAATGACAAAGACGAGGAAAATCTCTCATCATCAGGTAAACCAGAAGACCCCTCTCCAGAGAATGTCCCAAACTGCGGATGAAACCCATATGCACCAAAAAATGGTGACTTATCAGAGGACTCCTGGCGACGGGTTTTTAAAGCAAACTCAGCAAGGGACAAAAAAGAATACAAATCCTCCTGATTCTTCGCGAAAAAACAGCGCAGATATGTCTTCAGATTCTGATTGACGCGTTCGGTCTGACGAGTCGACTGCAGGTGAAAAGCAGAAGAGAACGACAACCGAATCCCCAAGCAAGAACAGAAGGCCTTCCAGAATCTGGAAACAAATTGCGTGCCCCTATCAGAAACGATGTCTGAAGGAATGCCATGCAATTTAACAACGTGATCAACAAACGCTTGCGCCAGCGTCTTAGCATTGGGTAAACCAGGAAAGGGAACGAAATGTGCCATTTTGCTAAAACGGTCCACTACCACCAGAATCACAGTCTTCCCCAAGGCACGAGGCAGGTCCGTAATGAAGTCCATGGACAGATGCGTCCAAGGACGGGAAGTAATGGATAACGGGAGGAGAGAACCCGATGGCCGTGAATGAGGGACCTTGGCACAAGCGCAGGTCTCGCAGGCTGCCACAAAACCATCAACCGTCTTACGAAGAGCCGGCCACCAGAATCTCCGAGCAATGAGATCCACTGTGGCTCTACTCCCCGGGTACCCAGCAAGGATAGTATTGTGGTACTCCTTAAAAACCTTGTGTCGTAAAGCGAGAGGCACAAACAACCTCCCAGGAGGACAAAGATCAGGAGCCTCTGCCTGGGCTGCCTGAACTTCTGCCTCCAAATCAGGATAAAGAGCAGAGATGACCACCCCTTCAGCCAAAATGGGACCCGGGTCATCAAAGTTCCCCCTCCTGGAACACAACGTGACAGGGCATCGCCTTCACATTTTTAACCCCAGGGCGGAACGTGACAACAAAATTAAACCTAGAAAAGAACAAAGACCATCTGGCCTGTCTTGGGTTCAGATGTTGGGCCGATTCCAAGTAGGCCAGATTCTTATGGTCGGTAAACACTGTAATAGGGTGTCTGGCTCCCTCTAACCAATGGCGCCATTCCTTTAAAAGCTAATCTGATGGCCAACCACTCCCTATCTCCCACATCGTAATTTCTCTCTGCAGAGGAGAGTTTCCTTGAGAAAAAGGCACACGGTCGCCATTTGGCAGGAGAGGGACCCTGAGATAAGACCGCACCCACACCCACCTCAGAAGCATCCACCTCAACAATAAAAGGTAGAGAGACATCAAGTTGTACCAAAATGGGAGCGGAAGCAAAACTCTCTGTGATACTAGAAAAGGCTTTAAGCGTATCTACCGACCACGAGGAAAAATCTACCCCCTTTTTAGTCATATCAGTGACTGGCTTAAAACAGAGGAATAATTCAAAATAAACTTTCTGTAATAATTGGCAAAACCCCAAAACTGCATCAGCGCCTTCTGATTCTCAGGAAGCTCCCAATCAAGCACAGCGCGAACCTTCTCAGGGTCCATGCGAAAACCAGAAGCGGAGAGAAGAAAACCAAGAAATTGAATCTCCGGAACCTCAAACACACATTTTTCCAGTTTAGCGTACAATTTATTCTCCCGCAGAATCAGCAAGACCTGACGTAGGTGGTCCTGATGAGTCTTGAAATCAGGAGAAAAAATCAAAATGTCAACTAGATACACCAGAACAAATTTCCCCATTAAATGATAAAAAATGCAGTTCACAAAATGTTGGAAGACGGCCGGAGCATTCATCAAACCAAAGGGCATAACCAAATTCTCGAAATAACCCTCAGGGGTATTGAAGGCCGTCTTCCATTCGTCCCCTTCCCTGACCCTGACTAGGTTGTTTGCCCCTCTTAAATCCAATTTAGAAAAAACTTTAGCCCTAATAATCTGGTTAAACAGGTCCGGGATCAGAGGAAGCGGATATGGGTCACGAATTGTGATACGGTTCAGCTCCCTGAAATCCAGACAAGGTCTTAAAGAACCATCTTTTTTCTTAACAAAAAAAAAAACAGCGGCAACAGGTGACTTCGAGGGTCGGATGTGTCTCTTTCTCAGGCTCTCAGAGATATAAGTACGCATAGCGACTCTTTCAGGAGCGACTCTTCCAGGTTGGGAGAGATTGTATAAACGTGATTTTGGCAGCTTGGCGCCTGGGATGAGATTAATAGGGCAGTCGTACTCCCGGTGAGGGGGCAACTCCTGAACACCACTCTCGGAAAACACATCCAAAAATTCAGAGAGAAAAGATGGTATAGTCTTGGTAGAAACCTCTGAAAGAGACGCCGTGAGGCAATTCTCTCTGCAAAACTCACTCCAACCATTTATTTGCCTTGCTTGCCAATCAATGGTGGGGTTATGTTTAGTGAGCCAGGGTACCCCTAACACTAGAGGAGTAGGTAATCCGCTTAGGACGAAACATGATATATCCTCAACATGAGCGTCACCCATAGTCAAACGGATATTGTGAACTATGCCCTTTACCGATCTTTGAGAAAGTGGAGCGGAATCAATAGCAAAAACAGGTATATCCTTTTGCAAAGTGCATACCTGGAAACCATGTGTTATTGCAAATTGATTATCAATGAGATTGACAGCTGCTCCACTATCTACAAAAATCTCACAAACAATGTTCTTGCTGTCTAGCGCCACCCTGGCAGGTAGGAGAAAACGGGAACTACAAGCAAACGGCAAACCTTCAATTTCCGCATCAACTTTGCCAATAGTAGCAAATGTAAAGTTTTTAGAGGTTTTTTTTATTTTTTTTATTTTTATTACCCTCAGAAAACTCCATGAATCTCTTAGAGGAGCAAACATTAGCCAAATGATTTATCCCCCCACAACAGAAACAAACCCTCCTCTGAGAGCTGAATCCTCTACTATCAGAGGCAAGCAAACCCAGCTGCATGGCCTCCTCCTCAGAGGGGATTGAGAGAGACTGAGACCCCTGGGCACTGAATGAGACAGCCCCACTGTCCTTGGGCTGAATATGACTGGAAGGAGTAGTCTCCCCTCTCTCTATAAGACGCCTGTCAATATGAACAGCTGGAGATATGGCAGATTCTAACGAGGCTGGTCTCTCATAAAAAGCAAATGCATCTTTCAATCTTTCCGAAAGACCATGGCAAAATTGACTTCGGAGTGCAGCATCATTCCAACCAGTATCAGCTGCCTATCTACGAAATTCAGAACAATATATCTCTGCGGACTGTTTACCCTGGCATAAAAGACGCAGTTTCGATTCAGCCAGAGCAATTCGATCCGTGTCATTATATATCTGCCCCAGGGCTGCAAAAAATTCATCCACCGATCGGAGGGGCCGTGCCCCCACCGGCAGCGAAAGTGCTCAAGACTGAGCATATCCCTGAGCAGCAAGATGATGATCCCCACCCTCTGCTCCTCATCACCAGAGGAATGGGGAAGTAGGAGAAAATGGAGTTTGCAAGCCTCTCAAAAGCGAAAAAACTACCCCCGGAGAACGTATCCGGAAGCGAGATCTTAGGCTCGGAACAAACTCCATGAATGCCAGCAGAACCGGTCACCTGAAACTGAGACACAGTTTTACGAAGATCTGCTACCTCCAGTGAAAGACCTTGCATGCGGTCAATCAAGGCTAAAACCGGATCCATGCTTAAGACGGTTACGGCGGTTTATAATGTCACAGATGATGTTGCAGATAGCTGGAACTTATGAATAAACGTCCGACTGGCTTGATCCCAAACTAAGGAGCATATAGGTGAGCCCTATAAAACCCTAAGAGCTCTGCCTGACTGCTATGCCCATGCAAGGGTCTCAATGGTAGACGATTGCATGCCCACGTACCTATGACACCTGAAAACCCTATAATAGTGAGGGGACACGACCACCGGCTCCCTGCACTTAATACGGACGGAGTCAGGGTCACCTAGAATCAAGCCAGCAAGGAAACACAATACATAAAAGACTTATCTGAGCAAACCGCAGAAGCAGCCTCCAGCAGTGAACACCTCATCCAGAAAGTAGTATAAACCGCAAAGTGAGGCAGTATGGGAGGGAATATAAAGGGAGACGATTAGTCTAAATAGGTGACACCTGGGAGAAGGAAAGGAGATGACAAAGTGAAACCAAAACAAAGAAAGTCATGCAAAAGGTAGAGAAGGACGTCTGCCAGACCTTCTCACAGAACTGGCGGTGACAGAAACTTATACCATCTTGAAAAATGTAGCATAAGTGACCCACACCGGTATTTTGCACGCATTACGCAAATAATACATTGCTGATTTTCGCAATCAATAATATAATTTCCAATTCTCGAATTTGCGAATATATGAGGAATATTCTACTAAATATTTGCGAAATATCGCAAATTCGAATATTGCCTCTGCCGCTCATCACTATTGCCTAGTGGTGACAGGTTGGGCCCAATTACGTATCGCCTCTATTTTGTTCACTTGGGGTTTGATGACTCCGTGCCAAATGACATACCCCAGGTATTGTCACGGCTGTGTCATGGTCTGTTATTGTGGACCATGACACTTTTGCCGTGCATGCTTGTTGCCGGTGGCAACATGTTGTTTTGCATGTTTTGACACTTCCCCTTTAAGTTGTGTGTCCCTTCCCATTCTGTTGTGCACAAGGTTATGTTTGTATGCACTGTGACTCCTCCCTTCACTTGCGGTTGTCCGCGGCAACGTCTGGTGTTGTGTACATGTGGTGGCAGTGTCTCGGCCTGTTGGCTGTTCCGCAGGACATGGTTGCCACGCATGCCGTTGCCGGCGGTAACAGGTGAGTGTGAGTATGTGTATTCCCCTTTAAGTTGCTGTCTTCCCTTCCCTGGTGTTGGAAGGGTTAATTCCCTTCTGTGTGTGTGAACACTGGGTGTGTCTGTGTGGGTGTGGCTATTTGGGCCTATATAGCCTCTGCTTAGAGCAGTAGTCAGAGGGGTACTCCAGCCTTGGTTGCAAGCTGGAGGCACCCTCCTGGTCCCTTATACCAGCTGCCAGTGAGGGCCACCCTTGTGGTCATAGAATGTGTTACCTGATTTTATGAAAATGTTGTTAAGTGGTGTCTGTTATTTATTGCAGCGTATGGTTTCCTGGGGTCCTGTGTGGTGTGTGCTCTGTCTCTAGTGTTGTTGTGGACAGTAGCACTTATACTTGGGTTCCAGGGTCTGTGTCTGTGGCAGGTAGGTGTGGTACTAGTTGCACTTACCTGCCATTGCCATATGTCTGTTTCTGACCCCCTTTCCATGCAGCTTGGCCAGTGAGACTCCTGTTCCTCCATATCCAGAAGGAACAGGTCGTCTTACCCTGCTCTTAGTTTACGGCCACCTGAACGGCTAGCAGGGACTTCAAGGTTCCGGAGCATGAGCCCTCCTACCATCAAGGTCGGCTCATGTAGCTAGGAGTCAGGGTCAGATTAGGGATGCGATTAGGAGGTGACCGGCTCCCTAATTCTACTGTCCTGGCCAAGCAGCGATTAACATCTCGTGGTACCGCACGGCTGAGGGTTTTCCCCATCCTCAGCAGTGACAGGTATTTAGTCTCTTCTAACCTTAATGGACAATTTTTTGGTTTAGCGGTTAGGCAAGCTTTCCGAAGGGAGTCCACTACAGCCTGCACTTTGGGTAGGTGACTTTCCCAGTCAGTACTGTGGATGACAATATCATCCAGGTAAGCCGAAACGTACCGACGATGTGGACAAAGCACAATGTCCATTAGTTGCTGAAAAGTGGAGGGGGCGCCATGCAGACCAAAGGGTAAGACCTTATATTAATTCAGCCCTTCAGGTGTGATGAAGGCAGTTTTCTCTTTGGCACCCTCCATTAAGGGCACCTGCCAGTACCCTTTTGTGTGGTCCAAAACAGAAAACCTGCTACGGCTTTCGCCGTCCTGGCTGGTGTACCTTGTAGTTTACATTTCCAATTTTCTTGGGCAACACTGTCTCTATCCGATCTTGCATCTGGGTAATGTGCTCAATGACACTTTTATGTGAAGTGGGTTGTTGTTCCCACGCCTCTTTGGCCATGTCCAAGAGACCGCGAGGGTGTCTGCCATATTGCAGTTTGAAGGGCGAGAGCCCAGTAGAGTACCTCTCGCACTGTGAACATGAGATAGGGCAGAAGGAGATCTCAGTCCTTCCCATCTTTAGACACTACCTTTTCAATATATTTTTTTATGTTTGGTTTAACCGTTCTACCAGACTGTCTGTTTGCGGGTGGTAAACAGACGTCCGTAGTTGTTTTATTGGCAGCAACTTGCAGAGTTCCCTCATCACCTTGGACATAAAAGGGGTCCCTTGGTTGGTCAGAACCTCTTTTGGTAGTCTTACTCGGGAAAACATCTCCATTAATTCTTTATCTATGAGTTTGGCCGAGGTATGCCGCAGTGGCCCCGCCTCCGGGTACCGAGTGACGTAGTCTAGAATAACTAAGATGTGTTGATGCTCTCTGGCGGACTTTGATGCTGGGCCTATGAGATCCATAGCTATTCTATCAAACGGTACTTCGATTATCTGGAGAGGTACTTGGGGACTACGGAAATGTGGCTGGGGGCTAGTTTTCTGGTAGGTCGGACAATACTTACAAAACTCCTCCACCTCTTTGAATATACTGGACCAATAAAACCGCTGTAGAATACGATCCTGAGTTTTCTACAGTCCCAGATGACCCCCGAGAATGTGTTGGTGGGCTAGATCTAACATAAGCTTGCAATAAGCCTTGGGGACCACCAACTGTTCAATAGGCTCACCCCATAGTTGATTTATCCGATACAAAATATCTTGATGAACCACAAAACGGGGAAACACTGACTCTGCCCCAGGTTGTTTTGGTTCCCCATCTAACTACCCAGGCGTGGGATAGGATTTGGTCCCGACGTTGGACGGTACCAAAATTATCCCCGGAGGGTGCGGAGCTAGCGCCTGTGCTGAATGGCTGCATCCGGCTGAAGCTCCTGCTTTCAACCTGCTGTGGGGTCAGCATTCTTAAGCCTACAGATTGCAAAATGGTCAAATACGGTGGACCTAAGCATGGGGATCCCACCCCACAAGCTAAAGTATCCCCCGCTGTGTCAGATATGACCAAATTCTTAAAAAAACAACAAGCAGCCGGGCCAACCAAGGATCCCAAGATGGCCACGGCTCTCAGCAGCACTGCGTGTTCCCGCGCACCAGGCCAATCCGACTGTGAAGATGATCACAGAACCTCCCGATCTCCCGTCGCTTCATTAAACAAGCCCTTGAAGAGGCTTTACACCCCATATACTCCAAGTTGCAGGAGGTGGCTCATGAAGTCCAACAGATAGGCCACAGGGTGGACTCGTTAGAAACCACGCAAGCTGCGACCCTAGATCACAGCGCTGCGGTCATGCAATCCCTCTCAATATGTCAAACACATATAAACCAGCTCTATGCATTCCTGGAAGACCAGGAGAACCGTGGCAGGCGAAACAACCTCCGTTTCAGGGGGATCCCTGAATCGGTCACAGCCACTGACATCCCAGCCGCTATCATGAAGATAGTCGCTTCCCTATTAGGGGACTTTGATCCTTCCATGCTAATTATTGAAAGGGCACACTGAGCACTACGCCCGCGTCCTAAAGAAAACGATCCTCCAAGGGACATTGTCAGCCATTTCCTGAATTTTCAGGATAAAGAAGCGATTCTAAAAGTGGCCAGAGCTGCACCATCCATCCTCCTGGATGAGGTCCCTATCCACATTTACCAGGAACTATCTCCATCCACCTTACAAAAATGAAGACTCTTAAGGTCTCTCACATCTCTCCTTAAAGAGAAACAGATTCCCTACAGATGGTCCTTCCCATTTGGACTTTCATTTATTGTCTCCGGTAAAAGGATTTTAATCTCCTCCTTTTCGGATCTCCCAGAGGCTTACAACGCGCTGGACACTTCTCCGTTGGATATTCCAGACTGGGATAAAGTTCAAGACATCTCTTCCTTGCCTCCTCTTCCAGTCCTTCAACCTTGGGAACTTTCTACCACTCCAAAGAAGCAAAGGTCCAAGAAGAACAAAGACTCAGCAACTCCTAAGAAACTGCATACTTCTCATGATGGCCCCTGATCTACCCTCATCTGAATCAGTATTCAATCTCATCAGAACTCTCTAATCTGTCTTGATTCTACCTCTGTCCACCTCCTCTATATACCACTACTGGGTATATAGTGGGCTATACTTCCCTATCCTTCCTCCTTCTCTCTACTTCCCTTTGCATTTCTTTCCTTCCTATATGTTCCTTCCCACCTACGTCCACTTACTATCATCTTGATTTCCTCATTGCCTTCCTCTCCAATCCCCACTTTGTGATATGTTATCTTTTATGATTTCAACTCCCCACCAGGTTACATGTGAATTATTATTCACTTTCCCCCTAATAGTCTCTTGTTAATAACCATGCAATCATTCATTATGGTATTAACCTCTTCAATAAGGTTATCAGTTTTATTTTTTATTTTTATTTTCTTTAGTTATAATGTTGGGCTCTCCATAATTGCCACAATACCTATTCTCAGCTTTGTCTTCTGCCTTTACATAGACAAGTCATGGCAGACTTAAATGTAGAATCCTATAATGTTAAGGGTCTAAGGTCTCCCTCTAAACGCTGTCAAATATTCTCCCTTCTATGGAAGGAAAAATGTTCAGTAGTATTCCTCCAAGAAACCCACTACAAACACAACAACTACCCTAACCTTTCCTTTTCTAAATTCCCGACATGGTACCACTGTGGTGCTAATGGTACAGCCTCTAGGGGAGTCAGCATTGGGTTTCGCAGAAGTTTCCCCTTCACATACTTAAATCACATCCAAGACCCATAGGGTCGTTACATTATCCTGAAAGGCCAAATAGGCCAGACGCTCTATACTTTTGTTAACGCCTATGCTCCCAATGCTGACCAAACTCGATGGATTGCTGAACTTCTCTCCTTAGTGGAGATACATAGGGAGCAGGGCCATCTTTGCCGCAGGGCAAAAGGGGCAGCTGCCCCGGGCCCAGTTGCTCATGGGGGCCCTGGCCCAACTCGCGACTCTGACTCTATGTATCTAATATGCAGCAGCGCAGCACAGCACAGTCTACTCTTCACAGACTAGACAACTTGAACTTACAGCGAAGGCGAAGCACTTCGGCCCCCCGCCCCCGTCACTCACGTGGTAAAAGGGTGTGTGTCTTGTGTGAGTCACCGCAGCCTGGTGAAGCGCCACGGCGGAGCAGGCATCAGCAGGGACTAAGTCCCTGCCTCCGGTCCGGAGGCTAAAGGGATTGGGTGGCGGTGGTGAGTGAGTCACAGCCTCACGTGACGTGACCACTTACCAGACAAGAACCAGACCAGTCTCAAGTCACTGACCTGCTGACCTGACCTACCTAATAATAGTACAGTCAGGCAGCCAGCCAGAGTCGACCTGCCACTGCCACGCCAGGAGGGGAGGACAGGACTACGCTGCGCATAGGCATATATACACTGCTCAAAAAAATAAAGGGAACACAAAAATAACACATCCTAGATCTGAGTTAATTAAATATTCTTCTGAAATACTTTGTTCTTTACATAGTTGAATGTGCTGACAACAAAATCACACAAAAATAAAAAAATGGAAATCAAATTTTTTAACCCATGGAGGTTTGGATTTGGAGTCACACTCAAAATTAAAGTAGAAAAACACACTACAGGCTGATCCAACTTTGATGTAATGTCCTTAAAACAAGTCAAAAAGAGGCTCAGTAGTGTGTGTGGCCTCCACGTACCTGTATGACCTCCCTATAACGCCTGTGCATGCTCCTGATGAGGTGGCGGACGGTCTCCTGAGGGATCTCCTCCCAGACCTGGACTAAAGCATCTGCCAACTCCTGGACAGTCTGTTGGTGGATAGAGCGAGACATGATGTCCCAGATGTGCTCAATTGGATTCAGGTCTGGGGAACGGGCGGGCCAGTCCATAGCATCAATGCCTTCGTCTTGCAGGAACTGCTGACACACTCCAGCCACATGAGGTCTAGCATTGTCTTGCATTAGGAGGAACCCAGGGCCAACCGCACCAGCATATGGTCTCACAATGGGTCTGAGGATCTCATCTCGGTACCTAATGGCAGTCAGACTACCTCTGGCGAGCACATGGAGGGCTGTGCGGCCCTCCAAAGAAATGCCACCCCACGCCATTACTGACCCAATGCCAAACCGGTCATGCTGGAGGATATTGCAGGCAGCAGAACGTTCTCCATGGCGTCTCTAGACTCTGTCACGTCTGTCACATGTGCTCAGTGTGAACCTGCTTTCATCTGTGAAGAGCACAGGGCGCCAGTGGCGAATTTGCCAATCTTGGTGTTCTCTGGCAAATGCCAAACGTCCTGCACGGTGTTGGGCTGTAAGCACAACCCCCACCTGTGGGCATCGGGCCCTCATATCACCCTCATGGAGTCTGTTTCTGACCGTTTGAGCAGACACATGCACATTTGTGGCCAGCTGGAGGTCATTTTGCAGGGCTCTGGCAGTGCTCCTCCTGTTCCTCCTTGCACAAAGGCGGAGGTAGCGGTCCTGCTGCTGGGTTGTTGCCCTCCTACGGCCTCCTCCATGTCTCCTGATGTACTGGCCTGTCTCCTGGTAGCGCCTCCATGCTCTGGACACTACGCTGACAGACACAGCAAACCTTCTTGCCACAGCTCGCATTGATGTGCCATCCTGGATAAGCTGCACTACCTGAGCCACTTGTGTCGGTTGTAGACTCCGTCTCATGCTACCACTAGAGTGAAAGCACCGCCAGCATTCAAAAGTGACCAAAACATAAGCCAGGAAGCATAGGAACTGAGAAGTGGTCTGTTGTCACCACCTGCAGAACCACTCCTTTATTGGAAGTGTCTTGCTAATTGCCTATAATTTCCACCTGTTGTCTATCCCATTTGCACAACAGCATGTGAAATTGATTGTCACTTACTGTTGTTTCCTAAGTGGACAGTTTGATTTCACAGAAGTGTGATTGACTTGGAGTTACAATGTGTTGTTTAAGTGTTCCCTTTATTATTTTGAGCAGTGTATATTGACTTTATTTTATATTAGAAGAAACCGGTCAGGTCACCAGATCCGACCATTCATAAATTTGTGGGGGATTATTATAGAGAGCCCCAGGCGACAAGAGCAGGGGTTGGGTTCTTCTCTCTGTCTGACTCTGCTGCTGAACTGTGGCCTGGGGCCATCACTTGCCACATTTACTAATCTTTGCTCAGGGGGGCCCTCATGGTGTGGACTGGACTGGTCATTTTCACTAAGGAATAGTTTAACCATTTATGTGCAAAAGAGAAAATAAGAAGTCAGCTCCAATCAGATATCTGCACATAGACCAAGACTCTGGGTCTATGTGCAGGTATCTGATTGGAGCTGACTTAGTGACCTCTTTTTTTCTCTTTTGCACATAAACGGTTAAACTATATTCCTTAGAAAAAATGACCAGTCCACACCATGTGGGTCTATATTTATGAGGGCCCCCCTGAGCAAAGATTAGTAAATGTGGCCGGCCGGCCCCAGGCCACAGTTCAGCAGAGATAACCCAACTCCTTTGTCTCCCATCTCTATAATAATCCCCCACTAATGGGGTTATTTAAATTACTGGTGGATTATTAGAGAGACGGGAGACAAAGGAGTTGGGTTCTCTCTGTCTGCTGAACTGTGGCCTGGGGCCACCACCTGCCACATTTACTAATCTTTGCTCAGGGGGGGCATGGGGGGCCCTCATGGTGTGGACTGGACTGGTCATTTTCACTAAGGAATATAGTTTAACCATTTATGTGCAAAAGAGAAAATAAGAAGTCAGCTCCAATCAGATATCTGCACATAGACCAAGACTCTTGAGTGCAGATATCTGATTGGAGCTGACTTAGTGACTTATTTTTTTCTCTTTTGGACATAAACGGTTAAACTATATTCCTTGGTAAAAATGACCACTCCACACCATGAGGGCCCCCTGAGCAAAGGGTGACAGCAGCCATAGCAACGCCACTGCCTCTATCTGTAAGTCGCTGGAGTGCACGGCAGGCTCGCTTTTCTGAAGGAAGTGGAACTGTGAACTGTTTGAATTCTGAATGACTGTACAGTCAGTAGTGGCATGTGACACATGCGGCAATAATAATGTGTCTGCTGGCCTGCAGCCTGGTAAAGACCTGTGTCATGTCATGTGTGATGTGCATCCCAATTATGCCATACATACGTGTGCAGATACTGGTCCTGTACTCCTGTGAGGCTGCAAGGCAGGGGTGTGGTGTCGACCACTCCTGAGACTGCATGTGCTTAGGCCTCATTCACACGGCCGTTGTTTGGGTCCGCATCCGAGCCGCCATTTTGGCGGCTCGGATGCGGACCCATTCACTGTGTGTTGTGGTGGAGGGTGTGTTTGCATGCTAGGGTGTGTGAAGGCGGGATCCAGGGGGCCCAAGTAAATTCTTGCCCAGGGTCCAATCAATATTAAAGACGGCCCTGATAGGGAGGTCATCCTTATCTTGTCAGGCGATCTAAATTTAGCCCTTAACCCCCTGATTGATACCTCCTCAAAAAAGTCTGCCCTATCATCTAGGGTGATCCGAGCTACTCTGGCTAGATTGTTTAACCTAGGGCTTGTTGATATATGGAGATGCTTGAATCCTAATGTCATTGACTACTCTTTTTATTCCTCAGCTAACAATTCCTACAGCAGAATTGACTATATACTAGTGTCAAAGGAGCATTTGCAACTCTGTTCCTCAGCACGAATAAGAGCTATGACGCTCTCTGACCACTCACCCATCTTCTGCACCCTCCGCCATCCCTCGGGATCGGGTAAGAAATCCTGCTGGAGGTTCAATGACTCCATTCTGAATAACGATCTACACAAAAACCGTATTTCATCTCTCCTGAAAGAATATTTTACTATCAATCAAACCCCCTCCACCTCCCCTAACGTACTATGGGATGCACATAAAGCTTATATAAGAGGCCAATTAATTAGTCTAGGCTCTTATCTAAAGAGAGAATCTGAAAAAAAGCTAAACTCCCTCCTTTCAAGGATTAACTCCTTAGAAAAAACCCATAAAATATCTCTACTTCAGCTCCACCTATCTAAGTTACTATCCCTTAAAACTGAATTAAAGAATATGCTCAATGAGCGTTCTAAGTTTTATTTATCCTCTCAACAAAAATATTTCGCCCATGGAGACAAAGCCACAAAATACCAAATGCAGAGAATCAAACGTAGAAAACTTGCAAATTATGTGCAGAGCATTACTGCCCCTTCTGGTTCCACACTGTTTCGAACAGAAGATATAGCAGAACAATTCAAGCTTTACTATGAATTCCTCTACAACCTCCCCTCTCCATCTCTCCCAGACCCTCGGTATGACAAAGAGCAGAATATATCCTCCTTCCTCAAATCATTAGACCTCCCAACTCTCTCACCCTCACAACAAGACTTGCTTGCTGCTCCTTTTACCTTGTCAGACCTACTGGAGGCGCTAAAATCTTCCCCAACAGGGAAATGTCCAGGTCCAGACGGCCTACCTCTGTCTTACTACAGATCCTTTTCAGACATCCTCCTACCTCATTTTCTCCCAGTATGCAACAGAGCCCTCCTTAACACCCCTATTTCAGCTGACATGACTAGAGCCACTATAACAATCATCCCCAAACCTGTCAAAGATCCATCATTCTGCTCTAATTACCGTCCCATCTCTCTACTAAACACTGATCTTAAATTATTGGCTAAAATGTTAGCTAATAGGCTACAGCAGTTTCTCCCCTCCTTAGTTTACCCAGATCAGGTAGGATTCGTAAAAGGGAGAGAGGGAAAAGACAATGTAATGAAAATATTGAATGCTTTATACTTTTCATCCCAAAAGGCAGTCCCACTAGTCATGCTTGCACAGATGCCGAAAAAGCTTTTGACAGAATTGACTGGTCATATATTAACCTTACCCTTGCTAAGTTTAATATCCCGGAACAATTCTCTAACGCAGTTACGGCTATGTACCACTCTTCTTCGGCATCTGTATCAGTAAATGGCATTCTATCCCCGGGCTTCCCCATTAAAAATGGTACTAGACAGGGCTGTCCCCTATCTCCCCTAATCTTCGTACTGGTCATGGAAACGTTACTGCAGGCCTTCAGACAACAAAAAAATAATATGGGTCTTCGTGTTGGGGATCAAGAAATCAAACTGGCAGCCTTTGCCGATGACCTTTTGATCCTTACAACTAACCCGAAAAAATCCCTCCCAGCTATCCTATCTTTATTAGAACTATTTGGCTCCCTATCTAATTTTAAAGTCAATCCTGCTAAATCCCAACTCCTCCATAGAGGCTTCCCCCTGTCAGGTCTTAAGTCCCTCCAATCTCACTCTCCATTTAATTGGTCCACACAACAGCTAACTTACCTTGGCGTGAAACTCTCCCCTAACACTGCAGACTTATACAAACTCAACTACCTGCCACTCCTACACTCTATGATCTCTCAGATGGACTCATTGGACCTCCCATACCTCTCATGGTTTGTGTCACGGCTGAGGAAGGGGAAAACCCTCAGCCGTGCGATGCCACGAGATGTTAGTCGCTGCTCGGCCAGGACCACAGAATTAGGGAGCAGGTCACCTCCTAACGCATCCCTAATCTGACCCTGACTCCTAGCTGCATGAGCCGACCTTGAAGGTAGGAGGGCTCATGCTCAGGAACCTCGGATCCCTACTCACCCTCTGCCGATCCCTGAACTAGGAGCTGGGTAGACCACCTGTTCCTCCTGGATGCGGAGAAACAGGAGTCTAAACTGGCCGAGCTGCAAGGGGATATAAACATAAACAGACTATGGATATGGCAGGAGAGTGAAAGACTTCCACCCCTACCTGCCACAGACACACTGACTGGATCCCTGGACACAAGTGCTGAAGTCCACAATCAGACAAAAGGACACAGCACGCATAAACACACAAGAAGCCAGAACCATAGCTGCAATAATAACAGACACCACATAAACATAAACTTAACATCACATCACATCACAACATTTGCTTATGACCACAAGGGTGGCACTCACTGGCAGATGGTATAAGGGACCAGGAGGGTGCCTCCAGCTTACAAACAAGGCTGGAGTACCCCTCAGACATTAGGTCTCAACTGAGGCTATATGGCCCAAAGTGGCCACACCCACACAGACACACCCAGTGTTCACACACAGAAGGGAATTAACCCTTCTCACACCAGGGAAGGGAAGACAGCCACTTAAAGGAGAAAGTGCACGCAACTAAAACCCTGTGCACACCAGACATACAAAAGACACACCTAACAAAGATAGGTTGCCAGGTGCAACCGCATGCACATTGCAGCAAGCTGCCCAGCACCAGCTCAGGCTGCTAAACTGCGAATTAACTACATGTTGCCAGCGGCAACCACAAGTGAGGCAACATACTAGCGGCCCTCACCTGTGGTTGAACAACCAAACCAGACCGCAGGCAACAGCATGCGGATACAGGAGTCACGACCATGACCATGGTCGTGACACTCCTACCCCTCAAAGCCCCCCCACCAAAAAAAAGGGAAAACCAGAGAGGGACCCATACAAGGGGATAGGAGAAGGGGAATCAGTGTCATAATATGCGCGTCTCCCCAGGACTGCTGCCGGCCCCTGGAGCAACACATAGGAACCAGGAGCCGACTGCCAGGCTCCGGAGCAACACACAGGAACCGGAGACCAGCAAAGAAACAGCCCGGGGAGAGCGCACTAACACTGCGTCCACTCTCCACTCACATCCCCACTCCAGTCGCTGCCAGCAGACAGTCCTACCCAGCACGCACCCGGAACACTAACGGAATGCTGCCAGCAGACGACCAGAGATAGGAACATGGAGAGGGACGAGGGATCACCAACACGGACACGGAAGGTAAGGTGGCGGGGAATAAGCCACCAACCGCGCCGTTAACGGTGATCCCCAAAACGCTCTCCCTCTGGAGAAAGCGCATGCAGGCCAAAAGCAGATGGCGCTGCATGCTGCACCCTCTTTCGAAGGTGTGCAACCGCACACCAAACAAACAATAGTGCAACTATGGTTCTGGCTTCCTGTGTGTTTATGTGTGCTGTGTCCTTTTATGTCTGTGTGTGGACTCCAGCACTTGTGTCCAGGGATCCAGTCAGTGTGTCTGTGGCAGGTAGGGGTGGAAGTCTTTCAATCTCCTGCCATATCCATAGTCTGTTTATGTTTATATCCCCTTGCAGCTCGGCCAGTTTAGACTCCTGTTTCTCCGCATCCAGGAGGAACAGGTGGTCTACCCAGTTCCTAGTTCAGGGATCGGCGGAGGACGAGTAGGGATCCGAGGTTCCTGAGCATGAGCCCTCCTACCTTCAAGGTCGGCTCATGCAGCTAGGAGTCAGGGTCAGATTAGGGATGCGTTAGGAGGTGACCTGCTCCCTAATTCTGTGGTCCTGGCCAAGCAGCGACCTACCATCTCCTGACATCGCACGGCTGAGGGTTTTCCCCATCCTCAGCCGTGACAGTTTGGCAGGAAAAACATGGTTTCTGCATTGGTTTTGCCCAGATTGACTTATATAATGCAAACCCTCCCAATCAAAATACCAAAATCCTTTTTTATTAATTTCAATAAAGCAATCCGTAAGTTCATCTGGAAAGGACGGCGTCCTAGAATCTCCTTCGACACTCTTACCAAGCCTAAACGACTGGGGGGAATTGGTCTTCCTGACCCAGAAATGTATATGAAAGCCATACATCTAGCCAGAGTAGTGGTCTGGATTAGATCTCCCCCACATAAAGCGTGAGTCCACATGGAAAAACCTCCCTTCTTCCCCCCGAGCCCTCTTACTATCAGGCAAACCCCTCCCATTACCACAACAAATTCCGAATCCCATGATACGGAGCACACTATCAGTCTGGGATTGGTTCTCCTCATATAATAAACTATTAACCACTCCCTCACCTCTCCTCACCTTAAGAGACATAATAGACTTATCCCTTACGGCCTTGAAAGAGATGTGCCCTCTTCCAATTAGACGCTCAACTATACCTATATCAAAACTACTGAACAAAGAAGACTGTGTCAGACCCCTGCCAAACCTCTTTGAAGGCCTGGGGAACTCCATGGTTCTTACCTTCATACAAAATTTCCTCAACTCCGAGGTCACATCTCTTTTTAAGGCATCTCCCTTACAACCCCTGTCTTCCTGGTTTGACACAACACTTGATGCAAAACAACCCCCCCCAAAGAGTCATCTCAACTCTATATAACCGTTTGAAAACACTGATATCTCTTATTAAACCAGCAATAATTGGAACCTTGGAGAAAGACTTGGGCCGCTCTTTGTCTCCTACAGAGATTTTGACGGCCTTTTTACGACCCCTCACAAAATATCTAGATGCATTCGTATCCAAGAGAACGGTTATAACATTCTGATGAGATGGTACAAATCAACAGAATCAATCTCCCTTTACTTCCTAAGCAGTTCTGACTTCTGCTGGAGATGCAAGACTTCCAAAGGCTCTTTCTTCCACATCTGGTGGAAGTGTCAGACCATTAATGACTGGTGGTGTAATATAATTAAAAAAATGCAACCATATCTGTCAAACCACACTCTCCTGTTCCCCAGATCTAACCATCCTCAATCTGGGCCTCAAAGGTCTAAACAAATGGCATTGATCTTTATTTCTTATACTGCTTGCTGCAGCCAGAATCCTGGTAGCGTTCTCCTGGCTTTCCACAGAGGTCCCAGATGTAGCTAAATGGACCCAAAAAGTCGACCAGATCTACAGATTAGAAGAACTCTCCCACTGGGAACTCCATTCTCGGTCTTCTTTTCTGGCTATTTGGTCTCCTTGGAAAAAATACAGAGGATTCTTTTGACCCCCTCCCCTAGCCCCTTACACACCAACATATCCTTTAAGGTTTACATATCTTAATAAGCTGTATCTGTGGCTAAATGGCTTACATCGCATTAATCATGCCCTTTTGTTCTCTTATTATTTTGTACTCTTTTGTTCTGTTTTGAAATATAACACTATGTCATGTTTACCTTAAATATGAACCTCACCTTAGGCTCAATCAGAAAAGGTATCACTTTTGTAATCTAATGTGTTGCCATAATCGATCTGATTGTCTTTACACTGATCAGTTGCTCTGTTTACATAATTGATGTAATGTATCTTTTGTATTTTTTACATAATTGATGAATATCCTTAAAACAATAAAAATTGGTAATAATAAAAAAAATTAAAAATTATCCCCGGAGACATTGAGGTCTGCCAATTCAGGACCCAGCGGCAAGTCCTCCACGTCTCCCACCATCACACTTAGCGGGGTTGTCTCCCCCTTTTCCACCAAAGTGGCGGTCACCCCTACTGCTCCCCCTTCGGTCTCAGGTTCCCAGGGTTCTGGTCTCCCCCCTGAGCCAGGCCACTCTGCTAAGGTTACCCTGTCTCATGGGTATCAGTCACTCTCATAGCATGCCACAGTGCCGGGAAGCCCAGGAAGTCTCTCCCTATTATGAGTTCATAATGTAGATTTGTGGCAACAGCCACCTCGTGGGTCCATCTACCGGCCACCGTGGTAAGAGACACCAGTGCGGTGGGGTAGTCTTTTAAGTCTCCGTGGATGCACATCACCCCGACTTTACGGCCAGTATACTCAGTGGACCACACCAGGTTTGCCCTTACTAGGGTCATCAGACTCCCTGAGTCCAGCAGAGCCTCCCACTTCCACCTGGCACAAGTGATCTAGAGACTCTGGGGTACCTGTTTCACACAGCCTCCTGGCATATAGCGACTGACGGTAGCCATAGTTAGTGTCCATGAGCTCAAACCGATGGGGACAGTCAGCCCTTACATGGCCAGGCTCCTGACATTGCCAGCAGACTATCAGAGCCAGGTCCGCCGTGTGTACATCCCGGTCAGGTTTTATCGGCTCAAATCTCCGTGCCTGGGGTGGAGATTTCCGAGGTTTGCTGACCCACCTCCGGACAGAACCGTTCTTTAGATTCCTGGTAGCTTTATAGTGTTCCACCAGGTCCGCCATCTCAAGGGCATTGCCAGCAGACACCTGACCGATCCAGTGCTGGAGAGGGTATGGCAAAGCCCTCCAGAACATATCTTCTAATAGTCTATCCAGCAAAGATGGGGGACTCAGCACATCAGACTGTAGCCACTTTTGCAAGAGGTAGAGTAAGTCCTAATACTGGGTCCTCGCAGGCTCAGACGGCTTAAACCCCCACTGATATACCCACTGGGCCCGGACCAACACATTCACCTCCAGTCTTGCTAAAATCCCACCCTTTATTTTTTAGTTGTCGACAGCTTGATCGTCCGGCAAGTTGAAATACACCCGCTGGGAATCGGATGCGAGGAATTGAGCGACGAGCTCAGCCCACTGGTCACGGGGTAGCTTTTCCTTGATGGCCACTTTCTCGTACATCGCCATGTAGGTTTTGATGTCATCTGAGGGGATCATCTTAGGAATCGCGGCACGGACTGCTTTCCGGGCATTGTGGACGCTCGGGTTGCTCCTGCTATCTGTTGCAGCAGCAACTGGTTAGTCTCCTGCTGCTGATTATTAGACTTGCGTTGCTGCAGGTTTGTCTCTCGCTGCTGCAGTTTAGCCTCCATTAAAGGGGCTTCATACAGCTTCCATTTTGTCGTGAGGCACTGGTTGTAATAAAGCTAGATTAACCTGTTCAGGACACAGGGCGTACCGGCGGGCAGTGATCGGAACCCAGTGCCTGCTCAAATCATTGAGCAGGCACCTTGGCTAAATGCAAGGGGGGCCCCGTGACCCCCCCGTGTCGGCGATCGCCGCAAACCGCAGGTCAATTCAGACCTGCGGTTTGCGGCTTTTCACTGTTGCGGTGGCGGCTGGCGGCGGTGCCATCAGGTCCCCATGCAACTGTAGGGGGGACCCAAAGGCATGGAAGGCAGCGTGATGCCTTCCTGAGGCATCTCCGCTGCCTTCCTCTGACATGCCTGAAGCTGTATGAGTAATACACACAGTATTACTCATACAGCCAATGCATTCCAATACAGAAGTCTTGGAATGCATTGTAAATGAGATTAGACCCTCTAAAAGTTGAAATCCCAAAGTGGGACAAAAAATAAAGTAAAAAGAAAGTTACAAAAATAAGTTTTTTTTCCCCCAAAAAATTAAAAGTTTCAATTAAAAATAAACAAAAACGTCATTTTCCCCAAATAAAGTTGGTAAAAAATAGGGAAAAAATAAACAGTAGACATATTAGGTATCTCCACGTCCGTATCTATAAACATATCACATGACCTAACCCCTCAGATTAACACCGTAAAAAATAAAAAATAAAAAATAAAAACTGTGCTAAATAAACAATTTTTTTGTCACCTTACATCACAAAAAGTACAATAGTAAACGATCAAAAAGGCGTTTTCCCACCAAAATAGTACCAATCTAACCGTCACCTCATCCCGCAAAAAATGAGACCCTACCTAAGTCAATCACCCAAAAAATAAAAAAACTATGGCTCAGAATAAAGAGACACTAAAACAAGGCTGGCCAACCTGCGGCTCTCCAGCTGTTGCAAAACTACAACTCCCAGCATGCCCAGACAGCCTACAACTATCAACCTACAGCAAGGCATGGTGGGAATTGTAGTTTTACAACAGCTGGAGAGCCGCAGGTTGGCCAGCCCTGCACTAAAACATCATCATTGTGTAAAACTTAAGTAAATAAAAAAAAATATACATATTAGGTATCACCGTGTCCATATCGACTGGCTCTATAAAAATATCACATGACCTAACCCCTCAGGTGAACACCGTTAAAAAAATAAAATAAAAACGGTGTAAAAAAAGCCATTTTTTGTCATCTTACATCACAAAAAGTGTAATAGCAAGCGATCAAAAAGTCATATGCACCCCAAAATAGTGCCAATCAAACCGTCATCTCATACCACAAAAAATTAGACCCTACCTAAGATAATCGCCCAAAAACTGAAAAAACTATGGATCTCAGACTATGGAGACACTAAAACATGATACTTTTCTTTGTTTCAAAAATGATATTATTGTGTAAAATTTACATAAATAAAAAAAAGTATACATATTAGGTATCTCCGCGTCCGTAATAACCTGATCTATAAAAATATCACATGACTTAAATCCTCAGGTGAACACTGTAAAATAATAAAAATAGGGTGTAAAAAAAGCCATTTTTTGTCATCTTACATCGCAAAAAGTGTAATAGCAAGCGATCAAAAAGTTATACGCACCCTAAAATAGTGCCAATCAAAAATGAAATCATTGTGTAAAACTTACATAAATAAAAAAAAAGTATACATATTAGGTATCGCCGTGTCCGTGACAACCTGCTCTTTAAAAGTACCACATGATCTAACCTGTCAGATGAATGTTGTAAATAACAAAAAAAAACTGTGCCAAAACAGCTATTTCTTTTTACCTTGCCTCACAAAAAGTGTAATATAGAGCAACAAAAAATCATATGTACCCTAAACTAGTACCAACAAAACTTCCAGCCTATCCCATAGTTTCTAAAATGGGGTCACTTTTTTGGAGTTTCTACTCTAGGGGTGCATCAGGGGGGCTTCAAATGGGACATGGTGTCAAAAAACCAGTCTAGCAAAATCTGCCTTTAAAAAAAACGTATGGCATTCCTTTCCTTCTTCGCCCTGCCGTGTGCCCGTACAGCAGTTTACGACCACATATGGGGTGTTTCTGTAAACTACAGAATGAGGGTCATAAATATTGAGTTTTGTTTGGCTGTTAACCCTTGCTTTGTAACTGGAAAATAATATATAAAAATGGAAAATCTGCCAAAAAAGTGAAATTTTGAAATTGTATCTCTATTTTCCATTCATTCTTGTGGCACACCAAAAGGGTTAACGACATTTGTAAAATCAGTTTTGAATACCTTGAGGGGTGTAGTTTCTTAGATGGGGTCAATATTATGGAGTTTCTACTCTAGGGGTGCATCAGGGGGGCTTCAATTGGGACATGGTGTCAAAAAAACCAGTCCAGCAAAATCTGCCTTCCAAAAACCATATGACATTCCTTTCCTTCTGCGCCCTGCCGTGTGCCCAGACAGCAGTTTACGACCACATATGGGGTGTTTCTGTAAACTACAGAATCAGGGCCATAAATATTGAGTTTTGTTTGGCTGTTAACCCTTGCTTTTTAACTGGAAAAAAAGTATTAAAATGGAAAATCTGCCAAAAAAGTGAAATTTTGAAATTGTCTCTCTATTTTCCATTCATTCTTGTGGAACACTTAAAGGGTTAAAAACTTTGTAAAATCAGTTTTCAATACCTTGAGGGGTGTAGTTGCTAGAATGGGGTCATTTTTGGGTGGTTTCTATTATGTAAGCCTCACAAAGGGACTTCAGACCTGAACTGGTCCTTAAAAAGTTGGTTTTTGAAAATTTCTAAGAAATTTCAATATTTACTTCTAAACTTCTAAGCCTTGTAACATCCCCCAAAAATAAAATGTCATTCCCAAAATGATCCTAACATGAAGTAGACATATGGGAAATGTAAAGTAATAACTATTTTTGTAGGTATTACTATGTATTATAGAAGTAGAGAAATTGAAACTTGGAAATTTGCTAATTTTTCAAAATTTTTAGTAAATTTGGTATTTTTTTATAAATAAAAGTGAATTATTTTGTCTCCACTTTACCAGTGTCATGAATTACAATATGTGACGAAAAAACAATCTTAGAATGGCCTGGCTAAGTAAAAGTGTTTTAAAGTTATCACCACTTAAAGTGACACTGGACAGATTTGCAAAAAATGGCCTGGTCCTTAAGGTGAAATAAGGCTGTGTCCTGAAGGGGTTAATATACGTCATTCAACCGTGCCTGAAAAATGCAGGAACCAAAAATATCGGCGTTCATGCCAGCCTCACTGCTCTTGCCCGCATCATCCGACAATTGAGGGGACTCGCTCTGGTAGACAGGATTAGCGGACACAGTATAGAGGCAACTACAAGTTCTTTGGATCAAACAGTTCAATGTTTTTTTCACACTTTAGGCAACTGAAAAAACAAGCAGTCATATTCAAACAAAAATTCACCTTGTGGTGATGGTGGTAATTTAGACCATGCCACAATTCTGCCTCAAAGAGTCCTTGCTCATAGGAGCACCAACCTATTTTCACACCAAACAGGCAGCAAGCCTTCATCCAAAAACAAGGCTCCCAGATCCCAACACAGAGACGTGGCTTCTGAGCCCAGCTGCCTATTTAAGGAGAGCCAGGCGCTGCCAAAACCCAGACATGCATTTAAAATCCGGTCCTGTACTTGACCTCACCTGGCTGTAAATCAGCCCAGCAGCACATGCTGGGAGGAAAATACCTGTTTTCCCAGACCAAACCTCTCACTGTGTCACATTCCCTTTAGGAACTATAAAAAAAAGTTTAAAAAAACCAAAATGAAAATAAAAATATTTAAAATTAAAAATACACATTATGGGCATTGTTGCGTGCTAAAATGCCTGTACTATTAAGATATAAAAAATATACATCCCATACAGCAAACGACAGGAAAAAAGTTAAAATGGGTCGCTTCACGTCCCACAAAAAATAGTAGTATTCAAAAAGTCATGCAAACCCCAATGAAAAGTATAGATCGCCACCCCAAAAAAAATAGGCCAACACACAGATCCATTTTTACAAAGGTTTAAATGTTTTTTTTTTCAGTATTAAAACGCAAGAAAAACTATAAATATGTGGTATCGCCATAATCATATGGACCTAGAAAATGAAAGAAACAGGTCAGTTTTACTGTATAGGGAATGCCGTGAAAACAAAACCCATAAAACTTCTGCGGAATTGCGTTTTTTTCCAATTTCTCCCCATTTGGAATTTTTTTTTTCAGCTCCCCACTACATCTTATACAATATTAAATGGTGGAGTTACAAAAAGTAACTTGTCCCACAAAAAACAAGCCTTCATAAGGCTATGTGAATAGACAAATTAAAAAAGTTCTGGCCACAGAAAGAAGGGAGTGAAAAACTAAAATGCAAAAAAAAACAAAAAAAAAACTACGGGCTTAAAGTGTTAATATTGCAGATGAACAAAGTTTTGAAAAATTCCATTTTGCAATTGTGCTAAAGTTATACAAGAGATTTGATTTGTTACAAATAGTGTTAAGCGAGCATGCTCGGCCGAACACCATTTTCACTCGAGCACCGTGTGTGCTCGAGCGCGGTGCTCGAGTCTTCTCCCCGCACGTTTGTTGGCTGCTCTGCAGCCAATAAACGTGCAGGGAAGTACTGGCACTCACTGTAATGTCGTAGCCATGTTGGTTACTGGCATTACAGTGATTGGCTGGCCAGAACGCGTCATCCAGTGCTATATAGCACCCGATGACACGTGGTTCGTCTCAGTCTTAGTCAGAGCGAGCTGCAGCAGAAAAGAAAGATAGTGTAGGGACAGGAATTTTTTTTTTTTTTTCAGGCAGGACATTTTTTAAGGACTATTATTTTATCTGGCTGCAATATATATTATTAGTGCAACCTGCGCTAACTTGCGTACAATTGTTTGGCCGCTGCTGACAGTGACACAACCTCTGATACATCTGTTGTGTTACATTTGCACATCCTAAATATCTGTGGCATTCAGCGCAATTACCTGCTCTACATCTCCTGTATAACGTTTGCTCATCCTAAATATCTGTGACATGCAGTGTAATTTTTTCTTAGCCGCTGGTGACAGCGACATTACCTGCGCTACATCTCCTGTATAACATTTGCTCATCCTAAATATTTGTGACATGCAGTGTAATTTTTTCGACGCTGGTGACAGCGACATTACCTGCGCTACATCTCCTGTATAACGTGTGCACATCCTAAATATCAGTGACATTCAGTTTAATTTTTTTGCCGCTGGTGACAGCGACATTACCTGCGCTACATCTCCTGTATAACTTGTATAAGGTTTGCGCATCCTAAATATCTGTGACATTCAGTGTAAATTTTTCGCCGCTGGCAACAGTGACATTACCTGCGCTACATCTCCTGTATAACGTTTGCAAATCCTAAATATCTGTGACATTCAGTTAAATTTTTTTGCCGCTGGTGACAGCGACATTACTTGCACTGCATCTCCTGTATAACGTTTGTGCATCCAAAATATCTGTGACATTCAGTTTAATTTTTTTGCCGCTGGTCACAGAGACATTACCTGCGTTAAATCTCCTGTATAACTTTTGCACATCCTAAATATCAGTAACATTCAGTTTCTTTTTTTGGCGCTGGTGACAGCGACATTACCTATGCTACATCTCCTGTATAATGTTTGCGCATCCTAAATATCTGTGACATTCAGTTTAATTTATTTGCGCATACACTTACAAAACCTGTGCTACTGTAAGTGTGACATACTTGCAAGCATATATACCATTTAATATGCTCAAGGCGAGCAGTAAGGGATGGGAAAGTGGCCGTGCTGCTGATGGTGCACACAGAGGCCGTAACCCTGGGCACAGTGAAACTGTGCCTGCTGCAAGAGCACAAGAAACACACTCATCCACGATACCTAGCTTCATGTCCCAGTTTGCAGGGCGGCGCAGAACACCACTCTCAAAGTCAAACCAGTGCGACCAGGTGGTCGGTTGGATTGCATCAGATAATGCTTCCAGTCAGTTAAGCACCACCCTGTCTTCCACAAAGTCCAGTCTCAGTAGCCAAGAGTCTGGTCAACAGAATCCTCACCATGATACTACTTCCACCCACCATGGAGGGTCTTGGCAAACAAGTGATCCCACACTTGGATATTCTGAGGAGCTCTTTTCATCGCCATTCCTTGATTTGGGCCTCTCGCCAAGCCCGCTTGAAGATGATGGAGATCTTGTGCACTGATTCCCAAACTCTTGAGCATCCACAGTAAGAAGAAGATGATGGTGGGGAACGGTAATTAGTGTTTCACGAGGTGGATTATGATGATGAGACACAGTTGCCAATAGGTCAACGGCAATTAGTGTCTCAAGAGGTTGATGATGAGGATGAGACACAGTTGTCAATAAGTGAAGTTCCTGTTAGGTCAATAAGTCAGGAGGATGACCAGAGTGAGGAAGTGGAAGAGGAGGTGGTGGACGATGAAATTACTGACCCAACTTTGGAAGGTGGCAAGCCAAGCAAAGACAGCAATAGAGGGGGAGGGATCCTCTGCACCGCAACAGGCTGGAAGAGGCAGTGGGGTGGCAAAAGGGAGAAGGCCCACAACTGTTCCCCGGACAACCCCCTTGCGGCAATCTCACTTGCCAAGGGGTAGGTGTTCTGCAGTCTGGCGCTTTTGTGAGGAAAGTGCAGCCTCACCACCACCAGCATGATCCGCCACATGGCATCAAAGCACCCTAATAGGTAGGCCGAACACCTGGGCCCACAAACAGTGTCAGCGAGACACACCACTGCCTATAAGGAACCATACTGAGCTGTGACTCTCGCTACTCAACCTAGAACCAGGCATGGTTGTGTCTGATAATGGCCGTAACTTGGTGGCGGCGTTGGACCTCGACAAGCTCACACACATACCATGCCAAGCCCACATGTTCAAAATAGAAAATTTGTGGCACACCAGAATCAATTGATGCTTTTTAATTAGTAAACGTGTTACATCATATCATATATCTAGCGTATAGTACATCCGGATTGGAGCATATGGATTAAAGTCGTATAGTTTGTCCCAACATTTCGGCCAATTGATTGACCTTTTTTAAGGGATCTACAATGGGATACGAAAGTTTGGGCAACCTTGTTAATCGTCATTATTTTCCTGTATAAATCGTTGGTTGTTACGATAAAAAATGTCAGTTAAATATATCATATAGGAGACACACACAGTGATATTTGAGAAGTGAAATGAAGTTTATTGGATTTACAGAAAGTGTGCTATAATTGTTTAAACAAAATTAGGCAGGTGCATAAATTTGGGCACTGTTGTCATTTTATTGATTCCAAAACCTTTAGAACTAATTATTGGAACTCAAATTGGCTTGGTAAGCTCAGTGACCCCTGACCTACATACACAGGTGAATCCAATTATGAGAAAGAGTATTTAACCCCTTAAGGACGCAGGGCGTATCGGTACGCCCTATTTCCCGAGTCCTTAAGGACTCAGGGCGTACCGGTACGTCCTAGCTTGAACTCAGTATTCCGGCGCCCGAGGGGTTAAACGGAACGGGATTTCGGCTGAAATCCTTCAGCCGGCATCCTGTGACAACGCCAGGGGGGTCATGTGACCCCCCCGTGTCGGCGATCGCAGCAAACCGCAGGTCAATTCAGACCTGCGGTTTGCTGCGCTTTTTGCAGTTTCTGATGCCCGCGGTCCCTGACCGCGGGGATCAGAAACTTTTGAGTGCCTATAATCAATATTTTTCACCCCCCCCTGCACCCCTGCACGATTTTATGCCGGCGGGTGGTGCGGGGGGGGTGTCGCATGCGGTGGGGGCGGTGCGGGAGGCGGGCGGTGCGGCAGGCGGGATCGCGATCCCCCGCCCGCCTCCCCATGAATGATCGTTGGTGTCTAGTGGGGATACCAGGGTGCCAGCACATTGCTGGCACCCTGGTATAAACGGCTGACATCTGTGAAGATGTCAGCCGTTTAACCCTTTCCATACCGCGGTCCGTACGGACCGCTGTATGGAAAAAGTTAACTGTCGTCGGTCAGGGAGCTCCCTCCCTCTCCATCGGGGGGCTGCTGTGCCTTTGCAGCCCCCCGATGGAGAGGGAGAGAGCCCCCAGAGAGCCCCCCTCAGCCCCGTGCTTACCCTTCCCCGTCTGCGAAGTTCTGAGCAGACGGGGAAGGTTCCCATGGCAACAGGACGCCTGCTCAGGCGTCCTGCTGTCCATGGTGCTGAACAGATGTATGCTGAAAGCATAGATCTGTTCAGTGTAAGTAAAATACAGTATAGAACAATATATATTGTACTGTACTGTATTATACAGACATCAGACCCACTGGATCTTCCAGAACCAAGTGGGTCTGGGTCAAAAAAAAAGTGAAAAAAAGTGAAAAAAGTTAAGATAAAAAAAAAAACATTCATCACTGAATAAAAATAAAAAAAAATAAAATACACTACACATATTAGGTATCGCCGCGTCCGTAACGACCTGATCTATAAAACGGTCATGTTACTTTCCCCGCACGGTGAACACCATAAAAATAAAAAAATAAAAACTATGAGAAAATTGAAATTTTGCCCACCTTACTTCCCAAAAAAGGTAATAAAAGTGATCAAAAAAGTCACATGTACGCAAAAATAGTACCAATCAAACCGTCATCTCATCCCGCAAAAATCATACCTTACCCAAGATAATCGCCCAAAAACTGAAAAAACTATGGCTCTCAGACTAAAGAAACACTAAAACATGATTTTTTTTGTTTCAAAAATGAAATCATTGTGTAAAACTTACATAAATAAAAATAAAGTATACATATTAGGTATCGCCGCGTCCGTATCGACCGGCTCTATAAGAATATCACATGATCTAACCCCTCAGGTGACCAACGTAAAAAATAAAAAATAAAAACGGTGTAAAAAAAGCCATTTTTTGTCATCTTACGTCACAAAAAGTGTAATAACAAGCGATCAAAAAGTCATATGCACCCCAAAATAGTGCCAATTAAACCGTCATCTCATCCCGCAAAAAATGAGACCCTACTCAAGATAATCGCCCAAAAACTGAAAAAACTATGGCTCTTAGACTATGGAGACACTAAAACTTTTTTGGGTTTTAAAAATGAAGTTATTGTATAAAACTTACATAAATAAAAAAAAGGTATACATATTAGGTATCACCGCGTCCGTGACAACCTGCTCTATAAAATTACCACATGATCTAACCTGTCAGATGAATGTTGTAAATAACAGAAAAAAAAAAAACGTGCCAAAAAAGCTATTTCTTGTTACCTTGCCGCACAAAAAGTGTAATATAGAGCAACCAAAAATCATATGTACCCTAAACTAGTACCAACAAAGCTGCCATCTTATTCCGTACTTTCTAAAATGGGGTCACTTTTTTGGAGTTTCTACTCTAGGGGTGCATCAGGGGGGCTTCAAATGGGACATGGTGTCAAAAAAACCAGTCCAGCAAAACCTGCCTTCCAAAAACCGTATGGCATTCCTTTCCTTCTGCGCCCTGCCGTGTGCCCGTACAGCGGTTTACGACCACATATGGGGTGTTTCTGTAAACTACAGAATAAGGGCCATAAATAATGAGTTTTGTTTGGCTGTTAACCCTTGCTTTGTTACTGGAAAAAAAATATTAAAATGGAAAATCTGCCAAAAAAGTGAAATTTTGAAATTGTATCTCTATTTTCCATTAAATCTTGTGCAACACCTAAAGGGTTAACAAAGTTTGTAAAATCAGTTTTGAATACCTTGAGGGGTGTAGTTTCTTAGATGGGGTCACTTTTATGGAGTTTCTACTCTAGGGGTGCATCAGGGGGGCTTCAAATGGGACATGGTGTCAAAAAAACAGTCCAGCAAAATCTGGCTTCCAAAAACCATACGGCGCACCTTTCACTCTACGCCCCGCTGTGTGGCCGTACAGTAGTTTACGGCCACATATGGGGTGTTTCTGTAAATGGCAGAGTCAGGGCAATAAAGATACAGTCTTGTTTGGCTGTTAACCCTTGCTTTGTTAGTGGAAAAAATGGGTTAAAATGGAAAATTAGGCAAAAAAATGAAATTCTCAAATTTCATCCCCATTTGCCAATAACTCTTGTGCAACACCTAAAGGGTTAACAAAGTTTGTAAAATCAGTTTTGAATACCTTGAGGGGTGTAGTTTCTTAGATGGGGTCACTTTTATGGAGTTTCTACTCTAGGGGTGCATCAGGGGGCTTCAAATGGGACATGGTGTCAAAAAAACAGTCCAGCAAAATCAGCCCTCCAAAAACCAAACGGCGCACCTTTCACTCTACGCCCTACTGTGTGCTTGTACAGTAGTTTACGGCCACATATGGGGTGTTTCTGTAAACGGCAGAGTCAGGGCAATAAAGATACAGTCTTGTTTAGCTGTTAACCCTTGCTTTGTTAGTGGAAAAAATGGGTTAAAATGGAAAATTAGGCAAAAAAATGAAATTCTCAAATTTCATCCCCATTTGCCAATAACTCTTGTGCAATACTTAAAGAGTTAACAAAGCTTGTAAAATCAGTTTTGAATACCTTGAGGGGTGTAGTTTATAGAATGGGGTCATTTTTGGGCGGTTTCTATTATGTAAGCCTCGCAAAGTGACTTCAGACCTGTAGTGGTCCCTAAAAATTTGGTTTTTGTAAATTTCTGAAAAATTTCAAGATTTGCTTCTAAACTTCTAAGCCTTATAACATCCTCAAAAAATAAAATATCAATCCCAAAATGCTACAAACATGAAGTAGACATATGGGGAATGTAAAGTCATCAAAATTTTTGGGGGTATTACTATGTATTACAGAAGTAGAGAAACTGAAACTTTGAAATTTGCAAATTTTTCAAAATTTTTGGTAAATATGGTATTTTTTTATGCAAAAAAATTAACTTTTTTGACCCAATTTTAGCAGTGTCATGAAGTACAATATGTGACGAAAAAACAATCTCAGAACGGCCTGGATAAGTCAAAGCGTTTTAAAGTTATCAGCATTTAAAGTGACACTGGTCAGATTTGCAAAAAATGGCCAAGTCCTTAAGGTGAAATAGGGCTGAGTCCTTAAGGGGTTAAGGGGGCCAATTATAAGTTTTCCTCCTCTTTTAATTTTCTCTGAAGAGTAGCAACATGGGAGTCTCAAAACAACTCTCAAATGACCTGAAGACGAAGATTGTTCACCATCATGGTTTAGGGGAAGGATACAGAAAGCTGTCTCAGAGATTTCAGCTGTCTGTTTCCACAGTTAAGAACATATTGAGGAAATGGAAGGCAACAGGCTCAGTTCAAGTTAAGGCTCAAAGTGGCAGACCAAGAAAAATATCAGATAGACAGAAGCGACGAATGGTGAGAACAGTCAGAGTCAACCCACAGACCAGCACCAAAGACCTACAACATCATCTTGCTGCAGATGGAGTCACTGTGCATCGTTCAACGATTCGGCGCACTTTACACAAAGAGATGCTGTATGCGAGAGTGATGCAGAGGAAGCCTTTTCTCCGCCCACAGCACAAAAAGTGCCGCTTGAGGTGGGCTAAAGCACATTTGGACAAGCCAGCTTCATTTTGGAATAAGGTGCTGTGGACTGATGAAACTAAAATTGAGTTATTTGAGGGACGCATGGATTCCACTTAGTATCAGCAGATTCTGGAGACCAATGTCCAGGAATCAGTGACAAAGCTGAAGCTGTGCCGGGGCTGGGTCTTTCAGCAAGACAACGACTCTAAACACTGCTCAAAATCCACTAAGGCATTTATGCAGAGGAAAAAGTACAATGTTCTGGAATGGCCATCTCAGTCCCCAGACCTGAATATAATTGAAAATCTGTGGTGTGACTTAAAGAGAGCTGTCCATGCTCAGAAGCCATCAAACCTGAATGAACTAAAGATGTTTTGTAAAGAGGAATGGTCCAAAATACCTTCAACCAGAATCCAGACTCTCATTGGAACCTACAGGAAGCGTTTACAGGCTGTAATTTCTGCAAAAGGAGGATCTACTAAGTATTGATTTTATTTCTTTATTGTGGTGCCCAAATTTATGCACCTGCCTAATTTTGTTTAAACAATTATAGCACACTTTCTGTAAATCCAATAAACTTCACTTCACTTCTCAAATATCACTGTGTGTGTCTCCGATATGATATATTTAACTGACATTGTTTATCGTAACAACCAACGATTTATACAGGAAAATCATGACGATTAACAAGGTTGCCCAAACTTTCACATCCCACTGTATAAAAAATCATGCAAATAAGGATCACTTATTAATACATATAATGATTGAGTGACAAATGTAAAAGATATGGGTATATATCGCAAAGAAAAAGGTAAAGGAAAAACAATTACGTAGGTATCATCTATACAAGCAAGTGCCAGTGAGGTAAGATTGTACCACCCCTTTATGCAGCATGATATATAAACACCACACCTATATCAATGAGGGTAATAAAGTACATACATATATGCAAATAGGTCCACATGAATATCACTTAATATGTTATCCATTGTATAATGGATCGCCTGATGTATTAATATAACCTGCTGTGTGGAACTATATATACTTAACAGGGGGGAAAAAGACCAGCATGTACCTGTGACTCCTACATTGAGACGGCGTCCGGATGTGTGCACTGTCGCTGGCGCGCTCTGGTATTTGAAGGGACTAAAGTGTATCGCCTCCCGGAAGGTTACGTGCGTCCGGGATGACGTCACGATCTTGACGCATGCGCAATGGGTTCCGTTCCTTAAAATGGGCAGGGATGGGTAAAAGTAACTGGTTCGTTCTAATGGTGGACTTATGTTTTGAGATCCTGTCTCGAATGTGTTGGGTAGTTTCACCCACATAACACAGTCCACATGGGCATTTAATCAGATACACCACATCTGTGGTGTCACACATGAAAAAAACATTAATTGTGTAGCGTTTACCTGAGTGTAGGTGAGTCACGATGTTCCCTTTAATCACACTAGAGCACTGTGCACAATGGAGGCAGGGGAAAGTGCCTGATTTTGGAGTACCCAGAAATCTCTGTCGCGGAAGCTTTGTTAAAGGTCCAATGTCTGCTCGGACCAACCCATCCCTAATATTTTTGGAGCGTTTATAACAAGTGAAGGGTGGGGTTTGGAATTATAAGCTTTTGTAAGTATATGTCAATGTTGTTTAGTATGTATTGTATTTTGGGTGTAAGGGGGTGGTATGTAAGTATACTCGGTATACGCTTAGAAGGTTGTAATAGTGAGTTAGTCATATTTGGGGGTTTTGATTTCCGTGCAAAAGTATGATCGGGGTAACCTCTCTCTGCAAATTTCTTTGTCATTTCTCTCAGTCTCTTGGTTTTAGTGGAAGGGTCAGTGACAATGCGTTCTACCCGTTTGAGTTGTGAGCGTGGTAATCATTGGGCAAAATGATAGGCATTTCTGTAGGACTGAAAATTGAGCTGGTGAGAGAATTAAAAAAGAAATGTTCATCACTAGAGTGTTCATATTACCTGTGACCAGGTCAGGGTGCGATTTTCCGGATCTACTCCTCTGGCTTCTCCTCGGTCGCCTCTTCACAAACATCTTGGGAAAACAGAAACCACAATTTTTCTTCAGGACAAAGCTCATCCGGTTCAGAAAGCGGAAGGATCTATACTCAACGCCGCCAGCATTTTTTAGGACAAGGCCGCAACCGCTACAGACAAGGAAGAGGCGACCGAGGAGAAGACAGAGGAGTAGATCCGGAAAATCGCATCCTAACCCGGTCACAGGTAATATGAACTATCTAGTGATGAACATTTCTTCTTTAATTCTCTCACCAGCTCAAGTTTCAGTCCTACAGAAAGGCCTATCATTTTGCCCAACTACCCCACTGAATACTTTCCTCTTAGAACAAGAATTACAATGGTTCTACCGAACCATCAGACTAAAAACGCACTTTGGCCAGGGTGATCAACAGAGTGACACACAGAGTGACACATTATGTGAAAATTCAAATAATGCTCTGACACTACAAACATTAGGCCTTAGAAATAAAAGTTCATATATGCCTCCCAAAACATATCATCTGGTAGAAACCTATATCTCATTCACGAAGCAAACCATACAACAGACCCTGGATTTACCAAGGGTAACTTCAAACACTCATCTAACTTGACAGTAGAAGAACAGAGAGCCATTAAAGAATTACAAACAAATAAAAACATTATGATCAAACCAGCAGATAAGGGTGGTGCATTAGTTGTCATGGACTATGAGAATTGTAGATTCACACTGAAGGCATCAAAACTATGAATTAACACATGTGGAATTATATACATAACAAACAAGTGTGAAACAACTGAAAATATGTCATATTCTAGGTTCTTCAAAGTAGCCACCTTTTGCTTTGATTACTGCTTTGCACACTCTTGGCATTCTCTTGATGAGCTTCAAGAGGTAGTCCCCTGAAATGGTTTTCTCTTCACAGGTGTGCCCTGTCAGGTTTAATAAGTGGGATTTCTTGCCTTATAAATGGGGTTGGAACCATCAGTTGCGTTGAGGAGAAGTCAGGTGGATACACAGCTGATAGTCCTACTGAATAGACTGTTAGAATTTGTATTATGGCAAGAAAAAAGCAGCTAAGTAAAGAAAAACGAGTGGCCATTATTACTTTAAGAAATGAAGGTCAGTCAGTCAGCCGAAAAATTGGGAAAACTTTGAAAGTAAGGGCTATTTGACCATGAAGGAGAGTGATGGGGTGCTGCACCAGATGACCTGGCCTCCACAGTCACCGGACCTGAACCCAATCGAGATGGTTTGGGGTGAGCTGGACCGCAGAGTGAAGGCAAAAGGGCCAACAAGTGCTAAGCATCTCTGGGAACTCCTTTAAGACTGTTGGAAGACCATTTCAGGGGACTACCTCTTGAAGCTCATCAAGAGAATGCCAAGAGTGTGCAAAGCAGTAATCAAAGCAAAAGGTGGCTACTTTGAAGAACCTAGAATATGACATATTTTCAGTTGTTTCACACTTGTTTGTTATGTATATAATTCCACATGTGTTAATTCATAGTTCTGATGCCTTCATAGTCATGAAAATAAAGAAAACTCTTTGAATGAGAAGGTGTGTCCAAACTTTTGGTCTGTACTGTATATCCAGTGTAGAATCTTTTCATCAATATCTCAACAACATATACCCTGAACTGAGTTTTACTATGCAAATTGACAACAACAAGATCAGCTTCTTGGACACACTAGTACTGAAAGACGAGGCGGGTAACATAACTAGGGATGAGCGAACCCGAACTGTATAGTTCGGGTTCGTACCGAATTTTGGGGTGTCCGTGACACGGACCCGAACCTGAACATTTTCGTAAAAGTCCGTGTTCGGGTTCGGTGCTTTCTTGGCGCTTTTTGAAAGGCTGGAAAGCAGCCAATCAACAAGCGTCATACTACTTGCCTCAAGAGGCCATCACAGCCTTGCCTACTATTGGCATGGCTGTGATTGGCCAGTGCAGCATGTGACCCAGCCTCTATATAAGCTTGGGTCACGTAGCGCTGCACGTCACTCTGCTGATTCAAGCATAGGGAGAGGTTGCTGCTGCGACGTTAGGGCGAGATTAGGCAGATTAACTCCTCCAAAAGACTTCATTCTGTGATCGATCTGCAGCTGTGGATCATTGAAGTGCTAATATCGACTTGCTCACTTTTTTGAGGCTGCCCAGAGCGTTTTTAGATCACTTTTTTCTGGAGTGATCGGCGGCCATTTTGTGGCTTGTGGTGAGCCAGCACAAGCTATCACCAAGTGTATTTAACCATGAATAGTGTGGTTATTTTTTGCTATATCCTACATCAGCTGCAGGCTGAGCCTGTGTCACCGAAGTGCATTTAACCATCAACAGTCTGGTTATTTTTTGGCCATATACTACATCAGCTGCAGGCTGAGCCTGTGTCACCGAAGTGCATTTAACCATCAACAGTCTGGTTATTTTTTGGCCATATGCTACATCAGCTGCAGGCTGAGCCTGTGTCACCGAAGTGCATTTAACCATCAACAGTCTGGTTATTTTTTGGCCATATACTACATCTGGTGCAGGCTGAGCCTGTGTCACCCAAGTGCATTTAACCATCAATAGTGTGGTTATTTTTTGGCCATATACTACATCAGGGGCAAGTTAAGCCTGTCACCCAGCGCCTAAAAAATAGACCTGACATTTCTATTCAACCAAATTTGTACTGTTTTAGCTGGTTTTTGCTCTGGGTTGAAAAACTATTCCCAAATTTGCCATTCTCAAAATAACTAGTTTCTGCTATATGAGGCCTACCTCAAATCTATCCCAAAAAGGATATCTTACATTGAAGGTGCTGATAGTGTCATTCAGAAAAACTTAACACACACGCTACCGTGCAGATACAAGTCTAATTCTGTGATTAAACCTATACCTGTCACACAGCACAAAAAAAAACAGGCCTCACATTTCTATTCAACCAAATCTGTACTGTTTTAGCTGGTCAAGTTATTTGTAGTGACCGTAAAAGCACACTTTTTGTTCTGGGTTGAAAAACTATTCCCAAAGTTGCCATTCTCAAAATAACTAGTTTCTGCTATATGAGGCCTACTTGAAATCTATCCCAAAAAGGATATCTTACATTGAAGGTACTGATAGTGTCATTCAGAAAAACTTAACACACACGCTACCGTGCAGATACAAGTCTAATTCTGTGATTAAACCTATACCTGTCACACAGCGCAAAAAAAAACAGGCCTCACATTTCTATTCAACCAAATCTGTACTGTTTTAGCTGGTCAAGTTATTTGTAGTGACCGTAAAAGCACACTTTTTGTTCTGGGTTGAAAAACTATTCCCAAATTTGCCATTCTCAAAATTGTGGTGAACGGGAACAATGAGGAAAACATCTAATAAGGGACGCGGACGCGGACGTGGACATGGTCGTGGTGGTGTTAGTGGACCCTCTGGTGCTGGGAGAGGACGTGGCCGTTCTGCCACAGCCACACGTCCTAGTGAACCAACTACCTCAGGTCCCAGTAGCCAGCAGAATTTACAGCGATATTTGGTGGGGCCCAATGCCGTTCTAAGGATGGTAAGGCCTGAGCAGGTACAGGCATTAGTCAATTGGGTGGCCGACAGTGGATCCAGCACATTCACCTTATCTCCCACCCAGTCTTCTGCAGAAAGCGCACAGATGGCGCATGAAAACCAAGCCCATCGGTCTGTCACATCACCCCCATGCATATCAGGGAAACTGTCTGAGCCTCAAGTTATGCAGCAGTCTCTTATGCTGTTTGAAGACTCTGCTGCCAGGGTTTCCCAAGGGCATCCACCTAGCTCTTCCCCAGGGGTGGAAGAGATAGAATGCACTAACGCACAATCACTTATTTTTCCTGATGATGAGGACATGGGAATACCACCTCAGCACATCTCTGATGATGACGAAACACAGGTGCCAACTGCTGCGTCTTTCTGCAGTGTGCAGACTGAACAGGAGGTCAGGGGTCAAGACTGGGTGGAAGACGATGCAGGGGACGATGAGGTCCTAGACCCCACATGGAATGAAGGTCGTGCCACTGACTTTCAGAGTTCGGAGGAAGAGGCAGTGGTGAGACCGAGCCAACAGCGTAGCAAAAGAGGGAGCAGTGGGCAAAATCAGAACACCTGCCGCCAAGAGACTCCGCCTGCTACTGACCGCCGCCATCTGGGACTGAGCACCCCAAAGGCAGCTTCAAGGAGTGTCCTGGCATGGCACTTCTTCAAACAATGTGCTGACGACAAGACACGAGTGGTTTGCACGCTGTGCCATCAGAGCCTGAAGCGAGGCATTAACGTTCTGAACCTTAGTACAACCTGCATGACCAGGCACCTGCATGCAAAGCATAAACTGCAGTGGAGTAAACACCTTAAAAACAAGGAAGTCACTCAGGCTCCCCTTGCTACCTCTTCTGCTGCTGCCGCCGCCTCGGCCTCTTCTGCTGCTGCCGCCTCGGCCTCTTCCTCTGCCTCTGGAGGAACGTTGGCACCTGCCGCCCAGCCAGGGCCGTCTTTACCGCAGGGCAAAAGGGGCAGCTGCCCTGGGCCCAGTTGCTCCTGGGGGGCCCAAGCAGCATTTTACTTGGATTTTACTTGGGCCCCCTATATTTTGTTTCCGCCGCCCCTGTAACATAACAAAGTCATGGTCCGGACTATAGAAAGAGAGAGTGAGGAGGGGGCGGGGCCCGGGGCCGCTCTGCGCTCCGCTCTGCTGCCTGGCCTGCCTGTCTCTTTAACAGAGCAGACCAGTGGCTGCTGGAGCATGACGCAGCTGCCGCACAGGCAGAGAGAAGAAGGAGGCGGAGCCCCAGCCGGCAGCCACAACAGACACAGCCTGAGCCAGCCAAGCAACTAACAGAACTTACAGGTATGTGGTAGCCATGGGGGGGGGGGCTCATATAGGACGGGGGGGGGGGGCTCATATAGGACAGGGGGGGCTCATATAGGACAGGGGGGGCTCATATAGGACAGGGGGGGCTCATATAGGACAGGGGGGGCTCATATAGGACAGGGGGGCAGTGTGTGCTTTCCTGCTACTACATCAAACCCCCCCCCCCCCAGGGATCTTGGGGGCTTTAAGGGTTGGACTTTAACTCCTTGCTGCTGATGTTGAGTGTGCCAGTGTGTGTGTCCGTCCCTGTGTGTGTGTGTGTGTCCGTCCCTGTGTGTGTGTGTCCGGCCATGTGTGTGTGTGTGTGTGTGTGTCAGTCCCTGTGTGTGTGTCCGTCCCTGTGTGTGTGTGTTCGTCCTTGTGTGTGTGTGTCCGTCCCTGTGTGTGTGTGTGTGTCTGTCCCTTTGTGTGTGTGTGTGTGTGTGTGTCCGTCCCTGTGTGTGTGTGTCCGTCCCTGTGTGTGTGTGTCTCTCCCTGTGTGTATCACCATGCCCACAGTGTTCCTATGTCTTGATGCAGCTGCTTCAGAACGTTCTGTGCGGGACAAGAGGAAGAAGATGGAAGAGGAGGCAGCGCCAGCATGGAGTCCATGCGATAGACACAGGGAGGCACACTAAGGACGAAGGTAACACTTCCACATGATCTACACTAGTGTTATCTGTGGTTTTACATAGGACTGCAGGTAACACTACCACATGATCTGCACTAGTGTTATCTGTGGTTTTACATAGGACTGCAGGTAACACTACTACATTATTTAGCACTAGTGTTATCTGTGGTTTTACATAGGACTGCAGGTAACACTACCACAAGGTTAGCTCGCACAGGGCGCCTGAACACCTAAGGCCGGCCCTGGCTATGCACCCCAGCGCCAAGGGATGACGTCACTGATGTAATATGCCTCTTATATGTGGAGAGCGGTGATGTCACAGATGTAATATATCACCTATATATGGACAGCGGTGATGTCACTGATGTAATATGTTACTTATAAGTGATATATTACATCAGTGACATCACCACTCTCCACACATAAGTAATATATTACATCAGTGACATCACTGCTGTCCACATATACCGGTAAGTAATATATTACATCAGTGACATCACCGCTCATCACATATATGTGGAGAGCGGTGATGTCACTGATGTAATATATCGCCTATATGTGGAGAGCGGTGATGTCACTGATGTAAAATATAACATTATATGTGGAGAGCGGTGATGTCACTGATGTAATATAACATTATATGTGGAGAGCGGTGATGTCACTGATGTAATATAACATTATATGTGGAGAGTGTTCATGTCACTGATGCAATACAGCGCTCCAGATGGCGAGCAAAATGGTCGCCAATGTGCCTTAAAATTTACAGATGGCGACAAGATTTGTCATAGACTACAGGCCTGAGGTCTATTTGGTAGTGAAATCCCAGCGCAGGCAGGCGTGATGATGTCATCACGCCCGCCTGTGCCAGGACGTGGTAAGGTGTGCGCGTCTGCGTTGCACCATCCCTCGCCGTATCAGCAGCTGGTGAGCGCCAGTGAAAGGAAACAGGTGAGTATAAGATTTTCACTTTTTTTTAAGGTGTGGGAAGGCGGGATCCAGGGGGCCCAAGTAAATTCTTTCCCAGGGTCCAATCAATATTAAAGACGGCCCTGCGCCCAGCAAACATGGGATGTACCACCAACACCACCACCTGCGTCACCAAGCATCTCAACCATGTCACACGGCAGCGTTCAGCTCTCCATCTCACAAACATTTGAGAGAAAGCGTAAATTCCCACCTAGCCACCCTCGATCCCTGGCCCTGAATGCCAGCATTTCTAAACTACTGGCCTATGAAATGCTGTCATTTAGGCTGGTGGACACACACAGCTTCAAACAGCTCATGTCACTTGCTGTCCCACAGTATGTTGTTCCCAGCCGGCACTACTTCTCCAAGAGAGCCGTGCCTTCCCTGCACAACCAAGTGTCGGATAAAATCAAGTGTGCACTGCGCAACGCCATCTGTGGCAAGGTCCACCTAACCACAGATACGTGGACCAGTAAGCACGGCCAGGGACGCTATATCTCCCTAACTGCACACTGGGTAAATGTAGTGGCGGCTGGGCCCCAGGCGGAGAGCTGTTTGGCGCACGTCCTTCCGCCGCCAAGGATCGCAGGGCAACATTCTTTGCCTCCTGTCTCCTCCTCCTCCTACTCAGCTTCCTCCTCCTCTTCTTCCACCTGCTCATCCAGTCAGCCACACACCTTCACCACCAACTTCAGCACAGCCCGGGGTAAACGTCAGCAGGCCGTTCTGAAACTCATATGTTTGGGGGACAGGCCCCACACCGCACAGGAGTTGTGGCGGGGTATAGAACAACAGACCGACGAGTGGTTGCTGCCGGTGAGCCTCAAGCCCGGCCTGGTGGTGTGCGATAATGGGCGAAATCTCGTTGCAGCTCTGAGACTAGCCGGTTTGACGCACATCCCTTGCCTGGCGCATGTGCTGAATTTGGTGGTGCAGAAGTTCATTCGCAACTACCCCGACATGTCAGAGCAGCTGCATAAAGTGCGGGCCGTCTGTTCCCGCTTCCGGCGTTCACACCCTGCCGCTGCTCGCCTGTCTGCGCTACAGCATAACTTCGGCTTTCCCGCTCACCGCCTCATATGCGATGTGCCCACCAGGTGGAACTCCACCTTGCATATGCTGGACAGACTGTGCGAGCAGCAGCAGGCCATAGTGGAGTTTCAGCTGCAGCACGCACGGGTCAGTCGCACTGCGGATCAGACCCACTTCACCACCAATGACTGGGCCTCCATGCGAGACCTGTGTGCCCTGTTGCGCTGTTTCGAGTACTCCACCAACATGGCCAGTGGCAATGACGCAGTTATCAGCGTTACAATACCACTTCTATGTCTCCTTGAGAAAAAACTTAGGGCGATGATGGAAGAGGAGGTGGCCCAGGAGGAAGAGGAGGAAGAGGGGTCATTTTTAGCACTTTCAGGCCAGTCTCTTCGAAGTGACTCAGAGGGAGGTTTTTTGCAACACCAGAGGCCAGGTACAAATGTGGCCAGACAGGGCCCACTACTGGAGGACGAGGAGGACGAGGATGAGGAGGAGGTGGAGGAGGATGAGGATGAAGCATGTTCACAGCGGGGTGGCACCCAAAGCAGCTCTGGCCCATCACTGGTGCGTGACTGGGGGGAAACACAGGACGATGACGATACGCCTCCCACAGAGGACAGCTTGTCCTTACCTCTGGGCAGCCTGGCACACATGAGCGACTACATGCTGCAGTGCCTGCGCAACGACAGCAGAGTTGCCCACATTTTATCGTGTGCGGACTACTGGGTTGCCACCCTGCTGGATCCCCGGTACAAAGACAATGTGCCCACCTTACTTCCTACACTGGAGCGTGATAGGAAGATGCGCGAGTACAAGCGCACGTTGGTAGACGCGCTACTGAGAGCATTCCCAAATGTCACAGGGGAACCAGTGGAAGCCCAAGGCGAAGGCAGAGGAGGAGCAAGAGGTCGCCAACGCAGCTGTGTCACGGCCAGCTCCTCTGAGGGCAGGGTTAGCATGGCAGAGATGTGGAAAAGTTTTGTCACCACGCCACAGCTAACTGCACCACCACCTGATATGGAACGTGTTAGCAGGAGGCAACATTTCACTAACATGGTGGAACAGTACCTGTGCACACCCCTCCACGTACTGACTGATGGTTCGGCCCCATTCAACTTCTGGGTCTCCAAATTGTCCACGTGGCCAGAGCTAGCCTTTTATGCCTTGGAGGTGCTGGCCTGCCCGGCAGCCAGCGTTTTGTCTGAACGTGTATTCAGCACGGCAGGGGGCGTCATTACAGACAAACGCAGCCGCCTGTCTACAGCCAATGTGGACAAGCTGACGTTCATAAAAATGAACCAGGCATGGATCCCACAGGACCTGTCCATCCCTTGTGCAGATTAGATATTAACTACCTCCCCTTAACAATATATTATTCTACTCCAGGGCACTTCCTCATTCAATACTATTTTTATTTTCATTTTACCATTATATTGCGGGGCAACCCAAAGTTGAATGAACCTCTTCTCTGCCTGGGTGCCGGGGCCTAAATGTGTGACAGTGGCCTGTTCCAGTGGTGGGTGACGTGAAGCCTGATTCTCTGCTATGACATGAAGACAGATTCTGTGCTGACATAAGGCCAGATTCTCTGTTACGGGACCTCTCTCCTCTGCTTGGGTGCCTGGGCATAAATATGTGACAGTGGCCTGTTCCAGTGGTGGGTGACGTGAAGCCTGATTCTCTGCTATGACATGAAGACTGATTCTGTGCTGACATAAGGCCAGATTCTCTGTTACGGGACCTCTCTCCTCTGTCTGGGTGCCGGGGCCTAAATATGTGACAGTGGCCTGTTCCAGTGGTGGGTGACATGAAGCCTGATTCTCTATGACATGAAGACAGATTCTGCGCTGACATAAGGCCAGATTCTCTGTTACGGGACCTCTCTCCTCTGTCTGGGTGCCGGGGCCTAAATATGTGACAGTGGCCTGTTCCAGTGGTTGGTGTCGTGAAGCCTGATTCTCTGCTATGACATGAAGACTGATTCTGCGCTGACATAAGGCCAGATTCTCTGTTACGGGACCTCTCTCCTCTGTCTGGGTGCCGGGGCCTAAATATGTGACAGTGGCCTGTTCCAGTGGTGGGTGACGTGAAGCCTGATTCTCTGCTATGACATGAAGACTGATTCTGTGCTGACATAAGGCCAGATTCTCTGTTACGGGACCTCTCTTTTCTGTCTGGGTGTCGGGGCCTAAATATGTGACAGTGGCCTGTTCCAGTGGTGGGTGACGTGAAGCATGATTCTCTGCTATGACATGAAGACAGATTCTGTGCTGACATAAGGCCAGATTCTCTGTTACGGGACCTCTCTCCTCTGTCTGGGTGCCGGGACCTAAATATCTGACAGTGGCCTGTTCCAGTGGTGGGTGACGTGAAGCCTGATTCTCTGCTATGACATGAAGACTGATTCTGCGCTGACATAAGGCCAGATTCTCTGTTACGGGACCTCTCTCCTCTGTCTGGGTGCCGGGGCCTAAATATGTGACAGTGGCCTGTTCCAGTGGTGGGTGACGTGATGCCTGATTCTCTGCTATGACATGAAGACAGATTCTGTGCTGACATAAGGCCAGATTCTCTGTTACGGGACCTCTTTTTTCTGTCTGGGTGCCGGGGCCTAAATATGTGACAGTGGCCTGTTCCAGTGGTGGGTGACGTGAAGCCTGTTTCTCTGCTATGACATGAAGACTGATTCTGCGCTGACATGAAGCCAGTTTCTCTGCTATGGCATGAAGAGACTGATTCTCTGCTGACATGAAGCCAGATTCTTTGCTATGGCATGAAGAGACTGATTCTCTGCTGACGTGAAGCCAGATTCTCTGCTATGGGACCTCTGTCCAATTGATATTGGTTAATTTTTTTTATTATTTTTTTTATTTTTATTCATTTCCCTATCCACATTTGTTTGCAGGGGATTTACCTACATGTTGCTGCCTTTTGCAGCCCTCTAGCTCTTTCCTGGGCTGTTTTACTGCCTTTTTAGTGCCCAAAAGTTCGAGTCCCCATTGACTTCAATGGGTTTCGGGTTCGGGATGAAGTTCGGGTCGGGTTCGGATCCCGAACACGAACATTTCCGGGAAGTTCGGCCGAACTTCTCGAACCCGAACATCCAGGTGTTCGCTCAACTCTAAACATAACCTTTGATTTGTACAGTAAACCGACTGACAGAAACAGCCTTCTATTATACACCAGCAATCACCCGAAAGCCACTAAGAGATCATTACCACGCTCACAACTCACACGGGTAGAACGCATTGTCACTGACTCTTCCACTAAAACCAAGAGACTGAGAGAAATGACAAAGAAATTTGCCGAGAGAGGTTACCCCGATCATACATTTGCACGGAAATCAAAACCCCCAAATATGACTAACTCACTATTACAACCTTCTAAGCGTATACCGAGTATACTTACATACCACCCCCTTACACCCAAAATACAATACATACTGAGACAACATTGGCATATACTTACAAAACCTTACCCAGCGATACCGGAATTCCAAACCCCACCCTTAACTTGTTATAAACGCTCCAAAAATATTAGGGATGGTTGGTCCGTTCAGACATTGGACCTTTAACAAAGCTTCCGTGATAGAGATTTCTGTGTACTCCAAAATCAGGCACTTTCCCCTGCCTCCATTGTGCGCAGTGCTCTAGTGTGATTAAAGGGAACATCGTTACTTTTACCCATCCCTGCCCATTTTAAGGAACGGAACCATCAAATCTCCCCTTTGAGATTTCAGATACTAGAACAGGTAAAAACCCCACGGAGGGGAGGTAATCAGACATTATTATTGAAACAGCACGAATCATACTGGATACAACGTTCGGATGCATTAACCCCTAGAGGACTGAACAGGGAATGCGATTTCTTCTTTAACATATAACGGACGAAGTGTTAATATTGTTGAATGTACCTATTTCTTTAATGATGATTATTATATATTTCCCCTCACAGATTCGCTAATGTGGATTATAGACCTAGAACGTATGAGTGAGACAACTTCCCCCGTTCCCTTGCCTCTCCCATCCTCTCCTTCCCATTTTCACTTTCCTTTCCCCTCCCCCACCTTTCCCTTTACTTTCCCCCTCAACCCATTAGCTTAGTCATCATTATATTGATCTGTTTTTGTGATAATTGTGGGACGATGTCATCTCCCACCTGCATATGTTGGCATTGTGACTGTGAGGCATTGATTATGCTGTAATAGAATATATGAAGTTCCATATCAGCGCTATAGAGGCTCTCCACAAGTCCCCCATACATATACTGATTTAGTATCTTTGTCCATTCATGCACCGCTAGTCCCGAGGTACATATAAACATCTTTAACTCACTAAGGGCAACCTCTATGCCCTTTTCAGTCTCAATATACTCATTGCGCATGCGCCAAGATCGTGACGTCATCCCGGACGCACATAACCTCCCGGGAGGCGATACACTTTAGCCCCTTCAAATACCAGAGCCCGCCAGCCACAGTGCACACATCCGGACGCCGTCTCAATGTAGGAGTCACAGGTACATGCTGGTCTTTCTTCCCCCTGTTCTTAAGTATATACTGTATAGTTCCACACAGCAGGTTATATTAATACATTAGGCGATCCATTATACAATGGATAACATATTAAGTGATATTCATGTAGACCTATTTGCATATATGTATGTACTTTATTACCCTCATTGATATAGGTGTGGTGTTTATATATCATGCTGCATAAAAGGGGTGGTACAATTTAACCTCACTGGCACTTGCTTGTATAGATGATTAGAGTTAAGCAAACACCTGGATGTTCGGGTTCGAGAAGTTCGGCCGAACTTCCCGAAAATGTTCGGGTTCCGAACTCGACCGGAACTTCGCCCCGAACCCGAACCCCATTGAAGTCAATGGGGACCCGAACTTTTCGGCACTAAAAAGGCTGTAAAATAGCCCAGGAAAGGGCTAGAGGGCTGCAAAAGGCAGCAAAATGTAGGTAAATCCCCTGCAAACAAATGTGGATAGGGAAATGAATAAGAAAATAAAAAAATTAACCAATATCAATTGGAGAGAGGTCCCATAGCAGAGAATCAGGCTTCATGTCACCCACCACTGGAACAGGCCACTGTCAGATATTTATGCCCCGGCACCCAGACAGAGGAGAGAGGTCCCATAGCAGAGAATCAGGCTTCATGTCATAGCAGAGAATCAGGCTTCATGTCACCCACCACTGGAACAGGCCACTGTCAGATATTTAGGCCCCGACACCCAGACAGAGGCGAGAGGTCCCATAGCAGAGAATTAGGCTTCATGTCACCCACCACTGGAACAGGCCGCTGTGAGATATTTAGGCCCCGGCACCCAGACATAGGAGAGAGGTCCCATAGCAGAGAATCAGGCTTCATGTCACCCACCACTGGAACAGGCCACTGTGAGATATTTAGGCCCCGGCACCCAGACAGAGGAGAGAAGTCCCATAGCAGAGAATCAGGCTTCATGTCATAGCAGAGAATCAGGCTTCATGTCACCCACCACTGGAACAGGCCACTGTGAGATATTTAGGCCCCGGCACCCAGACCGAGGAGAAAGGTCCCATAGCAGAGAATCAGGCTTCATGTCACCCACCACTGGAACAGGCCACTGTGAGATATTTAGGCCCCGGCACCCAGACAGAGGAGAGAGGTCCCATAGCAGAGAATCAGGCTTCATGTCACACACCATTGGAACAGGCCACTGTGAGATATTTAGGCCCTGGCACCCAGACAGAGGAGAGAGGTCCCATAGCAGATAATTAGGCTTCATGTCACCCACCACTGGAACAGGCCACTGTGAGATATTTAGGCCCCGGCTCCCAGACAGAGGAGAGAGGTCCCATAGCAGAGAATCAGGCTTCATGTCACACACCATTGGAACAGGCCAGTTTACGATATTTAGGCCTCTGGCACCCAGACGGAGGAGAGGTTCATTCAACTTTGGGTTGCCCCGCAATATAATGGTAAAATTAAAAAAAGAGGATTGAATGAAGAAGTGCCCTGGAGTACAAGAATATATGGTTAAGGGGAGGTAGTTATAAATGTCTAATCTGCACAAGGGATGGACAGGTCCTGTGGGATCCATGTCTGGTTCATTTTTATGAACGTCAGCTTGTCCACATTGGCTGTGGACAGGCGGCTGCGTTTGTCTGTAATGACGCCCCCTGCCGTGCTGAATACACGTTCAGACAAAACGCTGGCCGCCGGGCAGGACAATTTGGAGACCCAGAAGTTGAATGGGGCCGAACCATCAGTCAGTACGTGGAGGGGTGTGCACAGGTACTGTTCCACCATGTTAGTGAAATGTTGCCTCCTGCTAACACGTTCCGTATCAGGTGGTGGTGCAGTTAGCTGTGGCGTGGTGACAAAACTTTTCCACATCTCTGCCATGCTAACCCTGCCCTCAGAGGAGCTGGCCGTGACACAGCTGCGTTGGCGACCTCTTGCTCCTCCTCTGCCTTCGCCTTAGGCTTCCACTTGTTCCCCTGTGACATTTGGAAATGCTCTCAGTAGCGTGTCTACCATTGTGCGCTTGTACTCGCGCATCTTCCTATCACGCTCCAGTGCAGGAAGTAAGTTGGGCACATTGTCTTTGTACCAGGGATCCAGCAGGGTGGCAACCCAGTAGTCCGCACACGTTAAAATGTGGGCAACTCTGCTGTCGTTGTGCAGGCACTGCAGCATGTAGTCGCTCATGTGTGCCAGGCTGCCCAGAGGTAAGGACAAGCTGTCCTCTGTGGGAGGCGTATCGTCATCATCCTCCATTTCCCCCCAGCCATGCACCAGTGATGGGCCCGAGCTGCATTGGGTGCCACACCGCTGTGAACATGCTTCATCCTCATCCTCCTCCACTTCCTCCTCATCCTCCTCGTCCTCCAGTATTGGGCCCTGTCTGGCCACATTTGTACCTGGCCTCTGCTGTTGCAAAAAAACTCCCTCTGAGTCACTTCTAAGAGACTGGCCTGAAAGTGCTAAAAATGACCCCTCTTCCTCCTCCTCCTGGGCCACCTCCTCTTCCATCATCACCCTAAGTGTTTTCTCAAGGAGACATAGAAGTGGTATTGTAACGCTGATAACGGCGTCATCGCCACTGGCCATGTTGGTGGAGTACTCGAAACAGCGCAACAGGGCACACAGGTCTCGCATGGAGGCCCAGTCATTGGTGGTGAAGTGCTGCTGTTCCGCAGTGCGACTGACCCGTGCGTGCTGCAGCTGAAACGCCACAATGGCCTGCTGCTGCTTGCACAGTCTGTCCAGCATGTGCAAGGTGGAGTTCCACCTGGTGGGCTTGTCGCATATGAGGCGGTGAGTGGGAAGGCCGAAGTTACGCTGTAGTGCAGACAGGCGAGCAGTGGCAGGATGTGAACGCCGGAAGCACGCACAGACGGCCCGCACTTTATGCAACAGCTCTGACATGTCGGGGTAGTTGTGAATGAACTTCTGCACCACCAAATTCAGCACATGCGCCAGGCAAGGGATGTGCGTCAAACCGGTTAGTCCCAGGGCTGCGATGGGATTTCGCCCATTATCGCACACCACCAGGCTGGGCTTGAGGCTCACCGGCAGCAACCACTCGTCGTTCTGTTGTTCAATACCCCGCCACAACTCCTGCGCGGTGTGGGGCCTGCCCCGCAAACATATGAGTTTCAGAATGGCCTGCTGACGTTTACCCCGGGCTGTGCTGAAGTTGGTGGTGAAGGTGTGTGGCTGACTGGATGAGCAGGTGGAAGAAGAGGAGGAGGAAGCCGAGTAGGAGGAGGACGCTACAGGAGGCAAAGAATGTTGCCCTGCGATCCTTGGCGGCGGAAGGACATGCGCCAAAGAACTCTCCGCCTGGGGCCCAGCCGCCACTACATTTACCCAGTGTGCAGTTAGGGAGATATAGCGTCCCTGGCCATGCTTACTGGTCCACATATTTGTGGTTAGGTGGACCTTGCCACAGATGGCGTTGCGCAGTGCACACTTGATTTTATCGGATACTTGGTTGTGCAGGGAAGGCACAGCTCTCTTGGAGAAGTAGCGGGAGCTGGGAACAACATACTGTGGGACAGCAAGCGACATGAACTGTTTGAAGCTGTCTGTGTCCACCAGCCTGAATGACAGCATTTCATAGGCCAGTAGTTTAGAAATGCTGGCATTCAGGGCCAGGGATCGAGGGTGGCTAGGTGGGAATTTACACTTTCTCTCAAATGTTTGTGAGATGGAGAGCTGAACGCTGCCGTGTGACATGGTGGAGATGCTTGGTGACGGAGGTGGTGGTGTTGGTGGTACATCCTCTGTTTGCTGGGCGGCAGGTGCCAACGTTCCTCCCAATGCGGAGGAAGAGGCTGAGGTGGCAGCAGAAGAGGTAGCAAGGGGAGCATGAGTGAGTTTCTTGTTTTTAAGGTGTTTACTCCACTGCAGTTCATGCTTTGCATGCAGATGCCTGGTCATGCAGGTTGTGCTAAGGTTCAGAACGTTAATGCCTCGCTTCAGGCTCTGATGGCACAGCGTGCAAACCACTCGGGTCTTGTCGTCAGCACATTGTTTGAAGAACTGCCATGCCTGGGAATTCCTTGAAGCTGCCTTTGGGGTGCTCGGTCCCAGGTGAACTCTCTTGGCGGCGGGTGTTCTGCTTTTGCCCCAGGCTCCCTCCTTTGCTACGCTGTTGGCTCGGTCTCACCACTGCCTCTTCCTCTGAACTCTGAAAGTCAGTGGCACGACCTTCATTCCATGTGGGGTCTAGGACCTCATCGTCTCCTGCATCGTCTTCCAACCAGTCTTCCTGCCTGACCTCCTGTTCAGTCTGCAAACTGCAGAAAGACGCATAAGTGATTGTGCGTCAGTGCATTCTATGTCTTCCACCGCTGGGGAAGGGCTAGGTGGATGCCCTTGGGAAACCCTGCCAGCAGAGTCTTCAAACAGCATAAGAGACTGCTGCATAACTTGAGGCTCAGACAGTTTCCCTGATATGCATGGGGGGTGATGTGACAGACTCATGGGCTTGGTTTTCAGGTGCCATCTGTGTGCTTTCTGCAGAAGACTGGGTGGGAGATAATGTAAACATGCTGGATCCACTGTCGGCCACCCAATTGTCTAATGCCTGTACCTGCTCAGGCCTTACCATCCTTAGAATGGCATTGGGCCCCACCAAATATCGCTGTAAATTCTGGCGGGAACTGGGACCTGAGGTAGTTGGTTCACTAGGACGTGTGGCTGTGGCAGAACGGCCACGTCCTCTCCCAGCACCAGAGGGTCCACTAACACCACCATGACCATGTCCGCGTCTGCGTCCCTTACTAGATGTTTTCCTCATTGTTACCGTTGACCACAATAAAAAAAAAATTATTTGGTCCAATGTATTGAATTCAAATTCAGGCCTTTTTTTACAGGCACCTAACACTATCTGGCTATCTATTTATGTACCGTATTACACTAATACAGGCACAGCAGTTTTAGGGGAATATCAATTGTAGGCCTAGTATTTACGGACAGAATTACACTTGGAGATTCACAGTAGCGTGTGCAAAAAAATATAGGATTATGCTTTGAGCACTTGTATTTTAACACTTATTGTAATATACACTTTAACGGAAAGAAATACACTTGGAAATGCACGGTAGCGTGTGAAGTTATTGAGGATGACCCTATCAGCACTTGAATTTACACCTTGAGTGTAATATACCCTTTTACGGACAGAAATACACTATGAGATGCACAATAGTGTGTGCAAATTTAAAGGCTTATGCTTTCAGCATTTGTAATTTAACACTTTGTGTAATATACCCTTTTACGGAAAAAAAATACACTTGGAGATGCACGCTGAGTGTAATATACCCTTTTACGGACAGATTTACACTTGGCCTGCAACAGCAGAAACCACTGAATTAGAGTATTGCTATTTTGGGAATTGAATTTCAACCCAGAACAAAAAAACACTATTGATGGTTAAATGGACTTGGTGGCAGCTTGTGCTGGCGCACCACAAGACACAAAATGGCCGCCGATCACCCCAGAAAAAAGTGACAGAAAAACGCTCTGGGCAGCCTAAAAACAGTGAGCAATTAACTAGCAGAAGTTGAATGATTCACAGCTGTAGATCGATAACTTCATTAAGTGTTTTTGCTGAGTTAATCCCTGCCTAATCTCACCCTAACAGCAGCTGCATCCTCTCCCTACACTGATCAGAGCAGAGTGATGTGTGGCGCTACGTGACTCCAGCTTAAATAGAGGCTGGGTCACATGCTGCACTGGCCAATCACAGCCATGCCAATAGTAGGCATGGCTGTGATGGCCTCTTGGGGCAAGTAGTATGACGCTTGTTGATTGGCTGCTTTGCAGGCTTTAAAAATGCGCCATAGAAATCGCCGAACAACGAACCCAAACCCAAATTTTTACGTAAATGTTCGGGTCCGTGTCACGAACCCCCCAAAATTCGGTACGAACCCGAACTATACAGTTCGGGTTCGCTCATCCCTATAGATAATACCTACGTAATTGTTTTTCCTTTACCTTTTTCTTTACGATATATACCTGACCCATATCTTTTATTCACCTAGGAATTATACACTGCTCAAAAAAATAAAGGGAACTCTTAAACAACACAATTTAACTCCAAGTCAATCACACTTCTGTGAAATCAAACTGTCCACTTAGGAAGCAACACTGAGTGACAATCAATTTCACATGCTGTTGTGCAAATGGGATAGACAACAGGTGGACCCATACATTGAATCAGCCTTCCTGGTCAAATATTACCAAAATATGTTGTCAGCTGTTCAATGAAGTGTGCACAAATCGCTCAACAGCGGTAGTACAAAGGCACAGAGTCACCCTTTGCTTTTACTTATCTGCTCAATGTTAGATGATCATTGTGCACAGACAGGTGATGCGGATGTCTTTCCTCGGCGTCCTGCGTGTGGCAGCAGCAATGAGAATACATTGGCGGCTTGTTTAAAACGCTGCACTTCTCCACCCATTCCCACCCATCCACGCCCCTTTGCGTCACGTGATCGGATCACATGTGAAGACATGTGTTCCTCTCCCGGTCACATGACCAAGCGGCTCCAGGAAGTATTCAGGATGTAAGCCTTACCAGGCAACCATTCAAGCATGCAGACATCACCAATGGGCGTAATCATCATATTGCAATGGGTTAGTGCTCCAGGTGCCGATACCTATTCACTACCTGGCAATCGCTCTTGTTTGTCGACGTCATCAGTGGGCGGGCTGGTCGCAATGCATTCAGTTAGACTATTGGGCAATACTAGTCCACCTGTCACGGATGGGTTTTGCAGAAAACTGGAAGTTATAAATAAACATCCGACTGACTTGATCCCAAACTAAGGAACATAGGGTGAGCCCTATAAAACCCCTAGAGCTCTCCCTGACTGCTTTGCCCATGCAAAGATATTTATGATAGATAATGGCATGCCCTCGTACCTAGACTGAGTGACACCTGAAAACCCTATAATAGTGAGGGGACACGACCACCAGCTCCCTGCACTTAATATGGAGGGAGTCAGGGTCACCTAGAATCAAGCCAGAACGGAAACACAAATAAAGGAAAAGACTTATCTGAGGAACCAGCAGTTGCAGACTCTTGCAGTGAACACAATCCAGGAAGTAGTATAAACCGCAAAGTGAGGCAGTATGGGAGGGAATATAAAGGGAGGCAATCAGTGTAAATAGATGACAGCTGGGAGAAGGAAAAGAGATGACAAAGTGAAACCAAAACAAAGAACATCATGCAAGAGGTACAGAAGAACGTCTGCCACAGCTTCTCAGAGAGCTGGCGGTGACACCACCTCATGCAGTAATCAGGGATCAATGTAGCAACTGAATGACAGCTGCTTATTGAGCCCCATAGGAGACACCGTATTTAGCTGGAAAATCCACCACATTTCTCTCTGAAGGACCCTCCTGTCCCAATCCCCTCCTCGTCTTGGTCGTGGGACCACCTCAATCCCTATAAATTTAAGGCTGGAGACATCACCATTATGTACACCGTTAATATGTTTTGCCAATGGTGTCTCTCTTTTATTTCTTATATTGCCTAGGTGTTCCCCCACTCATCGCCGCAGCTCACGAGTGGTCTTTCCCACATACTCCAGGCCACAGTCGCAATTTGCCTTGTAAACCACCTCTTTGGTGCGGCAGTTTACAAAGTGTCTAATTTGATATATTCTATTTGTTACATTGCTACTGAAGGAACGTCCCTGGGAAATATGTGGACAAGCCACACAGCCACTGCAGTGATAACATCCCATGGGACGCCGGAGCCACATTTCCTTTGTGTCTTGTGTCTCACTGAAGTGGCTGTGGACCAGGCGATCTTTTAGGCTGAGGTCCCTGCGATAAGTTACTTGCACAGTTTCAGAAATCACTTTCTTGATGTCAGGGTCAAGTTGAAGGATTTCCCAGTGTTTCCTCAACACTTGCTTAACCTCTTCTGACGCGCCATCAAAGGTTCCTATAAGGCGTATGGGGCCACTGTCTGTCTTTTTAGGTTTCGGATACAGTAACTCATCCCGATTACTGTCACAAGCTCTTTTATATGCTGATCTGAGAACTGAATCAGGATAGCCCCTCTCACGAAATCTGCATCGCAGGTCATCCGCTTGTTGTTTAAAGTCCCCCCTGGTGGAACAGTTCCTCTTAATCCTTAGGTACGGTCCCACCGGGATCCCTCTCTTCAGGGGTTGTGGGTGGTGACTACTCCAATGCAGAAGGGAATTCGTAGAGGTGGGCTTCCTGAATGTTCTCGTTTGGATCATGCCTTCTGTGCCCCTTGATATTTCAATGTCTAGAAATGGAAGAGTGTTGGTTCTAAATTCTGATGTACACTGCTCAAAAAAATAAAGGGAACACTTAAACAACACAATGTAACTCCAAGTCAATCACACTTCTGTGAAATCAAACTGTCCACTTAGGAAGCAACACTGAGTGACAATCAATTTCACATGCTGTTGTGCAAATGGGATAGACAACAGGTGGAAATTATAGGCAATTAGCAAGACACCCCCAATAAAGGAGTGGTTCTGCAGGTGGTCACCACAGACCACTTCTCAGTTCCTATGCTTCCTGGCTGATGTTTTGGTCACTTTTGAATGCTGCCGGTGCTTTCACTCTAGTGGTAGCATGAGACGGAGTCTACAACCCACACAAGTGGCTCAGGTAGTGCAGCTTATCCAGGATGGCACATCAATGCGAGCTGTGGCAAGAAGGTTTGCTGTGTCTGTCAGCGTAGTGTCCAGAGCATGGAGGCGCTACCAGGAGACAGGACAGTACATCAGGAGACGTGAAGGAGGCCATAGGAGGGCAGCAACCCAGCAGCAGGACCGCTACCTCCGCCTTTGTGCAAGGAGGAACAGGAGGAGCACTGCCAGAGCCCTGCAAAATGACCTCCAGCAGGCCACAAATGTGCATGTGTCTGCTCAAATGGTCAGAAACAGACTCCATGATGGTGATATGAGGGCCCGACGTCCACAGGTGGGGGTTGTGCTTACAGCCCAACACCGTGCAGGACTTTTGGCATTTGCCAGAGAACACCAACATTGGCAAATTCCCCACTGGCGCCCTGTGCTCTTCACAGATGAAAGCAGGTTCACACTGAGCACATGTGACAGACGTGACAGAGTCTGGAGACGCCGTGGAGAACGTTCTGCTGCCTGCAACATCCTCCAGCATGACCGGTTTGGCATTGGGTCAGTAATGGTGTGGGGTGGCATTTCTTTGGAGGGCCGCACAGCCCTCCATGTGCTCGCCAGAGGTAGCCTGACTGCCATTAGGTACCGAGATGAGATCCTCAGACCCCTTGTGAGACAATATGCTGGTGCGGTTGGCCCTGGGTTCCTCCTAATGCAAGACAATGCTAGACCTCATGTGGCTGGAGTGTGTCAGCAGTTCCTGCAAGACGAAGGCATTGATGCTATGGACTGGCCCGCCCGTTCCCCAGACCTGAATCCAATTGAGCACATCTGGGACATCATGTCTCGCTTTATCCACCAACGTCACGTTGCACCACAGACTGTCCAGGAGTTGGCAGATGCTTTAGTCTAGGTCTGGGAGGAGATCCCTCAGGAGACCGTCCGCCACCTCATCGGGAGCATGCACAAGCGTTGTAGGGAGGTCATACAGGCACGTGGAGGCCACACACACTACTGAGCCTCATTTTGGCTTGTTTTAAGGACATTAAATCAAAGTTGGATCAGCCTGTAGTGTGTTTTTCCACTTTAATTTTGAGTGTGACTCCAAATCCAGACCTACATGGGTTGAAAAATTTGATTTCCATTTTTTAATTTTTGTGTGATTTTGTTGTCAGCACATTCAACTATGTAAAGAACAAAGTATTTCAGAAGAATATTTAATTAACTCAGATCTAGGATGTGTTATTTTTGTGTTCCCTTTATTTTTTTGAGCAGTGTATATTTCATGTTGATGGAATTGATGTTCAAATCCTGTACAAAGTCCGCAAAGTCCTTTTCCTCGCCCTTCCAGACGACAAAAATATTGTCTATGAACCTGGCCCATGTAATCACTCGTGTGATATGATTTCTGGGTATGTCACCAAATACCAGGGTCCGTTCCCACCAGCCCAGGAACAAATTTGCATACGATGGGGCACAAGAACTCCCCATCGCGGTGCCCCTGAGCTGGTGGTAAAGGACTCCGTCAAATAAAAAGTAATTTCTCGTCAATATGAATTCCAGTAGACGCAGTACAAAAACGTTGTGGGGGTGAAATTGTAGTCCCCTTGTGCTGAGGAATGTCTCCACTGCCCTCAGTCCTAGTGCATGGGGTATGGAAGAATACAACGCCTCTACATCAATAGAGGCCAATGACGTGTCTTCCTCCAGAGACACCCCCTCAAGACGACCCAAGAGATCACTTGTGTCTCTCAAATATGAGGGTAGTGTCCTTACAAAGGGCGCCAAAATACGATCTAGGTAAATCTCTGTGTTTTGGGTCAGACTATTTACCCCTGACACGATGGGGTGTCCTTTTAGAGGAGTACTGCCTTTATGAATTTTTGGCAGACTGTAGAAGGTAGCTACCGTAGGGTGTTTTTTATATTAAAAATCAAACTCCTACCCTGAGATCAGGCTTTCTGTCTTTGCCGTCCGTAGTATGAGAGCTAGTTCTTTCTGATATTGAATAGTCGGATCCCCACTTAGCTTTTCATAGGTCTCTCCATCGCTTAACAAAGCCTGACACATTTTTTTATAATCAGTTGTGTCCACCAACACGATGTTCCCTCCTTTATCAGAAGGTTTGATGGTCACGTCCTTGTTATGTTCCAAGTCTACCAATAATTTGTATTCTAATTTGCTACAATTAAATCCATATTGAGAAGGGGTGAGATTTGTCAGATCACGACATACCTGATTTACAAATACAACTATGCAGGTTGGATCCCCCAGAGGTGGCATTTTAAGACTCTTATTTTTTAGGGAAGTAAAGGGACCTTTCCCTTCCTGGGGAGTGCTTTCACTCAGATTAAATAGTAGGCGGACATCTTGTAAAATATCAGATGAGATGCCCAGTTCCCTGCTCTCTCATTTAGCAACTAAAGCAAAATGTTTTCTAAAGCTGCAGAATATTTTTAAAAAAATGGACAGAACCATGTCAGATGATCAGATTAATTTTATAGGTGATTGCATTACATAATTATTTTAGATACGGACCGGATTTTTATCTTCAGATGTGGGGGACCACAATGGGGAACCGATTCGCACCGAGCTTCGCAAATTTATATATGGGTAGATGGGAGGAGCTCACCATATTTCCCAATGGGGAGCTCGGTGCGGGTCTGGTCCTCTGGAAACGGTTCATTGACAATGTTGTTTTTATATGGAAAGGAGATTAATTAGTTTTTTAACTAATTTAAATAAAAACAAATTTTATTTACACTTCACTCCATCCTTTGATAAAGAACAGATCCACTTTCTCGACCTAACAATTTTTATTGAAAATGGTAAGATACACACTAAAACTTATCACAAACCTACAGATACAAATGGTTTCATCTCCTTGGAAAGTTGTCATCTACCCATATGGCTTAATAATATCCCCTACAGCCAATACATAAGAGCACGCAGAAACTGTACCATTAGTGCAGACTACCAAGAGGAGGCAGAAATGCAAAATAAAAAATTTATAGAAAAAGGGTACAAACCAGAATTGTTGATCCCAATCACCAAAGAAGTAAATGATATAGATCGGAACAACCTATTGAAATAAAAAAATACCACCTAATGAAAAATCTGGCACCGAAGATCCCAATAAAATCAAGGTCCCTATTATCACCACGTACAGTGCAGGGGTGGGTACCTTCAAAAGAATTATCAACAGGCACTGGGACATCTTAAAATATGACAAAATAATTGGGGATAAGATTTCCACAAACCCCACATTTATTTTCAAGAAAGCTCCAAACTTAGCTAACTTGGTGGCTCCTTCTATCAAAATAGACACATTGGGCAATAAACTATGTATCAGAAAGGGCTTCTATCCCTGTAGATTATGTAAAAATTGTAAAACCCTGAGGCATCAAATCAAGCCCACACTTGAAATAGACACCCCACAAGGTAAATATATAATTATAGATTATATTTCTAGCAGTACATCAGGTGTCCCTGTAATAAAATATATGTGGGAAGGACCATACTAATAACATCTACAAAAAATCTGAGAATCATCCCCTATCACGCCACTATGCGGAATTCCATCAGGGAAAATTCCTAGGATCTAATTTTGGGGGCATTGAAAGAGTGAAGCCGGATAGGAGGGGAGGTGACTTTATTAAGCTTATGTCCAGAACAGAGAGTAAGTGGATCTTTAGATGCAACAGTCTGGCCCCCAATGGGTTAAATCAAGAAATCAAACTCTTTGCATTCCAGTAAAAATTGCACTCATAATGCTCCCTGGATAATCAAATAATGGGACCTCCGTTACCTTAAGGAATGTGCATATACGTTACCATGGGAACCGCATAAGCTACTTAACCTCCGAGGCATTACCAGCAAACTATCCCTGACGAAGGAGCCCAATAGGCTCTGAAACGCGTTAGAAGTTTTTTGTCCCACGGAGGCTCCAGTACTTTCAACGGTGACGTCACCGACAGTGGTTTCCCGGGCAACGAAATCACAAGTTCCCTCGCACTGCGCGTGCTTCCGGCCGGGGCAGCGCTGTTGCTATAAGGTGAGCAAGGAGGACGCTCCCATTTATAGATATATCTACAAGGAAAAAAGAAAAGAACCGTGTACCAGCGGGAGAAGAGCGCCATACAATCACCAGACAGAAAGGGGAATAAAGTGGGAGAAGTACAAGGTACGGACCGCAACACTATTATTAACGCTTGCATTTACTGCTTATTACTTTCTCTGACAAAGATAGTAGTTATATACACCTCAGTACAGCCCACTTCTATATATCATCCTCTTCTTAAATATAAGGAACATATACTAATCTATTAAGTAAACTGCAGTGGGATTAGCTGTTTAGTTTGTTTGCTAGCGCCAATGTCTCATATCACCTACGGGTGATACACTAGTGATATATACTCATTTTTTTAAGGAGGACAACAGCTCCTTGATAGGAACCGAGCAGCAGAATCTCCCTTCACAGGCAGATCTACAATTCTAAACAACAGGAGCGCAGGGGGGTCCCCCTTTTATCTATATTTGGTTAAATTGTAGTGGATAAGGTGCTTCTAAAAAATCTTGCCCACCAAAGTCGTGTCCTCCTCGTTGATTGTTTTTCTCCTCTCTACCTCTGTAACCTCGTGTCCTCTGTCGACCCCTTCCCCTACCTCTATTATAGTGACCCCCTTCCTTCTCGTTCTCTGAGATATCAGTGTCACTAGATGTAATATCTATATCAGGTCGTTTGGTTTGTGGTATGCTACGATCTAAAGTGGAATATACTCGATTGTCTCTGAAGTCTTGCAGGTCCCTGTTGAACTGACGGTGTTTTCGTTCTTTTAAATGGAACTGGAATTTATCTAGGGTATTCTTGAGTTGCAGTTCTTTGTTACTAAAATCAGTCTCAGTTTTAAACTAATTACCTGTTCTTATCTGTCGGACGAAGCTGGGCAGTCTATATTTAGGAAGGGTGACTCCAGGGTTAGAAAGTGAGGGAGGGGGGAAGGAGACAGATTTAGGGACACCTAGGGCTTGCGACCCAGCATTGTGTCCTTCTATCTACTTCTTCCTCTCTATTATTACCGCTATCCCTGCATTTGGGTCCCCTCCTCTTTTGTGATTATACTGCAGTTGTAGACACTTATGCAGTTCTCTAGTTGTATTCAATGCAACATTTTTTAACTTTAAAAAGGCCTATTATTTTATTTGATACTTTTAAACGTTAAGTTTTACCAAGCTACCCACTAGTTGTGAATTATTCTCCTGATGAGGACAGCAAAGTTTTTCTGATGGGACTCTGGCACACATGGTGACTTTATGTTATACTGCCTTTCCTGTGGCCCTCGCGTTATATGCATTTTGGCCAACACCGATTACTGGTTGTACACCTTTCTCAACCCCCGCTACAAAGAGAATTTCTCATCTCTCATTCCCGTGGTGGAGAGGACTAGCAAAATTGTGCAATATTAGAAGGTCCTTGTGAAGCAATTGCTCTAAAAATTTCCAGCTGACAATGCTTAGTACTTAGTTCCTTGGGCAACCGAGGAAGGGAAAAACAGCAGTTCCAACAGAGGCAGGGCAACAATCTGCAAGACCTTGTACAGTTTAATGACACGCCGCCAGCACTCTCACCCTGATGCGCGGCCTAGTTTCACAAGGAGGGAAAAGTTTTGGAAGATGGTGAAGGAGTACGTAGCAGACCGTGTCAGCTTCCTCAGTGATCCCTCTGTGCATTACAACTATTGGGTGTCCAAGCTGGACATGTGGCATAAACTGGCGCTCTACACCTTGGAGGTGTTGACCTTTCCTGCCACCAGCGTTTTGTCAGAGCGGGTATTTAGTGATGCTGGGGGCATAATAACTGATAAGCGCATCTGCCTGTCAACTGAAAATGCTGACAGGTTGACTCTTATCAAAATTAACAAGTCCTGGATTGTCCCTGACTTCTCTACTCAACTATATGAAAGCGGCTGAACATAAAGGCACTTCAAATGTGGCTTTTATGATGTACTGAATACACTGTAATCCCATGCACCCCTTCCACCACAAAAAAGGGTATATGGTTCAAACTTCCTTTTCTCGTCCTCCTCCTCCTTCATCATATCAACATGCTTATTAGGCTGCCCTCGCTCTCGCCCATAATATTTTAGAGGGTCAGATCAGCAGCAGGCCCTCACCCCTAATGTTTTAGATGGTCAGATCAGCAGCAGGCCCTCGCCCCTAATGTTTTAGATGGTCAGATCAGCAGCAGGCCCTCACCCTTAATGTTTTAGAGGGTCAGATCAGCAGCAGACCCTCACCCCTAATGTTTTAGATGGTCAGATCAGCAGCAGGCCCTCACCCTTAATGTTTTAGAGGGTCAGCTCAGCAGCAGACCCTCACCCCTAATGTTTTAGATGGTCAGATCAGCAGCAGGCCCTCACCCCTAATGTTTTAGAGAGTAACCAGCAGGCCCTTGCTCCTAATGTTTTTGATGGTCACCAGCAAGCCATCAATCATCATTTTTAAATGGTGTGTATGATGCCCTCCTTTATGTGTAATAAAGGGTGTATTGGAGTGCCGGTTCCTTGTAATTTTTGATAGCCCTTTCACTTAGTGCGTAGGCTTTATGAGTGTATGAGTCCCACTACCTGAAAAATTGTACCACAATGTGAATGAAGCCCTCCTTTATGTGATATACAGGTTATATCGGAGTGCCTCTTCCTTGTAATTTTTGGCAGCACTTGCACTTTATATACAAGTAAATATACAGGAAAGAATGTTTCCTAACAATTTTTCCTCTAAAATCGATTTTATCTTCGGTTTTGTGCGTATTATTGTTAGTCTGTAAAAGTGGCGCACTACTCGTACAACATCATTCCCAGCAGCGATCTGGGAGTCTAAGATGCATCTAGACATCCTCCCCATGCTGTTCCCGAACCATTTCAGTGGTATTTCCATCCATTTCTGACCTTTTCCTATGAACCAGACACCCTCCCCTCTTCAGAGCAGGGGGTGCCTGGTTTAATGCTCTGGATCTCCAACTTACTTTCATTGTGCTCGGGAGCTCTGTAGAGCACCCGAGCATCCCAAAGTGTTCTACTCGAGCTCCAGAGCACCCAAGCACTTTGGTGCTCGATCAACACTAGCTATGAATTAATTTGTCATGAATCGCTATAAATCAGGTACACCCAGGCCACTCTTCATTAGGGTACGGTTACATGCTGAGGGTGGGTTGTGAAGAATTGCAGGGCCAATTAGCCTGCAGCTGCCTATCATTTATTAACGAATACTGCACTGTATAGTCCTTCTTTATTGTTAATGGCCGCGTGGCATCTTTATGCTGGTGTGGGGTTTGGCTGGTTAGGTTGGGGAACAATATGCATATTATTACTGTTCTTGTCTGCAATCTCATGCAGGTTATTTGATAGTAAACACAGAATATTAATCTGCTCTTGCATACTCACTTCTCCAACCCCAGTGCTCTCCTGTCCTGCAGGTGGGAGCCCTTCTTCTGCCATTTGCTTTTCCTCCTTTTCCACATCATCTAATATCGATGAGAATATGTCATCAGGAACATCCAGCTTATCCTCTCTCTGCATCTTGATGACTTTTCTAGGGCATGGAGAATTTGAAGTATGATTTGTAAGAAGTAAAGCCAGCTAAAGATGAAGATGGTCATCCTTAAGACCTTGCCCTCCTAAGGGGTGCAGACTGGATTGTATTGGTTGGCACGCTGGCAGTGGAATAATAACGGCATGCATCTTATTGGTATTCAATTACATATCTTAGTTTATGGCTGATGTAGGAATAAGTACATGTAGGAATAAATAGATTAAATGTCGCAGAAAAAATCTCCCTGCACTCTCCTCTCCAATATTCTTCCATTAAAATCGTTTTCAGCAACACTGTAGCGCATGAGAACTTGCCACGTCTCTCTCTCTCTCTGCTCAGCTCACAGGAAAATGGTGGAGACTGTGTGGGATGAGGGTTTTATAGGGCTGTGACATCACAGGGGATTGTCTGGCTGCATGGCATTGTGGGTGGTCTCACATTCCTGAGAATCCTGAGCTTTTTACTTTACTTTTCTTTTTACTTTAAAAAAATTGCTGTGGGGCCCAGTAAATTCTAGTTACTCAACTGCAACTTCTACATTATCTGCAGTCAGATAGATATCACTGTCTTATCTGTGATGTTACACAGGATTGTGGGTGACATCTACTACATTATCTTTACTCAGAGAGTTATCACTGTGTTATCTGTGGTGTTACATAGGACTGCAGCTGACATCGTCTACATTATTTGTATTCAGAGTCTCTAAGTACAAATAACAGAGTAGATGTCACCTGCAGTCCCATGTAACACTACAGATAACACAGTTATAACTCTCTGAGTACAAATGATGTAGTAGATGTTGCCTGCTGTCTTACATGCACTGTTTAAAGATGGAGCCGCCTCCAACTTTAAGAGAGAGGATCTGGGGACTTCAGCAGAGAACAGGCCTGCAGAAGCCCTGAGATGGGACAGTATGGGGCCTGGGTGGCCATGCAGCTTAAAGGGTCACTGCAGCACTGTTAAATTAGTTGTGTAATTTTAGCATTTGTGCGCCCCTATTATGGCCTTTGTGACTCAGGGTTAACTTTTATGGTAAGGATATTTAATGTAGAAAGCACAAGGGTTACAAGTGTCAAACACACACACATACACACACACATACAGTAAACACACACACTTGATTTTTATTTTTATTTTCTATGCAGTGGATGATTTAGTCACAATGTTACTGATAAAGCTTGTTTCTCTTCCCCTGTGCTGTGTGTAACTGAGCATTTTCAGTATATGTATTCTGTGTTCAGAGTATGGTGATAAGGGAATGAAGACCACTAGCTCCTGAATATAGAATGCTAAGAGCATCTCAATAGCTGAAAGAGCTTTCCAGCTCTGATTAATCTCATAGATCTTGGTAAGCAGTAAGCGCTTAGTCATTTCTACAGTAAATAATTTCCTCTGCAAGACTGGCCATTATCCAACTGCCACTAGATAGTGAGTTAACCTTCAGCTGATACAATTCTAAATCCTGAGAAACAATTCATTAATGGTATTAAAGAGGACAACAGGACAAAATGAACCAAATGGAAATGTGTGCCTCCCAATTGTAGGTAGCATTTTCCTGACTCCTTAGAAACAGTTCATCAATCCAATTAAAGAGGTCAATAGACAAATTTAACCAGAAAGAAACAAGACACCCAAATATAAAATTTGCTCAAATTGCATGTACTACCCTTCCTATTACCCTTCCTCGTCCCACTTCTAAAGCTGTTCAAGTGACAGTTATGGATTAAACCATCTGACAGAAGCACATTTCAATGATGTACCAGACACTATGGGGCCTCCTTCCTCCTTTCATAGATGACAAAGCCCTCACAGGACACCCCCCCCCCCCCCCAATTTAGGAGAAAAGTAGTTTACTTACAACTTCTCCATCACTCAGCTGGTGAAAAGCTCATACACATTCAACTGTAGGCTGAATGAGAGCTATCTCTACCGACTCCTTCCCGACTTCCCCATGTACACATTTGGCTTGGCAGAACATGTGCGCGTATTCTATGGGAAAAACAGAGAAAGACACTTATGGAGGTGGCTTATCTCCCAGGAAAATAAAAGTATTGAGCAAAAATATTCAGTTCTCTTGATCCTTGTCTCCCCCAACATAATCTGTGGGGGGAGAGTCGAGAGCTCCCCTCTCACATTACAGTGTCAGCCAAACCCACCATTCTTGGTAGGTTCGACTTACAAAATACTGTGTATGGCATGCTTAAGGGCCCATTTATAATGATCCCCGACTGACAATACAATATGTCAATCAAAAATTGTTTAGTACATTAATTTTTAGTACCATCATACTATATGTGGACGAACAATCTCTACAATTGTTCATACAGCTTGAATATTGTCAGTAGCTTATTTCCCGTTTACATGAGGGCATGTGCTGTCTAGAAACAATCATTTTTATACAATCATAAAAGATGCAATCTCAGAAAATGTAGAGTTTATTTGTTGGTTGATCAATGGACTTGTTTACATGGCCTAATGGTGAATGAACATTCATATGCGTGTGATCATTGGTCTGTGTTAAAGGGCCTTTAGTATCTCATATGTTTGAGCTGATATGTTGATATTATTAGTGGCAGCCAAGGGGCTTAGGGGATTCTTAGTCTGACCATGGCATCTAACTTATAGTAACTGCTAGTAATTGTTATTCCTCTCATAAAAATGTATAAATAGACAACTTGAAGTAAATGTGCCTCATGAATGGGGTATGTCCCTTTACATATTGACCAATTAGTGCTTGCAGCTTAAAATTGTGTAGGGACATACTCTATTGATAAACAGAATGGTAACTCAAAACCAATTATTTAAGGGGTTGTCCACTCTCTGGCTACTTGTGACCAATGTGTATCTATGATGACTATATGGCACTTACCAATATAGCCTTGTTATAGCCTAGTTGATATTCTTTGTTGGTTTCTATATTTCAAAAGCCATGTCCTCTTGACATATAACATAGTTTCTAAGGCTAAAAAAAGACAATTGTCTATCCATTTCAGCCTGTTGTCCTTAAAGTTGATCTAGAAGTCAAATAAAAACCCTGAGAGGTACTGTAGAAGCCAATTTTCCTCATTTTAGGGGGAAAACAGTCCTTCCTGACTCCAATCAGGCAGTCAGAGGACCATTCAAGGACCCTTCTCCAGAAATCTCATAGCTATAACTAGTTTAGTCTCATCTGCAAAAATTGATACTTTACTGTGCAAGCTTTCTACAAGATCATCAATAAATATATTGAAGAGAATAGGGCCCAATACTGACCCCTGTGGTACCCCACTAACGACAGTGACTCAATCTGAGTGTGTACGGTTAATAGCCCTCCTCTGTTTTCTATCACTGAGCCAGTTACTTACCCACATACACACATTTTCTCAGAGTCCAAGCATTACTCATTTTATATACTAACCTTTTATGTGGCACAGTATCAAATGCTTTGGAGAAGTGAAGATATATGACATCCATTGACTCACCACGGTCAAGTCTAAAACTTACCTCCTCATAGAATCGTATTAAATGACAGGACTGATCTATCATAAAAGTGTGCTTGTACGACATTATTCGCATATTTTTATTGAGATACTCCAAAATAACATCACTTAGAAAACCTTTAAACACTTTACCTACGACAGATGTTAAACTTACCAGCCTATAGTTTCTATGCTCCGTTTTTGACCCCTTTTTCAATATTAACACTATATTTGCTAAGCGCTAATCCTGTGGGACACTCCCTGTCATTATAGAGTCCTTAAACAAGGGTCTATCCACTACATTACTTAATTTTCTTACAATACGGGGGTTTATACCTAATAGTTCAGGCGATTTGTGAATTTTTATCTTTTTAAGATACCATTGTACATCCTCCTGGGTTAGACAAGTCACTTTTAATGGGGAGTTTACTTTCACACTCTTGATTTGACAGTTTAATTTCTTCAGTGAATACAGTGGAGAAAAAAAATATTTAATAGATACAGTTGTGTTCAAAATTATTCAACCCCCACTGAAATTGAGTGTTTTGGCCAGTTTGACATTGATTTTGATCATTTCAGTCATCTTGTTTACAATTAAATCAAAGTGGCACTTGTAAGTCAGACAAATATAACATAACATTTATAATGAAATAACCACAAATGTCTTTTCTGTGCTCACATCATTATCAGTTTTATTCAACCTCCAAGTGACATTCAATCTTAGTACTTAGTACAACATCCTTTTCCAGTTATAACAGCTTTTAAACGTGAAGCATAGCTTGACATAAGTGTCTTGCAGCGATCTACGGGTATCTTTGCCCATTCTTCATGGGCAAAAGCCTCCAGTTCAGTCACATTCTTAGGCTTGCGCGCTGCAACTGCTTTCTTTAAGTCCCACCAGAGGTTCTCAATCGGATTTAAGTCTGGTGACTGCGATGGCGACTTCAAAATGTTCCAGCCTTTAATCTGCAAACATGCTCTAGTGGACTTGGAGGTATGCTTGGGATCATTGTCCTGTTGAAAGGTCCAACGTCTCCCAAGCCTCAGGTTTGTGACGGACTGCATCAAATTTTCATCCAATATCTCCTGGTACTGAAGAGAATTCATGTTACCTTGCACACGCTGAAGCTTCCCTGTACCTGTAGAATCAAAACAGCCCCAAAGCATGATTGACCCCCCACCATGCTTCACAGTAGGCAAGGTGTTCTTTTCTTCATAGGCCTTGTTCTTCCTCCTCCAAACATAGCATTGATCCATGGGCCCAAACAGTTCTAATTTTGTTTCATCAGTCCACAGAACACTATCCCAAAACTTTTGTGGTTTGTCCACATGACTTTTGGCATACTGCAGTCGACTCTTCTTATTCTTTGGAGACAGCAAGGGGGTGTGCCTGGGAGTTCTGGCATGGAGGCCTTCATTACGCAGTGTGCGCCTTATTGTCTGAGCTGAAACTTCAGTACCCACATCTGACAAATCTTTTTTCAGTTCCTCAGCAGTCACACGGGGACTTTTCTCCACTTTGCGCTTCAGGTAGCGCACAGCAGTCGAAGTCAGCATCTTCTTTCTGCCACGACCAGGTAGCGTTTCAACAGTGCCCTTTGCCTTGAATTTGCTAATGATGCTTCCTATGGTGTCTCTTGGTATGTTTAACATCTTTGCAATCTTCTTATAGCCATTTCCCTTCCTGTGAAGAGAAATCACCTCTTCTCTTGTCTTCCTGGACCATTCTCTTGAATTCACCATGTTTGTAAACACACCAGTAAATGTCTAGAAGGAGCTGAGTATCACAGTCCTTTTAAATCTGCCTAATTGGTGCTTATTATGCTTGATTGCTGCTCCTTGACATCCACAGGTGCTTTCAATACCTGATCGAAAACACTTGAATGAACCTTTGTTCTTAAGAGTGGTAGTCTTTAAGGGGTTGAATAATTGTGTCAATGAAGAAATCACAAAAAAAAACATTTAATACTGTATTACAAAAACAATTGATGTCATTTTAGTTGCATTTGGTTCTTTAAAATGTCCTTGTAAGATTTCATTCTGAACACAATTACAAATGTACACTAAATTCCCTAAAACCCTTTACAGCATTGGGGGTTGAATAATTTTGAACACAACTGTAAAGGGATAACACTTTCAGGTTTAAACTTTTTACCATTTATAAAATTGAAGAACATTTTAGGGTTAGTTTTACTTTCTTTGGCAATGAAGCTCTCTGTCTCCAGCTTGCCCACTTCTATTTGTCTTTTACATATTCTAATTATTCCTTATAGTTTTTTAATGCTTTCTTGCTACCTTCCTGTTTTATTGACCACTTTACATTTCAATTTATCCATATTTTTGTTCCATACCATTTTATTTCCATAAGGTATGTACCTCTAACAATTATAGTTTATCATGCTTTTATAAATATTCAATGGCTGCATTTTTATTTTTAAGGACATTGTCCCAGTTAGTGAGGCTAATGGCCTCTCTTAGGCTACTTTCACACTTGCGTTTGGTGCGGATCCGTCTGGTATCTGCACAGACGGATCTGCACCTATAATGCAAACGCTTGCATCCGTTCAGAACGGATTCCTTCTGCATAAACAGCTTTTTCAGATCTGAGTTTCCACATTGTGAAAACTCAGATCCGACAGTATATTCTAACACAGAGGCGTTCCCATGGTGATGGGGATGCTTCAAGTTAGAATATACTAAGAACTGTGTACATAACTGCCCCCTGCTGCCTGGCAGCACCCGATCTCTTACAGGGGGCTGTGATCCGCACAATTAACCCCTCAGGTGCCGCACCTGAGGGGTTAATTGTGCGTATCATAGCCCCTTGTAAGAGTCAGGTGCTGCCAGGCAGCAGGGGCCAGACCCCCCTCCCTCCTCAGTTTTAAATTCATTGGTGGCCAGTGCGGCCCCCCTCCCTCCCCAGTATTATATTCATTGTGGCCAGTGCGGCCCCCTCCCTCCCCAGTATTATATTCATTGGTGGCCAGTGCGGCCCCCCTCCCTCCCCAGTATTATATTCATTGGTGGCCAGTGCGGCCCCCCTCCCTCCCTCCCCAGTATTAACTACTGAACCAAAATGAATAATAACATTATGTATTGATATATCGCAGTATAGGGATTATAAGTAGGAAAAAAATTAAATAAAAATGACTTTAGTGGAGTGACAGAAGCCCTTTAAAACTGGGGAGGGAGGGGGGTCTGGCCCCTGCTGCCTGGCAGCACCTGATCTCTCACAGGGGCTATGATACGCACAACTAACCACTCAGGTGCGGCACCTGAGGGGTTAATTGTGCGGATCACAGCCCCCTGTAAGAGATCAGGTGTTGTCAGGCAGCAGGGGGCAGTTATGTACACAGTTATTAGTATATTCTAACTTGAAGCGTCCCCATCACCATGGGAATGCCTCTGTGTTAGAATATACTGTCGGATCTGAGTTTCACGATCTAACTCAAATCTGATGGTATATTCTAACATAGAGGCGCTCCCATGGTGATGGGGACGCTTCAATTTAAAATATACCATCGGATTGGAGGAAACTCCGATCCGGTATATTAATAGGGACTCCTGACTTTACATTGAAAGTGAATGGGGGACGGATCCGATTGCAATTGCACCATATTGTGTCAACGTCAAACGTATCTGTCCCCATTGACTTGCATTGTAAGTCAGGACGGATCCGTTTGGCTCCGCATGGCCAGGCGGACACCAAAACGCTGCAAGCTGCGTTTGGGTGTCCGCCTCCTGGGCGGAATGGAGGCGGAAAGGAGCCAAACTGATGCATTCTGAGCGGATCCTTATCCACTCAGAATGCATTGGGGCTGTATGGATCCGTTCGGGGCCGCTTGTGAGAGCCTTCAAACGGAACTCACAAGTGTGAAAGTAGCCTTAGCTGGTCAAATTTTACTTTTTGAAAAATTGGCATATTTGAGTCTCCCTGAAGAAACACTTTTTTGAATGACACCTCTGGGACCCGCCCCTATACTTAGAATTGAGCCCACAATGTGCCAGAAAGCACACCCTGCATGTGTGGCCTCCCTTCATTCATTTATATGGGAGTACCAAAAAAATCTGAGTGGCATACTTGTCTATTTACGGAAGTCCCATTGAAATGAATGGGAAGTGCACTGCACAAGCACAGCCACTGCTCTATTCACTTCTATGGGGCCACTCCCAAAGAAATGAATGAAAGGTGGCCGCGCATGTGCGGGGCTCTGTCCGGCTCTTTGCTGTCTCCATTCTAAATATAGGTGCGGGTCACAGAGGTGGTACCCACACCGATCAGACATTGGGGACATATCATACTGAATTATACCCTTCAATGATTTAGCAGAGAGCTCATAAAGATACCTGTCAGACAGGATCCATTAATGGAGGAGGGAAGTAATGAATAAGAGAGCTATGGGTTAGCCTCCTACTGTACTCCAGATCAAAATGGAGCAAATTATCAGCCCCTCTTCTATCCCACACCACCAGGGAAGAAAAACCCTCTTCCAACTTAGATTACCATAGAATATCCTAGACCACCAAAGCTAATAACATTAACCTCTTCACTACCTTATTTTCTTCTGTGTAACATTGGTTGCTAGTCCAGTGAGTCTTACAGTCTCAATAATATGATTTATTAGTATATTATATATAGATTCTTTCACTGTGTGTAGTGATAAAATACTGTATACTGTAGCCATATAATGTTTTTTGATATTAGATGGTGGATTCAGGTATAGAATTTTCTGTAAGGTTTAGCTGATTCAAGATGCAATTAACCTTAATGGGGTTCTCCGGGAATTAAGAAAATGAAAATACTTAAATATTGCTTTATTATAAATATATTCCCAAATACATTTCATTAGTTAAAATGGCTCGTTTTGTCTGGGAAACAATCATTAGGAAAAACAAAATGGCTGCCGTCCTATAAGTACAGACAAAACCTGTCATAATCATACAGGAGGACTACAGAGCTGCCTCATCCTCCTCTCCTGCTTGTCAGGGATTATGATCCTGATTACAGATGATAAGAACTTTAGCCGAATCTTTGTAGGAATGGAGGAGACATGAAGTACAGAGAGGACGTACAGGACAGACAAGTGCTGCTGCTCATTATCCACATTCCCACCGTCCTCTCTATACTTCATGTCTCCTCATGAACTCTATTCCTACAGAGATTCAGCTGAAGATCTTATCATCTGTATTCAGGATCACAAGCAGAGCAGAGAGCAGGATGAGGCAGCTCTTTACCGCAGTGTCCCGCTCTGTGATTAGGGCAGATTTTATGTATACTAATAGGACGGCGGCCATTTTGTTTCTCCTAATGATTGCTCCCCAAACAAAATGAGGCATAATAAGTAACAAAAGGTATTTGGGAATACATTTATAATAAAGTAATATTTCAGTATTTTCATTTTCTTAATTCCCAGAGAACCACTTTAATAAGTTCCAAACTCAAAATCATTCCTAATATATTAAATTTGTATTTTGCTATTCATTACAATGTCTACATCCCTGTCTGAAGTCATATTTATTATCCCTCAAGCTTTTATTTTTTGTGTGTATATTCTTTTTTTTTTTTTTTTTTACTGTTCTCCAGGCATTGAAAGCATAACACATTTTTCATAAGCATTTCATTTGCCATACTTAACCCATAAAAGCCTTTCATCTCATCTCTTCTTTTTTCCATAATCATACAATAAAAGACATAATGAAAAAGGAGCATTATAGCTTCTTGACCATTCATGATGGCGTCTGGAAACCTTTATATATTAAAAAAGCTGAATGAAATATTCAGAGACTGGAATTCAGCATGAATGACACTCAGCAAAAATAACAATCTAATGAATTGCATGGCAGTAAATCTGGCTCAATTCTGGAGAGAGAGCTCCATTACTGCTCACATTAATAACTAGGAGGAAGGAAGAAAGAGGGATGCTTCTTAAATGGTTCTTTATGCTGTGGTTTGAATATCAGCAGCTTTTCGGCTGGTCAAGAAATGCTTTGTGGAAGACATGGTCACAGAGGAGCTAGAAGGTCACTTCCTAAGCACATTTGTCTTCCTAAGCACATCAGTTCCTATAATGAATCAGCATAATTTATAGAGGGTTTTTTGCTAGATGTGTTTTTTTTTTATTCTCACAGAACTGTATAAATATCTACATTGTTATGTTGACCTAAGATGTATTAATATGTTTCTCAGTTGCACAAATCTGGATATATTTACCATGCCTAGCCTAAACCTTATATTCCCATATGTTGTTGTTGTTGTTGTTTATGTACTATATATCACCATTGACTAAACCCATTCAGAAATGGCAAGATCCACAGAATGCAATTGACATCTACAGGCTGAAAAAGATATTACACAACAGCTAATAACCAAGATATAAACTAAATTTATGTAATAGATAAGTGTCAGAAGATAATCATATCACAAAATGAAATATTTGCACCTAATGTATTATATCACTAGTGATTAGAGATGAGCGAATTGAAGTTGACAAAGTAAAATTCAATCCGAATTTCAGGAAAAATTCGAATCGCACCGAATCCGAATTTCCTCATGATTCGTGGTAACAAATTGCATTTTTTCCTAAAATGGCTGCTGCATGTTGAGGACATGGAGCAGAGAACTCTGGGAAGGCGGGATCACCCATAATGCCATGCATGCAGCTAATCAACAGCCAGCCATGTGATGTCACAGCCCTATAAATAGCCTCAGCCATCTTGGATTCTGCCATTTTCCAGTGTACTTAGTACATGAATAGATGTCAGCAGGCGCTACGGACTGTGCTAGAAAAAACTTAATTGTGCTAAAAAAAAGATTTACAAGTGCAGAGCAAGATTAATCAAAGTGTAGGGAAAGGATAGGGAGGAATCATTCCACAGCATTTATGTTAAACAGTGTTCAATAGGGGAGGTTACAGCTGGGTAAAAGGAACAATCCTATTACACCTTGCTACACTGACTGGGCACCCAAATTGCCATTATACAGCTCTGTAGTTGCAGCAAACCTTTCTTGTTATTGGGGTGTTACAGCCATTAACAGGGTTTATTACAAGGAAATATTTCTATTTGCCCTTGTGTGGTGCAGTAATATGTTCTAAAACATTTTTTGGCTTGTATTATTGGGAAAAAGGGCTTATTAGCCGTAGTGTGGTGTAGTGCTATAATTACAGCCATTTTGTCATGTATATATTTGCCGTTCAGCGGTGCAGTTAAATGTTCTAAAGCTCTTTTTGTCATGTATTAGTGGAAAAAAGAAAAATATATTTGCCGGCTAGTGGTGCAGTTATATGTTCTTAAGCCCTTTTTGTTGTGTAATAGTGGCAAAATAAAAAATATATTTGCCGTTAAGAGGTGCAGTTATATGTTCTAAAGCCTTTTTTGGCGTCTATTAATGCAAAAGAAAAATATATTTGCCGTTCAGCGGTGCAGTTATATGTTCTAAAGCCTTTTGTGGTGTGTATTAGTGGCAAAAGTAAAATATATTTGCCGTTCAGTGGTGCAGTTATATGTTCTAAAGCCCTTTTTTGTGTGTATTAGTGTGAAAAAAGGGCTTATTTGCCGTTGTGTGGTGAAGTGAGAAAATTGCAGACTTTTTCGCTGTGTTTTAATATCCTTTTTATTTATTTATTTGATCTAACAGTATGTCAGACAGAGAAGTGCCAGGCACTGCACAGGGGAGTGGCATAGGCCTAAATGTTTCTGGCACAGGTCATGGCAGAGTAAGGGGGCATGGCAGCAGGAGTCGCAGGAGAGGCCTGAGCTCCCAGAGTCATCTAATGGTCGTGTCTTGACCAGCAACCCAGTGGTTCTTCAATGGTTGACTCGATCTTCGACTTCGTTGCAAGTGACATCAGACACCCCCAGACAACAGTCAGTGGGTTCGTCAGACACAAATCTTAGTTGGCATGGCCCGGGAGCATACCCTGTGCCCTCACCTGTCCTCAACCTGCCTCTGTCCTTTTATGTTCCCTCAGCCAGAGAAGTATTGTATGCTGTGGGCTCAGCTCCACTATACAGTGAGGAAGAGCTACTAGAAGACAGTTAGCAGCTACTGGCAAGCCAAGATATTGAGGTGAAATCTGCAACTTCTTCCACTAGGCGGGCAAGTAGTGAGAAGGAGAGTGGTGTGGGAGCTGGTGTTGCGAGTGGTCAGACTCCTGACCCAGAGACGGTTAAAGGAGGACAACAGTGACGTGCAGACAGTACTTGATGATGATAATGTAGCTGATCGCACTTGAGAGCCGGGTGATGAAGGGGCTACGTCATCATCGGGAGAAGAGGGTGGCAGCTTGCCCGTGAGGCAGCAGTGGAGCAAGCAAGTTACTAGTGTGGTCAGGAGTCAGCAGGGTTGCAGCAGTGGGAGGTCGAGAGCCAAATGTGCCCGAGGTAGACCACCCGCTTCGCAGGAGCCTACGTGCCCGGGAGGTAGCGGTGCACGAGTTCACGGAAGCAGTGGCTGTAGCAGTCTGTCAGTGCGTAGTGATGGGGGTAAAATCACCTACTCAGCGGTGTGGCAGTTTTTTGTTAAGCTGCCGGAGGAGGTGAACATAGCCATATGTAGAATCTGTGGGCAGAAGGTGAAGCGTGGCTAGGGTGTCAATGTTGGCACCACATTCCTGCATCAACATATGCAGCGTCACAATAACCTGGCCTGGGAGAACCATGGCTCCGATCTGGTGGACCAACCTGCTGCAGCAACCGCTGCATCACCCAGTGGCATGCAGCTAATTTCAGGCAGACAAGGCTAAACCACATCAGCTGAAGGGAACTATCTGTCCTTCCATTTTCTGCTGGTCCTGATGCTCCTGCTCCTTGCCCTCCTACTCCTCCTCAGTCATTCAATCAGCAATTGATCATCGAAGTGATTACCAAGAGACAACAGTATGCGTGCACTCATCCAATGGCACAGAAGCTGAACATGCTCCTGTCCAAGTTGCTGGTGCTGCAGTCCCTCCCTTTCCAAGTGGTGAACTCTGCACCTTTCAGAGAACTGATGGCTTGTGCCGAGCTGAGGTGGAGAGCCCCAAGCCATCATTTCTTTGCCAAAAAGGCAGTAACAGCCCTATACACACATATAGAACAGAAGGTGGGCCAGTCCTTGAGCCTATCGATATCTGCCAAAGTACATGGCAGCACTGATGTGTGGAGCTCTATGTCACGGTCTCTCCTGTGACAGGGGGTCAGAAGATTTAAGAGACTGGCTGCACGTTATGTGATCTGGCAGCCTCTCTGGTTTCACTTGTTTCTGTCTTGTTGCTGGGTATGACCACACCTCTGGTCTCAGGTGTAGCTTAAGTGGTCATTCCAACTCCTCTATTTAGTCTGGACTCACCCATCATGCTATGCAGTTGATAGCTTCTTTCTGGTTGTGAAGAACTGGCGTATGGTTCTCCTTTGATTGTATTTTCCCTATTTTTGTTGTATTCCCCTACCTTTTCGAATTAGGCCTGAAGGAGTCTCCTGTTCCTTCAGCCGGGAAGGAACAGGTCATCTCTTGTCCTGACACTATTTCCAGGGCCCTTTAGGGTCAGATAGGGCCCTAGGTTCCAGCGTATGAACATTCCTACCATCAAGGTCTGTTCATACTTATAGTAGTCAGGGCTTGCTTTAGGGATTCACTAGGTGGTGACCTTTTTCCCTTTTTCCTAGTTTCCAACCCTAGTACCTTTTCACTTCCCTCTTGTGGTCGGTGTGGAGTTATCTACCCATACTGCGCCGTGACATTAGCAGCCACCTAAAACCATAGTTTTTGTTTGTGTCAGTGAGGCTATGGATCCAATCGCTGCACTGGTTGGACAATTACATGGACTGTCTATAGAGGTAACTGACCTCCACATGCACATCCAGGGATCACAGGCTGCTGGTGCCGGTAGTAGTTACCAGGCCTGTTCTTAACCTAAGGTTGCATTTCCGGACAGATTTTTTTGGGGAAGTGATAATTTAATTTGGTTCAGAGAATCGTGTAAATTGTACTTTAAGTTATGTCCGCTCTCATCTGGGGATGAGAGTCAAAGAGTGCGTATTATCATGTCATTGCTTAAAGGGATGCTTAGTCTTGGGCTTTTTCTCTACCGACCGGATCACAGTCCCTCCAGTCGGTAGATTAATTTTTCAGAGTGCTAGGTCTTATCTATGATGACCCGGATCGGATCTCCCTGGCCGAGACCAAGTTACATGGTTTACGGCAGGGAGACCATTCTGAGGAGATCTACTGCTCTGAATTTAGGAGATGGGCTATGGATACGAAGTGGAATGATCCAGCTCTCAGTAGCCAATTCTGTCAGGGATTATCCGAGAGGCAAAAGGATGCGTTGGACTTTCACGAAAATCCTGAGTCATTGGAAGCAGCTATGTCCCTTGCTGTACGTATGGATAGACTCCTAAGAGTGTGAAGTGGCGACTGTATTTTTAAACACTTTACTTCTGTTGCCCATCTAGTCCCGACCTTGGACTCATTTATCCATGGATTTTATTACAGATTTACATAATTCTTCAGGGAAAACTGTGATTTTGGTGGTTCTTGAACACTTTAGTAAGATGCCGCACTTTACAGCATTGCCAGGTCTACCTAATGCTAAAACTCTGGCACAAGTATTTGTCGATAACATTGTGAAATGATATGGTATTCCTTCTGATGTGGTGTCTGATAGGGGGACTCAGTTTGTTTTCAAATTCTGGAGGGCGTTCTGTACTCGTCTGGGGGTACAATTGTCCTTCTCTTCGACCTTTCATCCTCAGTCGAACGGACAGACTGAACGCACTAATAAGAATCTGGAGACTTATTTGAGATGTTTTGTCTTGGAGAACCAGGAGAAGTGGTCTTAATTTTTGTCTTTGGCCGAGTTTGCCATAAATAACTGTAGATAGGAGTCCAGTGATAAGTCAATGTTTTTTGGGGCATATAGGTTCCATTTTCCTCTTCTTTGTCTTCTATTTGGTGAAAAATTCTAAATAATCTAAAAAAAATGGGCAACAAGTATAAACGTAGGCCTGCGTCCTCCATACTATGTCACCTTGCCGAATTTCCTTTTGTTTCGTAGTAATGAATCACATTTTTTCCTAAAATGGCTACTGCACATGTGAGGATATGGAGAAAGGAACTCTGGGAAGACAGGATCACCCATAATGCCATGCATGCAGCCAATCAGCATCCAGCCAGCCCTGTGATGACACAGTCCTATAAATAGTGTCAGCCATCTTAGATTTTGTCATTTACCAGTGTACTTAGTGCAAGGAGGGATGTCAGCAGGCACTAGGGAGAGTGTTAGAAAAAAATTAATTGTGCTAAAAAAAGATTTACAAGTGCAGGGCAAGATTGTCTAAGGTGTAGGGAAAAGATAGGGAGGAATCATTTCACAGCATTTATGTTGAACACGGTTCAGTAGGGAAGGTTACAGCCTGGGTAATGGAACAATTCTATTACTCCTTGCCATTATATAGCTCTGTAATTTCAGCAAACCGTTCTTATTAGGGTGCAAGTGCTGTTTGAAACAGACATTAATAGGGTTTATTACAAGGAAATATTTGTCTTATTTGCCCTTGTGTGGTGCAGCTATACAGGTGAAACTCGAAAAATTAGAATATTGTGCAAAGTTTATTTATTTCAGTAATGCAACTTAAAAGGTGAAACTAACATATGAGATAGACTCATTACATATATTTCAAGCCTTTATTTGTTATAATTTGGATGATTATGGCTTATAGCTTATGAAACCCCAAAGTCACAATTTTGAGGTACCCTTTGCTTAGGGGGTATGGATTAATTATCTGACTAGAGTGTGAAACTTTGAGCCTAGAATATTGAAACTTTTCACAAAATTCAAATTTTTTATTATTATTTTCTACACATTTTTATTATGGGAAAGTACAGGCATAATGTTGACAGTAAGATCACATTGACCAACATATTCGAAAATTACACTATTGTTACTTTTTCACACTTCTCAAAATGTATAGTTAAAATGTACAGTTACATCCGCCTTAGTACTTGAATTCGTGAGAGTGATCTTTTGCCTTCTGTTTCCCACTTCTTTTTTTTTTCTCCAAAAACATAAAACACAACAGAAACAGAGCTGTCTCCATGAGATACATCGTCATCAAAAGCCCTAGGTTTTAAAACCCTGACCGTCGATATGGGTATGCTCTACATAATACTCCATATATGTCATAAGGCTCCCGCTAAGGACCAGAAAACTCTTTAAGGTCCCTGTTGTAGTCTGCCTAAGGAACCTTTTAATTGCTCCATTAGATACCATTTCGTCAAAGTAAAAGGCCTCATTATGTTTTCTATTTCCCCATCAGAGAGAATGTGTGTTAAAAAGCCACGCCATTTTTTAACAAATTTCTCCACTTTTAGTTCTTTATGTCTTTCAACCTCCCTTATTTCTAGGGCCAGTAGTTCTTTTAAGTTCTTAAGTATATTCTCCTTTGTGGGGCATGAGGGTTGTAACCAATGCTGTAGCAAACACCTCTTAGTTACCAGACATATCGCATGGAATAGGACCTGTAGTTTCTGTTCCAACCGGCCATCATTCCCCTCCGTCTCCCAGAAGTGGAAGAGATAGGTTATGGGCATAAGAGGTATGTCTAATTTCCAGACATCCTTAACGAGAGTTGCAACCTGTCCCCACAATTCTGCAGATTTCGGGCAGGTCCAAAGCCCATGAAATAAGTCGGACTTTTGCATCTGGCATTTCGGACAGTGTGCCAATCTGTCAGGTTTATCTATTGATGGGGGAAGATTAAAGGCATAAATGGCATTGTGCATGATCCTAAAATGCGTGTCCCTCCAATTCTCATTATTGATGTGGTTTCTCATTGCCCACCAGTCTTTCAATATTTTCTCTTCCACTTCCTGATCCTCTAACAATCTAGTCCAGGTCTTGAAAGTCTGTTTAGGCAGCCCATCACCCAAGACCTCCCTAACCTGGGTGTACAGAAAGGATTTTGACTGTGGTCCTGTTCCTCTGCACACTATTTTATCGAAAGCGTTCTGTCTGGTCTCCTCTGAAGGGTTCAACAATCAACTGGAAAGGAAATGGTGGACCTGTGCATATTGTATGCTTTGAAAGGGGTTTAACCCATATGTGTCTATGATTTCTTGGCATGTTAGCCATCTGTTGTTCGTTTGGTGCATCAGATGTGCCGTTGTCAGTATCCCCTTATCTCTCCACTCTCTGAAAGTTTATTATTTCTCCCCTGCCTAAAATCGGGGTGTTCCTATAAAGGCAAATATTTGGACATTCTCTGACTAACGTGAAAGAGTTTCCTGATAGCCTTCCAGGCGGCCCAAGTGTGCCTGAAGAGAATATAATCTTTCAGGTGCATCGGCAGGCCCTTCATACTTGTATGTAAAAGGCTACAATTTGCAAAAGGTGCTACCAGGGTTTTCTCCAAATCAAAGTCAGAGTAATGGCTGGTCTCCCTTACCCAATCTATTATATGCCTAAATAAGCAAGATAGGTTATATAACCTAACATCCAGCAAATGCATGCCACCTTTGATTTTAAGTGCCATGAGCTTTCTGATTCCTATCCGAGGGCGTCTACCTTTCCACAAGAAGTGAGTCATTTTTCTGTGAAGCTTGGTGATATTTAATTAATAGAGGCATCGGATATAAAAGTTTGGAAAAACTGATCATTTTTATTAAATGTACTCTCCCTAAAAGGGATAAAGGGAGACCTTGCCACCTTCGTAGTTCCTGCGAAATTTTATGGAACAAAGGGGTATAATTTAGTCTATACAATAAATCTACTGTGTGTCCTAGCCTGATTCCTAGATACTTGATAGTGTGTCTAGCTACTGGTATGCCACATAAGTGCGACCCTCGGTTTTCAAAGTTGTTTCCCCGGCCGAGGTACATGAGTGCGCATTTTGCCACGTTTATTTTAAAGCCCGAAAAAGTGCCCAAATTTTCTATTTTGTCTAATATCATCTGAAGTTCTTCATTGGGTTTTCCTACGAAAAGTAGGATATCATCCGCAAAGAATATTGCCTGTAGCACTTTAAGTCCCACTCGGATACCAGTAAACTGCCCTTGTCTATTAAGGTACCGTACCAGGGGTTCCACCGCTATATTGAACAGGAGGGGGGCAAAGGACACCCCTGTCTGGTGCCTCTATGCTCAAAGGGGGCAGACAGATATCCCGGTGTACCAATTCGAGCTTGACGTTTGTCATATAAGGGGCCCCGGAAACCCATTCTGTCTAGCACCCGCTCCAGCCACTCCCAATGAATGTTACTGAATGCTTTTTCGGCATCTAGAGTGACTAGAGCAGGCGCCGAAACCGACTGTACCCCACCGGCTGTTCCATCCATGGCCCCCAACACCCGTCGCACGTTCGCTATCGCCGATCTCCCTTTTACAAATTCCACCTGATTTGGGCTTATCAGACTGGGTAGTATTTGCGCCAGCCTATTGGCCATAAGCTTATACAGTATTTTGACATCTTGATTTATCAAGGAAATCGGACGATACGAAGATGGGTCCCAAGTGGGCCAGTCAGGTTTGGGTAACAGTCTAATCTCAGCCATGGTCATCTGAGTGGTGAAACTCGCACCCTGCAGAGTCTTATTTCCCATTGAGGCTAACACTGATGATATCTGGGAAACAAACATTTTATAGAAGTCACCTGAATAACCGTCGGGTCCTGGCTCTTTATTCCCCGGTAGTGTAGCGATAGTGGCCTGTACCTCCTCCTCCGTTATCGGTCTATTCAGATTATCTAATTGTTCCGGTAAGAGGGTCGGTAACATTAAAAATCTAATTTTAAGTTGCATTAATGCAATTCCTTTTCATTTTCATTACTGAAATAAACGGACTTTTGCACAATAAAATTTTTCGAGTTTCACCTGTATGTTCTAAAGCATTTTTTGGCTTGTATTAGGAGGAAAAAAGTGCTTATTAGCCGTTGTGTGGTGAAGTGCTAGAAATTACAGCCTTTTTTGTCAGGTATTAGTGGCAAATGTAAAATATATTTGCTGTTCAGTTGTGCAGTTACATGTTCTAAAGCCCTTTTTGTCATATATTAGTTGAAAAATATATCTGCCGGTCAGCGGTGCAGTTATATGTTCTAAAGCATTTTGTGGCATGTATTAGTAGAAAAAGAAAAAATATATTGCCGTTCAGCGGTGCAGTTATCTGTTCTAAATCCTTTGGTGACTTATATTAGTGGAAAATGAAAAAAATATATTTGCCGGTCAGCGGTGCAGTTATATGTTTTAAAGCCTTTTGTGGTGTGTATTAATGGATAAACAAAAAATATATGTGCCGTTCAGCGGTGCTGTTATCTATTCTAAAGCCTTTTGTGGTGTGTATTAGTGGAAAAAGAAAAAATATATTGCCGTTCAGCGGTGCAGTTATCTGTTCTAAATCCTTTGGTGACGTATATTAGTGGAAAATGAAAAAATATATTTGCCGGTCAGCGGTGCAGTTAAATGTTTTAACCCCTTAAGGACTCAGGGCGTACCGGTACGTCCTAACTTTAAATCGGGATTCCGGCACCGCGGGGGTTAATCGCAACGGGATCCTGCCTGAAATCATTCAGCCGGCATCCTGTCACAACGCCAGGGGGGGTCATGTGACCCCCCCGTATCGGTGATCGCCGCAAACCACAGGTCAATTCAGACCTGCGGTTTGCTACGCTTTCTGCAGTTTCTGATCCCCGCGGTCCCTGACCGCGAGGATCAGAAACTTTAGTGTCCCTAAAATAAAGATTTTCCACCCCCCCTGCACCCCTGCATGATTTTTTGCCGGCGGGTGGTGCAGGGGGGGGAGTTGTGGGCGGTGGGGGCGGTGCAGGAGGCGAGCGGTGCGGCAGGTGGGATCGCCATCCCCCGCCCGCCTCCTCTTGAAAATTTGTTGGCGTCTAGTGGGTATACCAGGGTGTCAGCACATTGCTGACACCCTGGTATAAACGGCTGACATCTGTGCAGATGTCAGACGTTTAACCCTTTCCATACCGCGGTCCGTACGGACCGCTGTATGGAAAAAGTTAACAGTAAGAGGGAGCTCCCTCTTCTCCCATCGGGGGGCTGCTGTGCCTTTGCAGCCCCCGATAGAGAAGGAGAGAGCCCCCAGACAGCCCCCAGAGAGCCCCGTCCTTACCCTTCCCCGTCTACGAAGTTCTGACCAGTACTGAGCAGACGGGGAAGGTTCCCATGGCAACAGGACGCCGTCTCAGGCATCCTGCTGTCCATGGTGCTGAACAGATCTGTGCTAAAGGCAGAGATCTGTTCTGACAAAGTGTAAGTAAAATACTGTACAGTACACTATATATTGTACTGTACTGTATTATACAGACATCAGACCCACTGGATCTTCAAGAACCAAGTGGGTCTGGGTCAAACAAAAGTAAAAAAAATGTAAAAATCAAAAAACACATTTATCACTGATTAAAAATGAAAAAAATAAAATTCTCTACACATGTTTGGTATCGCCGCGTCCGTAATGACCTGATCTATAAAACGGTCATGTTACTTTCCCTGCACGGTGAACGCCATAAAAATAAAAAAATAAAAACTATTAGGAAATTGAAATTTTGCCCACTTTACTTCCCAAAAAAGGTAATAAAAGTGATCAAAAAAGTCGCATGTATGCCAAAATAGTACCAATCAAACCGTCATCTCATCCCGCAAAAATCATACCCTACCCAAGATAATCGCCCAAAAACTGAAAAAAACTATGGCTCTTAGACTATGGAGACACTAAAAAAAATTTTTGTTTTAAAAATGAAATCATTGTGTAAAACTTACATAAATAAAAAAAATTGTATACATATTAGGTATTGCCGCATCCGTGACAACCTGCTCTATAAAATTACCACATGATCTAACCTGTCAGATGAATGTTGTAAATAACAAAAAAAAAAGTGCCAAAAAATCTATTTCTTGTTACCTTGCCGCACAAAAAAGTGTAATATAGAGCAACCAAAAATCATATGTACCCTAAACTAGTACCAACAAAATTGCCACCCTATCCCGTAGATTCTAAAATGGGGTCACTTTTTTGGAGTTTCTACTCTAAGGGTGCATCAGGGGGGCTTCTAATGGGACATGGTGTCAAAAAAAACAGTCCAGCAAAATCTGCCTTCCAAAAACCGTATGGCATTCCTTTCCTTCTGCGCCCTGTCGTGTGCCCGTACAGTGGTTTACGACCACATATGGGGTGTTTCTGTAAACTACAGAATCAGGGCCATAAATAATGAGTTTTGTTTGGCTGTTACCCCTTGCTTTGTAACTGGAAAAAAAATATTAAAATGGAAAATCTGCCAAAAAAGTGAAATCTTGAAATTATATCTCTATTTTTCATTAAATCTTGTGCAACACCTAAAGGGTTAACAAAGTTTGTAAAATCAGTTTTGAATACCTTGAGGGGTGTAGTTTCTTAGATGGGGTCACTTTTATGGAGTTTCTACTCTAGGGGTGCATCAGGGGGGCTTCAAATGGGACATGGTGTCAAAAAACGAGTCCAGCAAAATCTGGCTTCCAAAAACCATACGGCGCACCTTTCCCTCTACGCCCTACTGTGTGCCCGTACAGTAGTTTACGGCCAATATGGGGTGTTTCTGTAAACGGCAGAGTCAGGGCAATAAAGATACAGTCTTGTTTGGCTGTTAACCCTTGCTTTGTTAGTGTAAAAAATGGGTTAAAATGGAAAATTAGGCAAAAAAATGAAATTATCAAATTTCATCCCCATTTGCCAATAACTCTTGTGCAACACCTAAAGGGTTAACAAAGTTTGTAAAATCTGTTTTGAATACCATGAGGGGTGTAGTTTATAGAATGGGGTCATTTTTGGGCGGTTTCTATTATGTAAGCCTTGCAAAGTGACTTCAGACCTGTAGTGGTCCCTAAAAATTGGGTTTTTGTAAATTTCTAAAAAATTTCAAGATTTGCTTCTAAACTTCTAAGCCTTGTAACATCCCCAAAAAATAAAATATCATTCCCAAAATGCTACAACCATGAAGTAGACATATGGGGAATGTAAAGTCATTTTGGGGGTATTACTATGTATTACAGAAGTAGAGAAACTGAAACTTTGAAATTTGCAAATTTTTCAAACATTTTGGTAAATATGGTATTTTTTTATGCAAAAAAATTAACTTTTTTGACCCAATTTTAGCAGTGTCATGAAGTACAATATGTGACGAAAAAACAATCTCAGAACGGCCTGGATAAGTTAATGCGTTTTAAAGTTATCAGCACTTAAAGTGACACTGGTCAGATTTGCAAAAAATGGCCAAGTCCTTAAGGTGAAATAGGGCCGAGTCCTTAAGGGGTTAAAGCCTTTTGTGGTGTGTATTAGTGGATAAACAAAAAATATATGTGCCGTTCAGCGGTGCAGTTATCTGTTCTAAAGCCTTTTGTGGTGTGTATTAGTGGAAAAAGAAAAAATATATTTGCCGTTCAGCAGTGCGGTTATCTGTTCTAAAGCCTTTTGTGGCATGCATTGTGTCACGGATGGTGTACAGGAAACAAGACAATGCAATATAATCAATGACTCACTGGATCCACAACTAAGGAACAAAAGGGAGACCCCTGCATGAGACCTGCCACTCTCCCTGACTGCTCAGCCTATGCGAACACCTCAAAGGTGGATGGGCGCATATCCACGTACCTCAGCTATCTAATACCTGAAGACCCTACAATAGTGAGGGGACACGACCACCGGATCCCTACACTAGATACGGAGGGAGTCAGGGTCTCCTGAAATCCAGCAGACAGAAAATCACAAATAAAGGAACAGCACTTATCTTGCAGAGGACTGGGAAATAGGAACAGCATGCACACACACTCCAGGAAGTTGTATAAGCCGCACACTACTGCATTATGGGGAGGAACTTAAAGGGAAGCAATAAGTCCAACTGCATGACAGCTGAGATAGACTAACGAGCTGAGGAACTGAAACCAAAACAAAGAAACTCAAGGAGGAGGATCTGGAAGGCTCCTGTCAGAGCTTCTCAGCTGTCTGGTTGTGACAGTACCCCTCCCTCTACGAGTGGACTCCGGACACTCAGAGCCCACCTTCTCAGGATGGGACCTATGGAAAGCCCTGATGAGACGAGTGGCCTTAATGTCCGTCACTGGGACCCACATCCTCTCCTCAGGACCATAACCCTCCCAATGAACGAGGTACTGGAGGGAACCGCGGACAAGACGAGAATCCACAATCCTAGAGACCTGAAATTCAAGATTTCCATCAACCATAATCGGAGGAGGAGGCAAAGGCGAGGGTACAATAGGTTGAACATAAGGTTTCAATAAGGACTTATGAAAAACATTATGGATCTTCCAAGTCTGAGGAAGATCAAGACGGTAGGCAACAGGATTGATGACAGACAGGATCTTGTAAGGCCCAATAAACCTAGGACCCAACTTCCAGGAGGGAACCTTCAATTTGATATTTTTGGTAGACAACCACACCAGATCACCAACATTCAGGTCCGGACCAGGCACACGTCTCTTATCCGCCACACGCTTATATCTCTCACTCATGCTCTTTAGATTATCCTGAATCTTTTGCCAAATAGATGACAAAGACGAGGAGAATCTGTCCTCATCAGGTAAACCAGAAGACCCCTCTCCTGAGAAAGTCCCAAACTGCGGATGAAACCCATATGCACCAAAAAATGGTGACTTATCAGAGGACTCCTGACGACGGTTATTTAAAGCAAACTCAGCAAGGGACAAAAAAGAACACCAATCCTCCCGATTCTCCGCCACAAAACAGCGCAGATATGTCTCCAGATTCTGATTGACGCGCTCTGTCTGGCCATTCGACTGCGGGTGGAAAGCAGAAGAGAATGACAACCGAACCCCCAAGCGAGAACAGAAAGCCTTCCAGAATCTGGAAACAAACTGCGTGCCCCTATCAGAGACTATGTCTGAAGGAATACCATGCAATTTGACAATTTGGTCAATAAATGCCTGCGCCAGCATCTTAGCATTGGGCAAACCAGGAAAAGGGATGAAATGCACCATTTTGCTAAAACGGTCCATCACCACCAGAATCACAGTCTTCCCCGAGGAACGAGGCAAGTCCGTTATGAAGTCCATGGACAGATGTGTCCAAGGACGGGAAGGAATGGGTAAGGGAAGGAGAGGACCTGATGGCCGTGAATGAGGGACTTTGGCACGAGCGCAAGTCTCGCAAGCTGCCACAAAACCCTCAACCGACTTACGAAGCGCAGGCCACCAGAATCTCAGAGCAATGAGATCCAGTGTGGCTCTTGCCCCCGGGTGCCCAGCAAGGACCGTATCGTAGTGTTCCTTAAAAATCTTGTGTCTCAAAGCGAGAGGCACAAACAACCTCCCAGGAGGACAAAGATCAGGAGCCTCTGACTGGGCTGCCTGCACCTCTGCCTCCAATTCAGGAAAAAGAGCAGAAACCACCACCCCTTCAGCCAAAATGGGACCCGGGTCTTTAAAAATTCCCACCTCCCGGAAAAAAACGTGACAGGGCATCTGCCTTCACATTCTTAACCCCAGGGCAGAATGTGACAACAAAATTAAACCTTGAAAAGAACAAAGACCATCTGGCCTGTCTCGGGTTCAGACGCTTGGCTGACTCCAAGTAGGCCAGATTTTTATGGTCAGTAAACACGGTAATAGAGTGTCTGGCTCCCTCTAGCCAATGGCGCCATTCCTCAAAAGCCAACTTGATGGCCAACAATTCCCTATCTCCCACATCATAATTTCTCTCTGCGGAGGAGAGTTTCTTCGAGAAAAAGGCACATGGTTGCCATTTGGCAGGAGAGGAACCCTGAGACAAGACCGCACCCACCCCTACCTCAGAAGCATCAACCTCAACTATGAAGGGTAACGAAATATCAGGTTGTACTAGGATGGGAGCGGAAGCAAAACTCTCCTTGATATTAGAAAAGGCCTTACGCGCCTCTACCGACCAGGAAGAAAAATCTACCCCCTTTCTGGTCATATCAGTGAGTGGTTTAACAACAGAGGAATAATTCAAAATAAATTTCCTGTAATAATTGGCAAAGCCCAAAAAACGCATCAGCGCCTTCTGATTCTCAGGAAGCTCCCACTCAAGCACAGCGCGGACCTTCTCGGGGTCCATGCGAAAACCAGAAGCGGAGAGAAGAAACCCCAGAAATTGAATTTCCGGAACCGCAAACACACATTTTTCCAGTTTCGCGTATAATTTATTCTCCCGCAGGATGAGCAAGACCTGACGTAAGTGTTCCTTAAGAGTCTTGAAATCAGGAGAAAAAATCAAAATGTCATCCAAATACACTAATACTAATTTTCCCACTAAATGATAAAAAATGCTGTTCACGAAATGCTGAAAAACGGCTGGGGCATTCATCAAACCAAAAGGCATAACCAAATTCTCAAAATGGCCCTCAGGGGTATTGAAAGCCGTCTTCCATTCGTCTCCTTCTCTGACCCTGACCAGGTTGTATGCCTCTCTTAGGTCTAATTTGGAAAAGACTTTAGCCCCAACAACCTGGTTAAACAGGTCCGGGATCAGAGGAAGCGGATAAGGGTCACGAATAGTGATACTGTTCAGCTCCCTGAAATCCAGACAAGGTCTTAAAGAACCATCTTTTTTCTTAACAAAGAAAAAACCAGCGGCAACAGGTGACTTCGATGGTCATATGTGTCCTTTTCTCAGACTCTCAGAGATATAAGCACGCATAACGACCCTCTCAGGTTGGGAAAGATTGTATAAACGAGATTTAGGCAGCTTGGCGCCTGGGATCAGATTAATAGGGCAATCGTACTCCCTGTGCGGAGGCAAATCCTGAACTCCACTCTCAGAGAAGACATCCGAAAATTCAGAGAGGAAAGGTGGTACAGTCTTAGTAGAAACCTCAGAAACAGATGTCATGAGGCAATTCTCTCTGCAAAAGTCACTCCAACCATTTATTTGCCTCGCTTGCCAATCAATGGTGGGGTTATGTTTAGTGAGCCAGGGTAGCCCCAACACTAGAGGAGTAGGCAAACCGCTAAGGACGAAACATGACACATCCTCAACATGAGCATCACTCACAATTAAACGGATATTGTGAACTATGCCCTTTAATGATTTCTGAGAAAGTGGAGCGGAATCAATAGCAAAAACAGGAATATCCTTTCCCAAAGTGCATACCTGGAAACCATGAGTTATTGCAAATTGATTATCAATGAGATTGACAGCTGCTCCACTATCCACAAAAATCTCACAAAAAATGCTCTTGCTCTCTAGCGCCACCCTAGCAGGCAGGACAAAACGGGAACTACAAGCAAACGGAAAACCTTCAATTTCCGCCTCAACCCTGCCAATAGTAACAGACGGAACATTTTTAAAAGATTTTTTCCTTTTTGTTTCTTTATTACTCCCAGAAGACTGCCTGAATCTCCTAGAGGGACAAACATTTGCCAAATGATTTAAACCTCCACAACAAAAACAAACCCTCCCATGCAGGCTGAATCCTCTATTGTCAGAGGCAATCAACCCCAGCTGCATGGGCTCCTGCTCAGAAGGGGCTGACAGCGACTGAGACCCCTGCGCACAGAATGAGACCGCTGCACTGTCCCGGGACTGAGTATGACAGGAAGGAGAGATCTCTCCTCTCTCTCTAAGACGCCTGTCAATACGAACGGCCTGAGACATAGCAGAATCCAAGGAGGTAGGTCTCTCATGAAAGGCAAATGCATCCTTCAATCCCTCTGAAAGACCATGGCAAAATTGACTTCGGAGTGCAGCATCATTCCAACCAGTATCAGCTGCCCATCTCCGAAATTCTGAGCAGTATATCTCTGCGGATTGTTTACCCTGGAATAACAGACGTAGTAGTCTAGACTCAGCCAGAGCAATACGATCCGGATCATCATATATCTGACCCAGGGCTAAAAAGAATTCATCCACTGAACGGAGGGGCCGTGCCCCCTCCGGCAGCGAAAATGCCCAGGACTGAGCGTTACCCCTGAGCAGCGATATAATGATCCCCACCCTCCGTTCCTCATCACCAGATGAATGGGGAAGAAGGCGAAAATGGAGTTTGCAAGCCTCTCTAAAACGCACAAAATACTCACTACCCCCGGAGAACGTATCCGGGAGCGAGATCTTAGGCTCAGAACAAACTCCATGAACGCAAGCTGAACCGGTCACTTGAAACTGAGAAAAAGTCTTACTGAGATCAGCTACCTCCAATGAAAGACCCTGGAAGCGTTCAGCCAAAAGTGAAACCGGATCCATGCTTGAGACGGTTTTGGCGACTTATAATGTCACGGATGGTGTACAGGAAACAAGACAATGCAATATAATCAATGACTCACTGGATCCACAACTAAGGAACAAAAGGGAGACCCCTGCATGAGACCTGCCACTCTCCCTGACTGCTCAGCCTATGCGAACACCCCAAAGGTGGATGGGCGCATATCCACGTACCTCAGCTATCTAATACCTGAAGACCCTACAATAGTGAGGGGACACGACCACCGGCTCCCTACACTAGACACGGAGGGAGTCAGAGTCTCCTGAAATCCAGCAGACAGAAAATCACAAATAAAGGAACAGCACTTATCTTGCAGAGGACTGGGAAATAGGAACAGCATGCACACACACTCCAGGAAGTTGTATAAGCCGCACACTACTGCATTATGGGGAGGAACTTAAAGGGAAGCAATCAGTCCAACTGCATGACAGCTGAGATAGACTAACGAGATGAGGAACTGAAACCAAAACAAAGAAACTCAAGGAGGAGGATCTGGAAGGCTCCTATCAGAGCTTCTCAGCTGTCTGGTTGTGACACATTGGTGGAAGATGAAAATATATATTTGCCGGTCAGCAGTGCAGTTATGTTTTAAAGCCTTTTGTGGCATGTATTAGTGGAAAAAGAAAAAAATATATTGCCGTTCAGCGGTGCAGTTATCTGTTCTAAAGCCTTTTGTGGCGTGTATTAGTGGAAAATGAAAAAATATATTTGCTGGTCAGCGCTGCAGTTATATGTTTTAAAGCTTTTTGTAGAGTGTATTATTTGAAAAAGAAAATATATATTTGCCGGTCAGCATTGCTGTTATTGGTTTTAAAGCCTTTTGTGGCGTGTATTAGTGGAAAAACTAAAAATATATTTGCTGGTCAGCGGTGCAGTTATTTGTTTTAAAGCTTTTTGTAGAGTGTATTATTTGAAAAAGAAAAAATATATTTGCCGGTAAGCATTGCTGTTTTATATACTTTGAAGCCTTTTGTGGCGTGTATTAGTGGAAAAACAAAAAATATATTTGCTGGTCAGCGATCCAGTTATATGTTTTAAAGCCATTTGTGTCGTGTATAAGTGGAAAAAAATAAGGGCCTATTTGAATTTCAGCAGTGCAGTTATATGTTCTAAAGCCCTTTTTGTCATGTTTTATTTTCACAAAAAAAAACATTTGCCGTTGTGTGGTGAAGTGAGAAAATTATAGCCCTTTTTGTTGTGTATTAGTTTAAAAAAAAATATGGATTTGTGGCCACAACTGGCCGAGTTTGCCCTGGAAAAGCTGTCCTGCCCAGACAGTATTGTAGCACCAGAGTGGGTGTTTAGTGCGGCGGGGGCCATAGTTACCCCAAGAAGAACTCACCTGTCCACCCAAAGTGTGGAGAGACTGACCTTTGTCAATATGAATCAGGTGTGGATTAGCCTGATGCATTAGACTAGATCATCCATGGTGCCACACCAGCATTTTGACAAAAGAGACCGGTTTCTTCTGCCTACCTGCATCAGCTACTATTCTGATGCTATCACCCACCTGATGCTATCACCCACCTGATGCCAAGTGCTCCTTCTTTCATCCACCATCTTCATTGGGTACTGGTATTGCCACCCACCTCCACTCTATGTCATCTTGACACTCTGTGGCCTCCTCATGCTGCTGCCACCTCCATACTATGTCACCTTGCCACTCTGTGGCCTCCTGATGCTGCTGCCACCTCCATACTATATCACCTTTCCACTCTGTGGTCTCCTCAGGCTCCTGCCATCTCCACACTATGTCACCTTGCCACTCTGTGGTCTTTTGATGCTGCTTCTACCTTCGCACTATGTCACCTTGCCACTCTGTGGCCTCCCGATGCTGCTGCTGCCGCCACCTCCACACTATGTCACCTTGCCACTCTGTGGTGTCCTCATGCTGCTGCCATCTTCACACTATGTCAAGTTGCCTCACTGTGGTCTTTTCATGCTTCTGCCACCTCCACACTATGTCACCTTGCCACTTTGTGGCCCCCTGGTACTGCCGCCACCTCCACACTGTCATTGTACCACTCTGTGGCCTCCTGATGCTGCCTCCACCTCACCACTATGTAACAGGGCAACTCTGTGGACTTCTTATGCTGTTCCCACCCTCCCCACTTTATGACTGGGCCACTATTTTGTCTTTCAGCCTGGCTGAAATCATAATTTTTTTTACTCTTCTTCTAATCTGTCAGAAAGAAGGAAAAATGAGATGTACAACGGATCCTGTCTGTGTAGCAGATTTAAGGTCTGTATTGTCCCATCAGATTAGGCTTGTGATTTGGTAGCCAAAAGCAGAAGTGGGTACAAAACCCATAAGACATGCAAATATTCCATTCACGTGTCATCTCTGTTTTGGATCCACTCCTGTTTTTTGGGGCATTAGCAATACTGATGGATTACTGACCAAATGCTGACCGAGTGAAGGCGGATGCTCCACAGACAGGATACATGTTTTTTGAGGGTTATTGTTCTGATGGATCAGAGGAAGGGCAAAATAATTAGTGACATCAACACAAACTTACTGCTGACACATTCTCCACTCTGTCGGAGGGCTCTTCTTGTTTAAGCATTTAATAGAACAGGTTCTTTAGACATCTGATGCTGCTGCCACCTCCACACTCAGCTGACAACGGTGTAAAAGGAGTGCACTTCTTCTTGATGCTAACATTGACCGGTAAGGATGAGTTCATACTTGAGTTATTTGTTCAGTTTTGGCCTCAAGACTGCCCAAATAAGTTAAGTGTGCAATGATTCTAAGAGTGACGCTTGTCACCTGCATGTCATACTGACTCACAGTATTATTTCACTACCGCAGCAGACTCCCTATGTGTGTTACTGCAAGGCACAGTGTTCTACACCACTACAAAGGCTCTATGCAGCCAGGAAATATCTGTTTTTTAACGCGAACCATCGCAAAAAAATTCAGATCTAACCTAATTTTTTCAGAAAATTCAGCAAACCGGCCAATTTGAGTTTTTGAAAAATTTGCTCATCTCTACTCGGGATATAACTGCATGAGAGGAACCGTTTAAGTCATGATGTTTGAAGAAAGCACATTATGTTTTAGGATTTACTATGAGGTTCCAAGTGTTGTTAGGCATCGGCTGCATATTTTGTGATGTCACATAGTCACATTTTTGGAAATGAATTGAATAATGCAATGAGCATAGCTTAAAACAACATATAGTTGTATTCAAAATAATAGCATTGTGCTTAACAAAGTGAATAAAGCTCAAAATCCTTCTAATAGCTTTTATTTCCATACACAAAATTGCATTGGGAACACTTCACATTCTATTCCAAATCAAAACATGAAGAAAAATGTATCAAATTTGTGTTGTTCCTCTAAAAAAATTGAAGAAGAGTGAATATTAGACTCTTCAACTAGAGTTGAGCGAACACCTGGATGTTCGGGTTCGAGAAGATCGGCCGGACTTCACGGAAATGTTCGTGTTCGGGATCCGAACCCGACCCGAACTTCGTCCCGAACCCGAACCCGAACCCCATTGAAGTCAATGGGGACCCGAACTTTTGGGCACTAGAAAGGCTGTAAAACAGCCCAGGAAAGAGCTAGAGGGCTGCAAAAGGCAGCAACATGTAGGTAAATCCCTTGCAAACAAATGTGGATAGGGAAATGAATACAAATAAAAATTAAAAAAATAAAAATGACCCAATATCAATTGGACAGAGGTCCCATAGCAGAGAATCTGGCTTCACGTCAGCAGAGAATCAGTCTCTTCATGCCATAGCAAATAATCTGGCTTCATGTCAGCACAGAATCAGTCTCTTCATGCCATAGCAGAGAATCTGGCTTCATGTCAGCACAGAATCAGTCTTCATGTCATAGCAGAGAATCAGGCTTCACGTCACCCACCACTGGAACAGGCCACTGTCACACATTTAGGCCCCGGCACCCAGACAGAGGAGAGCAGTCCCGTAACAGAGAATCTGGCCTTATGTCAGCGCAGAATCTGTCTTCATGTCATAGCAGAGAATCAGGCTTCACGTCACCCACCACTTGAACAGGCCACTGTCACACATTTAGGCCCCGGCACCCAGACAGAGGAGAGAGGTCCTGTAACAGAGAATCTGGCCTTATGTCAGCACAGAATCTGTCTTCATGTCATAGCAGAGAATCAGGCATCACGTCACCCACCACTGGAACAGGCCACTGTCACACATTTAGGCCCCGGCACCCAGACAGAGGAGAGAGGTCCTGTAACAGAGAATATGGCCTTATGTCAGCACAGAATCTGTCTTCATGTCATAGCAGAGAATCAGGCTTCACGTCACCCACCACTGGAACAGGCCACTGTCACACATTTAGGCCCCGGAACCCAGACAGAGGAGAGGTTCATTCAACTTTGGGTTGCCCCGCAATATAATGGTAAAATGAAATTAAAAATAGTATTGAATGAGGAAGTGCCCTGGAGTAGAATAATATATTGTTAAGGGGAGGTAGTTAATATCTAATCTGCACAAGGGATGGACAGGTCCTTTGGGATCCATGCCTGGTTCATTTTTATGAACGTCAGCTTGTCCACATTGGCTGTAGACAGGCGGCTGCGTTTGTCTGTAATGACGCCTCCTGCCGTGCTGAATACACGTTCAGACAAAACGCTGGCCGCCGGGCAGGCCAGCACCTCCAAGGCATAAAAGGCTAGCTCTGGTCACGTGGACAATTTGGAGACCCAGAAGTTGAATGGGGCCGAACCATCAGTCAGTACGTGGAGGGGTGTGCACAGGTACTGTTCCACCATGTTAGTGAAATGTTGCGTCCTGCTAACACGTTCCGTATCAGGTGGTGGTGCACTTAGCTGTGGCGTGTTGACAAAACTTTTCCACATCTCTGCCATGCTAACCCTGCCCTCAGAGGAGCTGGGCGTGACACAGCTGCGTTTGCGACCTCTTGATCCTCCTCTGCCTTCGCCTTGGGCTTCCACTTGTTCCCCTGTGACATTTGGGAATGCTCTCAGTAGCGCGTCTACCAACGTGCGCTTGTACTCGCGCATCTTCCTATCACGCTCCAGTGTAGGAAGTAAGGTGGGCACATTGTCTTTGTACCGGGGATCCAGCAGGGTGGCAACCCAGTAGTCCGCACACGTTAAAATGTGGGCAACTCTGCTGTCGTTGCGCAGGCACTGCAGCATGTAGTCGCTCATGTGGGCCAGGCTGCCCAGAGTTAAGGACAAGCTGTCCTCTGTGGGAGGCGTATCGTCATCGTCCTGTGTTTCCCCCCAGCCACGCACCGGTGATGGGCCCGAGCTGCTTTGGGTGCCACCCCGCTGTGAACATGCTTCATCCTCATCCTCCTCCACCTCCTCCTCATCCTCGTCCTCCTCGTCATCCAGTAGTGGGCCCTGTCTGGCCACATTTGTACCTGGCCTCTGGTGTTGCAAAAAACCTCCCTCTGAGTCACTTCGAAGAGACTGGCCTGAAAGTGCTAAAAATTACCCCTCTTCCTCCTCTTCCTCCTGGGCCACCTCCTCTTCCATCATCGCCCTAAGTGTTTTCTCAAGGAGACATAGAAGTGGTATTGTAATGCTGATAACGGCGTCATCACCACTGGCCATGTTGGTGGAGTACTCGAAACAGCGCAACAGGGCACACAGGTCTCGCATGGAGGCCCAGTCATTGGTGGTGAAGTGTGTCTGATCCACAGTGTGACTGACCCGTGCGTGCTGCAGCTGAAACTCCACTATGGCCTGCTGCTGCTCGCACAGTCTGTCCAGCATATGCAAGGTGGAGTTCCACCTGGTGGGTACGTCGCATATCTGGCGGTGAGCGGGAAGGCGGAAGTTATGCTGTAGCGCAGATAGGCGAGCAATGGCAGGGTGTGAACGCCGGAAGCGCGAACAGACGGCCCCGCACTTTATGCAGCAGCTCTGACATGTCGGGGTAGTTGCGAATGAACTCCTGCACCACCAAATTCAGCACATGCGCCAGGCAAGGGATGTGCGTCAAACCGGCTAGTCCCAGAGCTGCAACGAGATTTCGCCCATTATCGCACACCACCAGGCCAGGCTTGAGGCTCACCGGCAGCAACCACTCGTCGGTCTGTTGTTCTATACCCCGCCACAACTCCTGTGCGGTGTGGGGCCTGTCCCCCAAACATATGAGTTTCAGAATGGCCTGCTGACGTTTACCCCGTGCTGTGCTGAAGTTGGTGGTGAAGGTGTGTGGCTGACTGGATGAGCAGGTGGAAGAAGAGGAGGAGGAAGCTGAGTAGGAGGAGGAGGAGACAGGAGGCAAAGAATGTTGCCCTGCGATCCTTGGCGGCGGAAGGACGTGCGCCAAACAGCTCTCCGCCTGGGGCCCAGCCGCCACTACATTTACCCAGTGTGCAGTTAGGGAGATATAGCGTCCCTGGCCGTGCTTACTGGTCCACGTATCTGTGGTTAGGTGGACCTTGCCACAGATGGCGTTGCGCAGTGCACACTTGATTTTATCAGACACTTGGTTGTGCAGGGAAGGCACGGCTCTCTTGGAGAAGTAGTGGCGGCTGGGAACAACATACTGTGGGACAGCAAGTGACATGAGCTGTTTGAAGCTGTGTGTGTCCACCAGCCTAAATGACAGCATTTCATAGGCCAGTAGTTTAGAAATGCTGGCATTGAGGGCCAGGGATCGAGGGTGGCTAGGTGGGAATTTACACTTTCTCTCAAATGTTTGTGAGATGGAGAGCTGAACGCTGCCGTGTGACATGGTTGAGATGCTTGGTGACGCAGGTGGTGGTGTTGGTGGTACATCCCATGTTTGCTGGGCGGCAGGTGCCAACGTTCCTCCAGAGGCAGAGGAAGAGGCCGAGGCGGCGGCAGCAGCAGCATTAGAGGCGGAGGCGGCAGCAGCAGAAGAGGCAGCAGGGGGAGCCTGAGTGACTTCCTTGTTTTTAAGGTGTTTACTCCACTGCAGTTCATGCTTTGCATGCAGGTGCCTGGTCATGCAGGTTGTGCTAAGGTTCAGAACGTTAATGCCTCGCTTCAGGCTCTGATGGCACAGCGTGCAAACCACTCGGGTCTTGTCGTCAGCACATTGTTTGAAGAAGTGCCATGCCAGGGAACTCCTTGAAGCTGCCTTTGGAGTGCTCGGTCCCAGATGGCGGCGGTCAGTAGCAGGCGGAGTCTCTTGGCGGCGGGTGTTCTGATTTTGCCCACTACTCCCTCTTTTGCTACGCTGTTGGCTCGGTCTCACCACTGCCTCTTCCTCCGAACTCTGAAAGTCAGTGGCATGACCTTCATTCCATGTGGGGTCTAGGACCTCATCGTCCCCTGCATCGTCTTCCACCGAGTCTTGACCCCTGACCTCCTGTTCAGTCTGCACACTGCAGAAAGACGCAGCAGTTGGCACCTGTGTTTCGTCATCATCAGAGTCGTGCTGAGGTGGTATTCCCATGTCCTCATCATCAGGAACAATAAGTGGTTGTGCGTTAGTGCATTCTATCTCTTCCACCCCTGGTGAAGAGCTAGGTGGATGCCCTTGGGAAACCCTGGCAGCAGAGTCTTCAAACAGCATAAGAGACTGCTGCATAACTTGAGGCTCAGTTTCCCTGATATGGGTCGGCCACCCAATTGACTAATGCCTGTACCTGCTCAGGCCTTACCATCCTTAGAACGGCATTGGGCCCCACCAAATATCCCTGTAAATTCTGGCGGCTACTGGGACCTGAGGTAGTTGGTACACTAGGACGTGTGGCTGTGGCAGAACGGCCACGTCCTCTCCCAGCACCAGAGTGTCCACTAACACCACCACGACCATGTCCACGTCGGCGTCCGCGTCCCTTATTAGATGTTTTCCTCATTGTTCCTGTTCACCACAATTTTGAGAATGGCAAATTTGGGAATAGTTTTTCAACCCAGAAAAAAAAGTGTGCTTTTACGGTCACTACAAATAACTTGACCAGCTAAAACAGTACAGATTTGCTTGAATAGAAATGTGAGACCTGTTTTTTTTTGCACTGTGTGACAGGTTAAGGTTTAATCTCAGAATCAGACTTCTATCTGCACGGTAGCGTGTGTCTTAGGTTTTTCTGAATGACACTATCATTACCTTCTATGTAAGATATCTTTTTTGGGATAGATTTCAAGTAGGCCTCAAATACCAGAAACTAGTTATTTTGAGAATGGCAAATTTGGGAATAGTTTTTCAACCCAGAAAAAAAAAGGGCTTTTACGGTCGCTACAAATAACTTGACCAACTAAAACAGTACAGATTTGCTTGAATAGAAATGTGAGACCTGTTTTTTTTTTGCACTGTGTGACAGGTTAAGGTTTAATCATAGAATCAGACTTCTATCTGCACGGTAGCGTGTGTCTTAGGTTTTTCTGAATGACACTATGAGTACCTTCAATGTAAGATATCCTTTTTGGGATAGATTTCAAGTAGGCCTCATGTACCAGAAACTAGTTATTTTGAGAATAGCAAATTTGGGAATAGTTTTTCAACCCAGAACAAAAAGTGTGCTTTTACGGTCACTACAAATAACTTGACCAGCTAAAACAGTACAGATTTGGTTGAATGGAAATGTCAGGTCTATTTTTTAGGCGCTGGGTGACAGGCTCAACTTGCCCCTGATGTAGTATATGGCCAAAAAATAACCACACTGTTGATTGTTAAATGCACTTGGGTGACACAGGCTCAGCCTGCACCAGATGTAGTATATGGCCAAAAAATAATCAGACTGTTGATGGTTAAATGCACTTCGGTGACACAGGCTCAGCCTGCAGCTGATGTAGTATATGGCCAAAAAATAACCAGACTGTTGATGGTTAAATGCACTTCGGTGACACAGACTCAGCCTGCAGCTGATGTAGGATATAGCACAAAATAACCACACTATTGATGGTTAAATACACTTGGTGATAGCTTGTGCTGGCGCACCACAAGTCACAAAATGGCCGCCGATCACCCCAGAAAAAAAGTGATCTAAAAACGCTCTGGGCAGCCTCAAAAAAGTGAGCAAGTCAATACTAGCACTTCAATGATCCACAGCTGCAGATCGATCACAGAATGAAGTCTTTTGGAGGAGTTAATCACTGCCTAATCTCGCCCTAACGTCGCAGCTGCAACCTCTCCCTATGCTTCAATCAGCAGAGTGACGTGCAGCGCAACGTGACCCAAGCTTATATAGAGGCTGGGTCACATGCTGCACTGGCCAATCACAGCCATGCCAATAGTAGGCAAGGCTGTCATGGCCTCTTGGGGCAAGTAGTATGACGCTTGTTGATTGGCTGCTTTGCAGCCTTTCAAAAAGCGCCAAGAAAGCGCCGAACACCGAACCCGAACACGGACTTTTACGAAAATGTTCGGGTTCGGGTCCGTGTCACGGACACCCCAAAATTCGGTACGAACCCGAACTATACAGTTCGGGTTCGCTCATCCCTATCTTCAACAAAATAGCAGTGTTTGTATTCTTCTTTAGAAACTCAAACATTCACTATATAAGTGAATGTTTGAAAATGTTGCTTTCCTTTGAATCACTTTACTAATACTTAGTTGTATAACCACTGTTTCTGAGAACTGCTGTACATCTGTGTTGCATGGAGTCAACCAACTTCTGAGACCTGTGAACAGGTATTCCAGCCTAGCATGATTGGATTACATTCCATAGTTCTTCTATATTTCTCGATTTTGCCTCAGAAACTGCATTTTTGATGTCACCCCACAAGTTTTCTATTGGATTAAGATCCGGGGATTGGGCTGGCCACTCTATAACGTCAATCTTGTTGGTCTGGAACCAAGATGTTGCACGTTTACTGGTGTGTTTGGGGTCGTTGTCTTGTTGGAACACCCATTTCAAGGGCATTTCATCTTCAGCATAAGGCAGCATGACCTCTTCAAGTACTCTTATGTATTCAAACTGATCCATGATCCCTGCTATGCGATAAATAAGCCCAACACCTTAGCATAAGAAACATCCCCATATCATGATGCTTGTGCCACCATGTTTCACTGTCTTCACAGTGTACTGTGGCTTGAATTCAGTGTTTGGGGGTCATCTGACAAATTGTCTCCGGCCACTAGACCCAAAAAGAACAATCTTACTTTAATCAGTTCACAAAATGTCTCTTTATCCCAGTCAATGTGCTCTTTGGCAAATTGTAACCTCTTCAGCACATGTATTTTTTTCAAATGTGGGGTTTTGCGGGGGCTTCTTGCAGATAGCTTGGCTTCACATAGTCGTCTTCTAATTGTAACAGTACTCACAGGTAACTTTAGACCTTCTTTGATCTTCCTGGAGCTGATTGTTGGCTGAGTCCTTGCCATTTTGGCTATTCTTCTATCCATTCGATTGGTAGTTTTTTGCTTTCTTCCATGTCTTTCAGGTTTTGGTTGCCATTTTAAAGCATTTGCAATCATTTTAGCTGAGCAGCCTATCATTTGCACTTCTTTATATGTTTTCCCCTCTCCAATCAACTTTTTAATCAAGGTACGCTGTACTTCTAAACATCATCTGGAATGACCCATTTTCCTCAGAATTTTAGAGAGAGCACTGTAACCAGCATGTACAACATTAGCTGCCTTCCTTCCTTCTTTAAATAAGGGCAAAAATTGCCACCTGTTTTTCAAAGAAGGAATGACCTCACTCATTGAACTCCACACTGCTATTAATTTGGACATGCCCATTTCAATAAGTGATTCCATTACAGAGAATCAGCAGCATGCATGTCATGACTGTTGGGTCTGTTGGTTTTCTATTACTCTACTACACCTGCTAGTAAATTATTTGCCATGTAGAAATATAATTTCTACCAAAAACAGTGATTGATCAGGTTAGTGATGTCTGACTGCTATAATTTTGAACACAACTGTACACCTGATACAAGTCAAGTTCTATGAATAGTAAAAAAAAAAAAAAAAATAGTTAAGTAAAAATTTTGTTAATAGAAAAAATTATCTAGTTAAATCCTGCTGGTCCGCACAGTGTCAATCTAGCATAGTCATTTGAAACAGAATGAGTATGAGGGATTTGCTTCTCATCCCTTTATGGAAATAGCCTATTTTTGCCTAAAAAAGACACTAACCAATTTTTTTTATCACATATTAAAAGCATATATTACATGTATGTGATTACAAAAAAGTAAATCAATCCATGTATCCTACCTCATGCCCTGGCTCTTAACTTACTCCTTTGTTTGGACTTTTACCACAGCAAACAAACTTGCTTGACTTTCTCACTCATAACATTCACAGCGACCAGAGATGGAAAGGGGATGAATGACTCAATTAGAGCATCACAAATAACACTGATAAGTGTAATGAGCTTTTTTTTCCTAGGTCTATGAAAATAATAAGACAGCTGTCATATTATTATCCCAATTCTACACCTACTATTGTACAAGTATACTACAGGGTGGGCCATTTATATGGATACACCTTAATAAAATGGGAATGGTTGGTGATATTAACTTCCTGTTTGTGGCACATTAGTATATGTGAGGGGGTAAACTTTTCAAAATGGGTGGTGACCATGGCGGCCATTTTGAAGTCGGACATTTTGAATCCAACTTTTGTTTTTTCAATAGGAAGAGGGTCATGTGACACATCAAACTTATGGGAATTTCACAAGAAAAACAATGGTGTGCTTGGTTTTAACGTAACTTTATTCTTTCTGAGTTATTTACAAGTTTCTGACCACTTAAAAAATGTGTTCAATGTGCTGCCCATTGTGTTGGATTGTCAATGCAACCCTCTTCTCCCACTCTTCACACACTGATAGCAACACCGCAGGAGAAATGCTAGCACAGGCTTTTAGTATCCGTAGTTTCAGGTGCTGCACATCTCGTATCTTCACAGCATAGACAATTGCCTTCAGATGACCCCAAAGATAAAAGTCTAAGGGGATCAGATCGGGAGACCTTGGGGGCCATTCAACTGGCCCACGACGACCAATCCACTTTCCAGGAAACTGTTCATCTAGGGATCTATCCAATGTGGGTTAGTGTCAGACCAATAGCGGTGGTTTTGTTTGTTAACTTCACCATTCACATAAAAGTTTGCCTCATCACTGAACAAAATCTTCTGCGTAAACTGAGGGTCCTGTTCCTCGTTGAGATGCTGCAGTAGCTGGAGTTTGTAAGGGTGCCATTTGTGAGTAGCTAATATCCACCGAAGGGATGTTCGACTAATGCCACTCTCCAGTGACATGCGGCGAGTGCTACGCTGTGGGCTCTTGCTGAATGAAGCTAGGACAGCCACTGATGTTTCTTCATTAGAGACAGATTTCATGCGTCCACATTTTGGCAAATCCAACACTGAACCAGTTTCACGAAACTTAGCAAGCAGTTTGCTAACTGTAGCATGGGAGATGGGTGGTCTCGTAGGGTGTCTTGCATTGAAATCTGCTGCAATGACCCGATTACTGCGTTCACCAGACATCAACACAATTTCTATCCGCTCCTCAGGTGTTAACCTCGGCGACATGTCAATGGCTGTAAACAAAGAGAAACTTGTAAATAACTCATGAAATAATAAATTTACGTTAAAACCAAGCACACCATTGTTTTTCGTGTGAAATTCCCAATAAGTTTGATGTGCCACATGACCCTCTTCCTATTGAAAAAACAAAAGTTGGATTCAAAATGGCCGACTTCAAAATGGCCGCCATGGTCACCACCCATCTTGAAAAATTTCCCCCCTCACATATACTAATGTGCCACAAACAGGAAGTTAAGATCACCAACCATTCCCATTTTATTAAGGTGTATCCATATAAATGGCCCACCCTGTAGAACCCCTCACAGCAGGTTCCTAACTATATAAGAATTTATCTCTCTGTGCTGACTGCTACAGAAGTCAATATTTTGAAGAGAATATTCTGTATTTAAATTTCAGTGACATAGCAATGCCAACATGAAAAAGAAAAAAACTGTCAAAAAATCTTTAAAATGTTTTTTATAATATAGAGTTTAAAAGAAATACCCATTTCTGATTGAAGTCTCCCTGTCTATTATTTTTTGTAGGAAGAGATTTATATTTTATTTGTGGTATGAACTTAGTTATTAAAGTGTATTAGCTCTTTCTGGGGATGGAAAAATAACTTATATATATTTTTTATATATATATATATATATATATATATATATATATATATATATATATACAGTATATATTTATTTATTTATTTATTTATTTATTTATTTGGAGCGAGCAGACAGTTTGAAATTCTTATTAAAATTTTGGAATCAATTTTGATGTCAGGTAAACAAAAAAACAGCAATTCTGGCTTTTTTTTTCTCTATCGATTAATTAACGCTTTCAATGTGCTGGAAAAATAATGCATTCATTTTGATTGTATCAAAGGGTCATCAAATACTTGAGTATAGCACTTTTCATGCTTTACTAGCTTCTTACGGAGGTTGTTACAACTGGATGACTGTTTAAGAAAGTTGCACCTTTGAAGATCAGCTTATAGCAGTGGTTCCTATTAATGAAAACCCCAATCATTACAGCTGATCCCTCCAAATGGCTGGGCATGTCAAGATAGATCTAGTAGTACATGGTGCTCATTCATTTTAACCATGTATGACCATGATCATGTAATGTATGGAGGCTTTGTAACCTTTACAGTCTATTTGGCTCTTTGTAGCAGGTCTCTGCTCAGACTTACAAAGAAAAAACCCATTTTTATGACACTCACACTTCCTAATGGTTAGTGACAAACAATGTGTTGGAAAAAATGGAGCAGAACCATTTTGAAGATAGATTGCAAATTTGCAATATACATAAATTAGACCTAGTGAACTGACAAATCACTGTATATACAGGGTCAGATTACAAGGAGGGAAAAATAATAAATTGCCATCTTTTTCACAACACATTTTTTTAAAGATGTTCTCAGATATTTTCTGTAGCAAGAACATTTCTAACTAGACTATATCTAGTGGCTGAGCATAGTGCCATATAGTGAGGTGGTCAAACAAACTCTTGGGTATGTTATAAACAAGATTTCAAATCAAACCTTGTTTGCCCCAAAATAAGACAGCAGAGGACAGTGGGCCTTTCTTCATTCATATTATACCTAGTTGACATCTAGATCTGCCAAGTTATCTGATATTTATGTGCACTTTAAGTTATCCACGTTACAATCACTGCTAATGGAGAGATGGCCCTGTATGTGTAGTTTTTATGCCATGCATCTGCATATTGATACAGATACTGGTATTGGGGTATGGTTACATGTCCCTTTAGTACCCAGTAGACATGCCACTACTATAAAGAAAAAAAATAGTTTTTACCACAATCAGACTTTTTCAAAAGCCTTTTAAGGTCTTTTTTATGTTGTTGTACTGCGCAACTATATGAAGCAACCCTTGTAGCCAAACATATAAGTTAAAATTATGTGTTATGCAATCTTATGTGAGCATGTCTAAGGCTAGACACAAACATGATATCTTTCAATGGGGCTGTCTGCTATGCACAATCCATACTTTTCAGAAAGAACCCTTGACAATACGTTCATCACAAAGTGCTCCTTCCCCAATCGAGCCAACCTCAATGATCATCTGCAATCTGTAGGTAAACCTAGCCATAAGTGTTCAGTTTCCCTGCAGTGCCACCACATGACAAAATAAGCATTACACAGTGCCCATGCAAATCAGTGGGAAGTCTGTGGAATGAAGGACAGGGCAGGTACCGTATTTTTCGCCCTATAAGACGCACCGGCCCGTAAGACGCACCTAGGTTTTTGGGGAGGAAAATAAGAAAAAAATATTTTTTTACCAAAAGGTGTGCTTTTGGTGGGTTTGGAACTAATGGTGGTCTGTGGATGGCTCTATTACAGGGGATCTGTGAAGGACACTGTTATGGTGGGATCTGTGGATGACGGACACTGTTATGGGGGATCTGTGGATGACAGACACTGTTATGGGGGATCTGTGGATGACGGACACTGTTATGGGGGATCTGTGGATGACGGACACTGTTATAGGGGGGATCTGTGGATGACGGACACTGTTATGGGGGGGATCTGTGGATGACGGACACTGTTATGGGGGGATCTGTGGATGACGGACACTGTTATGGGGGGATCTGTGGATGATGGACACTGTTATGGGGGGGATCTGTGGATGACAGACACTGTTATGGGGGGGATCTGTGGATGACGGACACTGTTACAGGGGGGATCTGTGGATGACGGACACTGTTACAGGGGGGGATCTGTGGATGACGGACACTGTTACAGGGGGGATCTGTGGCTGGCACTGTTACAGGGGGATCTGTGGCTGGCACTGTTACAGGGGGGATCTGTGGATGGCACTGTTACAGGGGGGATCTGTGGATGGCACTGTTACAGGGGGGATCTGTGGATGGCACTGTTACAGGGGGGATCTGTGGATGACGGACACTGTTACAGGGGGTGATCTGTGGATTGGCACTGTTACAGGGGGATCTGTGGATGGCACTGTTACAGGGGGGATCTGTGGCTGGCACTGTTACAGGGGGATCTGTGGATGGCACTGTTACAGGGGGGATCTGTGGATGGCACTGTTATGGGGGGGATCTGTGGATGACGGACACTGTTACAGGGGGGATCTGTGGATGACAGACACTGTTACAGGGGGGGATCTGTGGATGGCACTGTTACAGGGGGGATCTGTGGATGGCACTGTTACAGGGGGGATCTGTGGATGGCACTGTTATATATGTGCCATCCACAGACCCCCCCCACCCCATAACAGTGCCATCCACAGACCCCCCAGCCCATAACAGTGCCATCCACAGACCCCCCACCCCTTAACTGTGCCATCCACGGATCAGCCCCCCCCCCCGCCCCCAGTATACAAATATAAGATGTCTTATTCAATTAAAATTTATTACATATGCCCCCTCACTCCTAAATTCCTAATAGTACCTTACATCCTATTCCTAATAGGTTCTGTACAATGCCGGCAGGTAGGCCGGGCGGCCGGCGCATCACTCACTGACGTCACTTGCCTGCGCCGCCTGCTTCATTCATAAAGTAGGCGGAGCAGGCATGTGACATCAGGGAGTTACGCTGCTGCCTGCCGGCTGCCGGCATTGTACAGAACCTATTAGGAATAGGATGTAAGGTACTATTAGGAATTTAGGAGTGAGGGGGCATATGTAATACATTTTAATTGAATAAGACATTTAATATTACTATACCAGAGCGGCGGGGCTATAGTACACTGACTGCACCGCCCCGCCGCTATTTTGGCCCCCAGCTCCTCCTCCCAGTCCCTCCCCCGGCCCCCGCTCGCTCGTACATCGCATCCAGCGATGTTAAACTGTCAGCATTCGCCCCATAAGACGCAGGGGCATTTCCCCACCATTTTTTGGGGTGAAAAGTGCGTCTTATGGGGCGAAAATTACGGTACATCACAGTGTGCAACACAATTTCATTGTAGTCAAGAAATAAGGATCCTGAAAGGAGGATTCCCTATTAAAGGGTTATATGTGGTCATCCCTTATCCACAAAATGGGGATATCTATAAGATTGGTGGGGGTCCATTTGCTGGGATCATGGAAATGGGGGCTCCTTACCCAAAAATGAATAGAGCTGCAGGCTGCAATGTCATTCCATTCATTCTCAGAGGGACTGCTGAAATAGCTACGCTTAGTAATCTGCAGCTTTCTTGTAATCGGTGAGGGTACCACTGATTAATATGAGAGATAACTTCTTATAAGCTGAATTCCCCTATAACTCAGAATTCCCTAATGGAGTCAATTAAAATGAGTTTTCTGAACTAGAAAAGAAACAGTTAATCCAAATTGGACTGTACTATAAAATGACAAATCGACAAGCAACATTATCCTTTCTTGTCAATATAATATTACAACAGAGCAATTTCCGGTTTTGCCAGTAACAGTACTCCAGTTACCATGTAATGGGTATTTCAGTAAAGTGCGTATATAAAAGAGAGGAGAAGAAAAGCACACATTTGATGTTTGAACATTTTGAGCTATGTGTCAGCTTATGTGGTGTAATTGAACATAAATAGCCAGTGTACATGTTTGCTTAGTGGTAACAGAATAGATACATACAGCAGAGGGCTCTACAGAGATATCCCAAATCTATATGGATTGATTTTATGTCACTGAGTTGCTTAAACCTTTCACTGCAGGATTTAACAGAGGTCCAAAGAAATAAGGTTAAAACGGTTTTAATTATGGCTATTCTGAGATGAAAATTAAAAGTTTCTCTCACTTAACCATTATAACAAGGTATAAGTAATTCTGTGTGTGACAGAATAGAGGATGAGTGTGGAATGAGTCACGAGAAAGTAAATCTAATTTATATCGATCACTACAGTAAGGCAAATGGTGCAGAATGCATATGAAACAAAGTGCCCTGTCATTTTCTGTGGAAGCGGAATAATGAAGGACAAGAAAGTATTAATCCAGCTAAACCTTGGTGTGGTTGAATGCTTATCAAAAAGTATTAAAAAGGGGAAGGGTTTTTAGGATTGGGCCCCTCCTGGCTAAATACCCCCTCCCGTCGCCGGATATTTTGATCTGCATGATGGGGAGATGCAGTGGCGCCCGCGCGGGCATCAGGAGTGAAGCGGGTGTCGGAGAGCAGGGTAATTATAACCATTATGAGGTGCCCAGGCATTTTGGAGGACATTATAGGGGTTGGATAGTCCCTTTAATGGGGCTAAATTGCAGTGCCAAGCAGAGCTGTACGTACAGCCGACCCAATGTGCCTGTATAAACACCATAGAAGCCCATTTATTCTGCTAAACCGTGGGGGACCAAGGTGGAGGTGGGCATGGACAGGCACCAGTAATCCTGAATTAATGGCCTATTCTAAAACTACCTATACACATGCAACAGCTATAGTATTTCATCCAGCTCCACCATACTGTAAAAGCATGTCCGGCCAAGTTTGACTGCCTATTTTAATGGGGACAACGGAAGACTCTGATGCCAGACTCACTAACTATAGGGGATAATTAGGAAGCCCCCATAAATATTAGAAAGCTGTCCACTGACATTGGCAGGAACAGAAACCTGTGTATAGCAAGCGTAAGCACAGTTCATGAATCATTTCATGTCTAACAAGGTGGGGTCACAAAGAGAGTTTTATTTATTTTTCAATTTTAAGTGGATATAATTTTATTTTGCTGGTCTTATGTAGTAATAATTGTGCAGAAACTGGAAAGATACACAATTTTCCACATTTTTCTCTAATAATGTTGTATTGGTTTATATTGTTTACCCCCCAAAATTAATCTCCAATATCTCTTGTGTGTAGTGATGTCTAACATTGCATAACAAATTATGCTGCTATAGTGCTAGCCTCCATTTTGGTTTCTTCTGAGGGTTCTCTACAGGAGTTATGCAGACTGGGATATTGTGTTTTCATTTTTCTTTGCAGTACATACATGGTGTGTCATGACCTTCCACTGTTGGTACTGTGCACAGGAGCAAGCAATGTTATTAAAAAGAACATGCAAACTTTGTGAAGACTGTGCAATTAGCCCATTATTTTATGTGTGGCAGGTAGGATTGGGCAAAAATGAATTAATTTTAGTCAAATATATGTGTACGCTTGCATATGGACATATGAGGGGTAGAGATGTCGCGAACATAAAATTTTCAGTTCGCGAACGGCGAACGCGAATTTCCTCAAATGTTCGCGAATGGGCGAACCGCCATAGACTTCAATAGGCAGGCAAATTTTAAAACCCACAGGGACTCTTTCTAGCCACAGTAGTGATGGAAAAGTTGTTTCAAGGGGACTAACACCTGGACTGTGGCATGCCGGAGGGGGATCCATGGCAAAACTCCCATGGAAAATTACATAGTTGACGCAGAGTTGAGTTTTAATCCATAAAGGGCATAAATCACCTAACAATCCAATTATTTTTTTAACAAAGTGGTTTAAAACATCCATTGTGTGTATGCGATCAGGTATGATGTATCGATCAGGTAGTGTAAGGGTTACGCCCGCTTCACAGACATTGACAGACGAAAATCTCCCCTTTTAATGCACCGCAAACAACCGCAAACAGTCCATTTGCCCAACCGCAAACTCCCCATTTGCACAAGGTTGGATACCAAGCTAGCCATGTCCCATTGATGTCACTGAAGGTTTCTTCCTCCACCCAGCCACGTACAACACCAAGGGTCCCCGAAAGGTGAATTGAATAGATTTTTCGAACAGGGAGATGGTTAAAAAAACGCTGGATCCCTCCCCTTTGTTTGAATCCACGGTCACTGCGTCTGCACCGTGCAATTTACTCTCACACCCGATATGAGTGTTATTTTCTGTAGTTCTCTTCTAATCAGTTTAATCCCTGTTACGTCCCCAATCTGGGGTCCATTTATTGAATAGATTTTTCAAACGGGGAGATGGTTAAAAAAACGCTGGCCCCCTCCCCTTTGTTTGAATCCACGGTCACTGCGTCTGCGCCGTGCAATTTACTCTCACACCCGATATGAGTGTTATTTTCTGTAGTTCTCTTCTCATCAGTTTAATCCCTGTTACGTCCCCAATCTGGGGTCCATTTATTGAATAGATTTTTCGAACGGGGAGATGGGTAAAAAAAACACTGGCCCCCTCCTCTTTGTTTGAATCCACGCCACTGTCACTGCGTCTGCGCCGTACAATTTACTCTCACACCCGATATGAGTGTTATTTTCTGTAGTTCTCTTCTCATCAGTTTAATCCCTGTTACGTCCCCAATCTGGGGTCCATTTATTGAATAGATTTTTCGAACGGGGAGATGGTTAAAAAAAACGCTGGCTCCCTCCCCTTTGTTTTAATCCACGGTCACTGCGTCTGCACCGTGCAATTTACTGTCACACCCGATATGAGTGGTATTTTCTGTAGTACTATTCTCATCAGTTTAATCCCTGTTATGTCCCCTATTAGGACGTGTATTGAATGGATTTTAGACAACCGCAAACAGTTGTCAAAAGTTGACAAACTCCTTGCAGAAATGTGATTTATCTGTGTGCGTCCTTCTTGTTACTTCCAATTTGGGGGACTGCGCGTGCGCCGTGCAATGTACTCTGCCACACGGTATGAGTGGTGTGTTAACTATTCTTATCAGTTTAATCCCTGTTACGTCCCCTATCCGGGGACTTGTGTTGAATTGATTTTAGGAACCGAGAGATGGAAAAAGCAGCTTGGTCGGTCCTCTTACTCCCAAGTTGGGGCACTGCGCGTGCACAGAGCAATGTACTGTGACACCCTATATGAGTGGTGTCTTAACTAGTACTATTCCTATCAGTTTAATCCTTGTTACGTCCCATATCAGGGATTGCCTTTTGTGAAAAAAAAAATTAGGCCGGGTACCTTCGACTGCTTTCACAGTGACAGACCAAACTCTGATACACCAAACTGAATTGATTTTAGGAACCGGGAGATGGAAAAAGCAGCTTGGTTGGTCCTCTTACTCCCAAGTTGGGGCACTGCGCGTGCATGGAGCAATGTGCTGTGACACCCTATATGAGTGGTGTCTTAACTAGTACTATTCCTATCAGTTTAATCTCTGTTACATCCCCTATCCGGGGACGTGTGTCGAATTGATTAACCATTGTCGAATTAACGAACCATTATGACATCCTGAAATAATTTTGTTCTGAGCTCTGTACTTGCTTTGTATTGGAATTGATGGGGATTTTTTAAATTGTCTGCATTATTTCTAATAAACTATTAAGAGACTTTATTATGATTTTTTTTATTTTATGTATTAAAAACCCATACAACTTAAAAAATTAAAAAATAAAATTAATGTTTTTTCTATGAAAAATTATCCAGCCGATTGCTTTTGGTCTGATCATAATGAAGCAACAGCCATATCATCTGGGGTGTGGCAACATTGCCAACACACTCATAGAGGTTATGATCGCTTCATTGTGATACTCAAGCCCCTTCACCACAACAAGGTAACGATCACGAAGGGGAATTGACACTTGTATGTGATTTTTTATATATTTTTTTTTGTTTTGCAGCCACAGTGCAGCACCAGAGGACAGAAAAACTAGGCATGTACACATGCCTGAAAAATAATGGTATTGTTGCAGACGCTGTTGTAGCAGCGGCCGAAAAAATTTATGTTTTCCAGGCAGAAATGTGACTAAAACATTGCGGCTTGAACCCTAGTTGGTGGTGGAGAATTCCCGAAAGTCATCCGGTATGCACACATTAAATACAGCAGTGTGGGGACCATTTTGAGGCCAAGGCATGTCATCAGGCCTTTTGTTAGTCAAACGTATCCCCCACTGTCAGTCCCTTCGGGATCCATGCCTCATTCATCTTAATGAAGGTGAGGTAATCAACACTTTTTTGACCGAGGCAACTTCTCTTGTCAGTGACAATGCCTCCTGCTGCGCTGAAGGTCCTTTCTGACAGGACACTTGAAGCGGACAGGCCAGAAGTTCTATCGCAAACTGGGATAGCTCAGGCCACAGGTCAAGCCTGCACACCCAGTAGTCAAGGGGTTCATTGCTCCTCAGAGTGTCGATATCTGCAGTTAAGGCAAGGTAGTCTGCTACCTGTCGGTTGAGTATTTCTCTAAGGCTGGATCACGAAGGGCTGTGGCGATGTGTAGGACTGAAAAAGCTCTGCATGTCCTCCATCAACAACACATCTGTAAAGCGTCCTGTCCTTGCCGCCGTGGTCGTGGTAGGAGGAGGATTACTTTCACCTCTTCCCCAGATAGATTCCCGTTGTGCTGTGACACCCCCCTTATAAGCTGTGTAAAGCATATTATTTAGTTTGGTTTTGAACTGCTGCATCCTTTCCGACTTTCGGTAATTGGGTAACATTTCCGCCACTTTCTGCTTATACCGGGGGTCTAGTAGCGTGGCCACCCAGTACAGGTCGTTCTCCTTCATCCTTTTTATATGAGGGTCCCTCAACAGACTTGACAGCATGAAAGACCCCATTTGCACAAGGTTGGATGCCGAGCTACTCATTTCCCATTCCTCGTCCTCACTGATGTCATTGACGGTCTGTTCTTCCCCAGAGCCACATACAACACCACGGGTCCCAGATAGGTGACAACAACGAGCACCCTGGGATGCGTGCTGTGATTGGTCTCCCTCTTCCAGCGTTGCCGCAGGTCCGGCAAGCAATGATGACAAGGCTGTTTCTGGTGGTGATGGTGACCACAACTCTTCCTCTTCCTCTTCACGGTCATCTACAGCCTGATGAAGCCTCTTTCCGATTGTTTGGCGTAAACAGAATGAGAACATGTATCCATCCTCTGATGGCTACTTCCAGCAGGATAATGCACCATGTCACAAAGCTCGAATCATTTCAAATTGGTTTCTTGAACATGACAATGAGTTCACTGTACTAAAATGGCCCCCACAGTCACCAGATCTCAACCCAATAGAGCATCTTTGGGATGTGGTTGAACGGTAGCTTCGTGCCCTGGATGTGCATCCCTCAAATCTCCATCAACTGCAAGATGCTATTCTATCAATATGGGCCAACATTTCTAAAGAATGCTATCAGCACCTTGTTGAATCAATGCCACGTAGAATTAAGGCAGTTCTGAAGGCAAAAGGGGGTCCAACAACGTATTAGTATGGTGTTCCTAATAATTCTTTAGGTGAGTGTATATGTTTTCGATATGTTAGCAAGAAGAGGAGACATCAGAAAAGATATCCATAATGCAGGATCAGATGACAAAGAGTTATTTTGTAGTCTGTAACCATGAAAACACACAGAAATGCAGAAAAAATTGTCAGGCATTTTATAAAATTTGATAATGCTGCTATTTTTTTTTTCTTTTTTGATGCATTAAGGTAAAACATTATTCAAAACATATAACATGAACATAAATGTGTTGTAGGCCCATAAACGAAAAGTAGCACTGATGCCAATTAGTGTTGGGCGAGCATGCTCGGCCAAACACAAATTTTACTCGAACATCCCGATGCTCGGCACATCGCAGTGTTTGGCTGAAAACTGCGTGTGCTCGAGCGCGATGCTCAAGTCTCCTCCCCGCACGTTTGTTGGCTGCTACACAGCCAATAAACGTGCAGGTAAGTACTGCCATTCAATGTAATGCCGTAGCCATGTTGGTTACCGGCATTACAGTGATTGGCTGACCGGAACTCATCATCGGGTGCTATATAGCACCCGATGACACGTGTTCGGCTCAGTCTTAGTCAGGGAGAGCTGTAAAGCAGAAGGGAGAGATAGTGTAGGGAGTGAAAAGGGAATATTTTAGCTTTTATACTTGATAGAGACCCAAAAGTCCTTTTAAGGAGCAAAATATTTTTTTAGCGCAACCTGCGCTAAATAGCTTGCAATTGTTTGGCAGCTGCAGACAGCGACATTATCTACACTACATCTCCTGTCTAACGTGTGCGCAGCCTAAAAATATCTGTGACATCCAGTGTACTTTTTCCGTAGATGGTGTCCGCTGCGAACAGTTACATTACCTGCGCTACATCTCCTGTATAACATTTGCGTATCTGAAATATCAGTGACATTCAGTCAAATTTTTTCGCTGCTGGTGGCAGCGCCATTACCTGCGCTACATCTCCTGTATAATGTTAGTGCATCCGAAATATCAGTGACATTCAGTCAAATTTTTTTGGGCGCTGGTGACAGCGACATTATCTGCGCTACATCTCCTGTGTAACGTGTGTGCAGCCTAAAAATATCTGTGATCCAGTGTATTTTTTTCTGTAGACGGTGTTCCCTGCGGACAGTTACATTACCTGTGCTACATCTTCTGAATAACGTTTGCGTATACGAAATATCAGTGACATTCAGTAAAAAAAAATTGACGCTGGTGGCAGCGACATTACCTGCGCTACATCTCCTGTATAAAGTTTGCCCATCCAAAATATTAGTGACATTAATTCAGTGTAATTTTTTATTAGCCGCTGGTGACAGTGACATTACTTGAGCTATACCTCCTGTTTAACCCCTTCCTGACCCATGACGTACTACTACGTCATGGGAACCATTGCGTTCCCGCAATTTGACTTAATAGTACGTCATGGTGATCGTGCGGGCACCGGAGCGGTGCACGCGCGATCACTGCAGGGGCCCGGCAGTCCCTGGTAGCTGGGCCCCTGCTATATCTGCCAGCATCGCTGTAAAAGCCGATGGCGGCGGATTAACCCCTTCTATGCCACGTCACCTCATCCTGCAAAAAATGAGCCCCTACCTAAGATAATCGACCAAAAAAAAAAAATATATAGCTCTCCGAACATGGAGACACTAAAACATTATTTTTTTTGTTTCAAAAATGCTATTATTGTGCTGAAGTGAAATACATTAAAAAATATATACATATTAGGTATCTCCACATCCATAACAACAACCTCTATAAAAATATCACATGACCTAACCCCTCAGATGAACACCGAAAAAAAAAAAAAAAAAAAAAGGTGTAAAAAAAGGCTTTTTTGTCATATTGGAAAAATGTAGTTGTGATGGCACACTCTCATCTGGTATAAACTGAAATAGATTGTTATGTTTAAAAATGTATTTATTTATACTTTTGGTATAAAAATTATTTGATAGACTGGTTGAATGATTTTATAATTGATATCCAGGTGTTATGAGCAGGCTGGATGCATATATTACTGTAGCTGGGTACATACAATGTTAAATACAATGGCTGAGTACACAAGGATATAAAGAGAAGAGAGTCGTGTATATCCTGTTTGGAGTACTGTCTTGGTGTAGGTTCCAAGAACTAAAGTGCTGTATGCAGGCTGAATACACTAAAGTGCTATATGAACTGAATGCACAGAAGTGCTAAATGTGGTCTGGGTACAATAAATGCTGTGTGTCAGCTATAATATGAAAGTGTTGTGTGCAAACTGAATACATTTAAGTGCTAGTGCTAGCTGGATACACTAAAGTGCTAATTGTAGGCTGGATAACACTAAAGTGCTATATGTATACTGAATGTATTAAAGTGCTAGATGCAAGCTGAATACACTTGGGTGCTGCAAGTAAGTAGAGTTGAGCGAACACCTGGATGTTCGGGTTCGAGAAGTTCGGCCGAACTTCCCGGAAATGTTCGGGTTCGGGATCCGAACCCGATCCGAACTTCGTCACGAACCCGAACCCCATTGAAGTCAATGGGGACCCGAACTTTTGGGCACTAAAAAGGCTGTAAAACAGCCCAGGAAAGAGCTAGAGGGCTGCAAAAGGCAGCAACATGTAGGTAAATCCCCTGCAAACAAATGTGGACAGGGAAATGAATTAAAATAAAAATAAAAAAAATAAAAATGAACCAGTATTAAGGCTGGTTACAGCCTGCATTTGTGGGCGGGGCTGCCGGCCTACTTATTCCCTCGCGACCTCACCTCCAGGACGGTCGCTTCAGGCTGGCTTCTCCGTTCCGCCCCGTCACTTCCGGTTCGCGGTCGCGTCACTTCCGGGTAAGTCTCGGCTCCCTGGGCTGCCTCGGCTGGGGGCAGCGTTCGTGCATCGCCCGGCCGGGCTCGGCCGGTCCTTCTCTTCTCTCCAGCTCCGGGGAAGCCTCCTCCTGTCAGGTCTGTTTTATCCACAGCGGGGTTCGGCGGGCCCGGCGCCCGCAGCGCTTCAGGTGGGGGCGGACTGTTCCGCTCGGCTCCCCCTGCGCCTCAGGTCTTCAGCGGTGTAGCAGAGCTAGAGTATGGTTTAAAAAAAAAAAAAAAAGCACGCACTGCTCTGCTGCCTATGTTCAATTTGCTCATGTCTTTGTTTTATCCAGCAGGTTCCCCAATGTTATGTGGTTCCCTATATGCATAGACATATACCTCAATACCATCCCCACCTGACGCTCATTGCCATGTCCATAACACTTATTGTGCCGCCCTCCTGTGCACGCGTGCACCTCCGCATCCCTTGCCGCCTTCCTGTGAGCTCATTTGTGGCGCGTTGGTTTGGTGTCGCCTCCCGTGCACGCGTGGTCGGCTCCACTAATGTGTCACCCTCCGGGGCACATTACAGGGCTTAGTGGCATGGGGCTGTCCTCCGTGCTCGGGTTCCTGGCATTGCTGCCGGGCCCCCCCTTGTGCTCAGGCGGGGCTCTGCCAGCTTTCCGGACTGGCGCGTGCATGGAGGAGGGCGGTATAGCTCTTAATCAGGCCTTCCTTTCGTGCTCGGAATGCTGTTTTCAGGCTGTCTCGTACCATGTCAAGCTCAGGGTTTTCTTGTTTCTCTGGTCATGTCTGGGTGCTGATAAGTTTTTTCCCATATGAACAGGACTGCGGTTTCAGGGTTCCAGACTTCCCATTCAGCCAGGTAGCGACTCTTCAAGTTTCTGGGTTCTCCAGGTATCTTGCATATGTTATTGTACTATCTCCACAGTGTCGCTTCGCTCTCACATGTCATAGGTGGTCTACCGCGACCGCCCAGGCTCGTTTTCGCTATCTCCTGGTTCGCCCAGGCTCTTTTTCTGTCATCCTGGGTCGCCCAGACTCGTATCATTCTTGGTTCGCTCGGGCTCACCTTATCGCTGTCTTCCTGGCTCGCCCAGGTTCACGCTGTCTCTGTCATCCTGGATCGCCCAGGCTCGCTCTGTTCCTGTCGTCCTGGATCGCCCATGCTCGCTCTGTTCCTGGCGTCCTGGATCGCCCAGGCTTGCTCTGTCCCTGTCTTCCTGGTTCGCCCAGGTTCACGCTGTTCTTGTCGTCCTGGATCGCCCAGGCTCGCTCTGTCCCCGTCGTCCTGGATCGCCCAGGCTCGCTCTGTCCCTGTCGTCCTGGATCGCCCAGGCCCGCTCTGTCCCTGTCGTCCTGGATCGCCCAGGCTCGCTCTGTCCTTGTCGTCCTGGATCGCCCAGGCTCGCTCTGTCCTTGTCGTCCTGGATCGCCCAGGCTCGCTCTGTCCTTGTCGTCCTGGATCGCCCAGGCTCGCTCTGTCCCTGTCGTCCTGGATCGCCCAGGCTCGCTCTGTCCCTGTCGTCCTGGATCGCCCAGGCTCGCTCTGTCCCTGTCGTCCTGGATCGCCCAGGCTCGCTCTGTCTCTGTCGTCCTGGATCGCCCAGGCTCGCTCTGTCCCTGTCGTCCTGGATCGCCCAGGCTCGCTCTGTCCCTGTCGTCCTTGATTCACCCATTCACGTTCCTTATAAGCGCTCTTGAGCACGTCAGGTACACCTGGCCAGACACCTCTCAGTTAACTCCTGTGGCTAGGGTCATTTTCCTTCCTGCTTTGCACAGGCATCTGTTCCGGTCTGCCTCCTCCTGGATCACCAGGTCCCGTTTCTCGCCTTCCGTGCTCCTGCTCGCTCGGGTCACCTCGTGGTCACGGCACGTGCCTATTTTAGAATTTTTCACTCGGTACACCCAGGTCCTTCCAGCAGGCACCAGAGGCGTTCAGTTCCTCTCGTCGCCTGTTCACCCGCCCCCACCCTCGGCACTTTCCGGCCTTTTCCCAGCACTCTGCATTTCGCCCATGGTCCTTCTCTCGTCCACGGTCCTCTCCCATCTTTGTTCCCCACCTTGGTCCTCCTTTTCTTTTCTTCTTTCGCTGGTCGGCTCCTAAAGCGGTGTTTATTCGTGCCTGTCTTTGCTTACGTCCACAGGTAATTTTTTCCCCGTACTCTCTCCAGTACCCTCCTGTAGCAAGTTCCAGTTCTGCGCGACTCGGGTAGGATCACGTTTTCTTCACGCCTCTCTCCTCATTTCATGCCGGTCCTTTGTTTATTAAAATTTTATTTATTTTTTTCTTCTCTTTCTTCTCGTCTCTCCTCCCCTTTGTCTTCTGTTTGTTTTGACTTTTCTTTAACAGGTTCAAGATGTCACAACCATCGGATATTGAGGACTCCTTCTCGGGTCCCGGCTCATCAGTTTCAGGGCACGCTGGGAGCCCATCTCTCAGGCGTTGGACTGTCCCTAAACTCATCGCCGAGCTGAATAAGAAGGGTATTCCCCATCCAGCTTCGGCCCGAAAGGCGGAACTCTATCGCCTCCTGAGGACCGAGCCAGGGAGCGGCAATTCCCAGTCCTCCCTCTCTTCCATCCAGCTGTCGCTGCACCAGCTGCAAGCCACCATCAGCAGCCTCGTCGGTTCTTTGGCGGACGTCCAGTCCAGAGTTGCGGAGCTGGAGTCTCGTGGCTCAGAGGATCCCCCGTCCGCAATCACTGCGATTGTTCCCTCGTCTTCCCAGGAGCCTGTGTTGGGTACGCTCAGCGCTGGTCCTGTTGTTGCCCCAGCCTACTTTGTCCCTGAGGGTATCAAGAAGGACATTTTAGCTGGGAAGGACATTAACTTGGCGTCCATCCTGATAGCTTCCCAGGATGTGGCCGAAAATAGAGTTATTAACTGCGGGGAGGTTGCAGTGCTGCTCAGGGCCAAAGATGCCCGCCTGAATAGAAAGCTTTCTATTCCAGAGTTCGTGCTGGCATTTAGCCTTTATCGCGATGTGATCTGCTCAGCCCATCCGCTCAGGCGGGAGGAACTGGATACATATCTTTACCGCCTGACGGATCTGGGATACAAATATGGCGGCTTTAATTTTTACGATTATCATCGTTCATTTTCCGCCAAGGCTGCGGCAGACTTGGTCCAGTTTCAGTTTGTCACCAACTGGGCCATATTGGACATGGAGCTCTTTTTCCGGCACTTCGCCGGGCTGAGAGCTCCCACCTGCACGACATGCCAGTCCATCTTGCACACGGCCGACTGGTGCCCCTTGCTGGCCACTCCGGGCCTTGACCGGGCCCTTCCGGGTCCTTCCGGCCAAAGAAGCCAGCCGTCCGTGGACAAGTTGGGCAGGCCCATCGTGTTCCTAGGACAGAGCCAGGTGTGCAACAATTTTAATGCAGGCGGGTGCGGTTTCGGCAGCTGCAGAGCCTTACACGTCTGCTCCCTGTGCTTTAGGGCTCACCCCCGTTCTTCCTGTCCGAAGAAACCCTCTAAGTCGTGACTAGCCGACATCAACGTCGACTTGCTGGCTGTCCTCTTACAGGAGCACCCCGATCAGCATCTGGTCCAGTTCCTCCTTTCAGGATTCAGGAGGGGTTTCCACACTGGGTTGATTGCCCTCCCTCTTGAGTCCTGGGAGGGGAAAAACCTGCAGTCAGCCATGCACGATCCGGGCGCAGTCGACAGCTTGTTGTTGACAGAAGTCCAGAAAGGGTTCCTGCTGGGCCCATTCGACTCCATCCCTTTTGATGTCTGGAGGATTAGCCCGATCGGGTTAGTCTCCAAGCAATCCTCAAATAAAAAAAGGTTAATTTACGACCTGTCTGCGCCCCATATGTCCTCCACACCCAGCTTGAATTCCCTGATTCCATCGGAAGAGTTCACAATGTCCTATTCCACCATAGGGGAAGCAATCAACTTCATTTTGCAGTCAGGAAGAGGGGCCCTTCTCGCTAAGGCAGATATAGCGGATGCCTTCAAGTTGCTTCCTATCGCACCTCATCTCTGGGGATTTTACGGCATTAAGTGGGGTCATCAGTATTATTTTGCCAATAGACTTACCTTTGGCTCCAAGAGCAGCCCTTGGTTATTTGACCAGTTCGCGGGCGCCCTGCACTGGATCTTGGGTCACCACGGGGGTTTGGATATGGTCATCCACTATCTCGACGACTACTTAATTGTCCAAGACCCCCGGGGTGAAGCCTCCGGGCTGGACGTCCTCCTCCAGCTGTTTTCCTGTCTCCAGGTTCCAGTCGCTTCTTCCAAGACCGAGGGCCCTAGCACGAGGGTCACCTTCCTGGGCATCGTGTTAGATTCCGTCGCCATGGAAGCTAGTCTACCGGAGGCGAAATTGTCTAGGATCAGGGCTGCAGTCTCCTCCGCGGCTTCCTCCCGGGTTCTTACCAAGCTGGAGTTGCAGTCTCTCCTGGGTTCCCTCAATTTCGCCTCCCGGATCATGCCCCAGGGGAGATCCTTCGTGTCTAGGCTCCTCTCTCTTCTCCCCTCGGCACAGGACCAGGATTCCGTCGTCCATCTTGACAACCAAGCGGTCGCGGATCTCCTCATGTGGCACTCCTTTCTGACTTCCTGGAATGGCATTTCCCTTTTCGTGCCTTCCTTGGATGCCTTTTCCCCAAGGATTCAGTCCGACGCCGCCGCCTCTCGCGGGTTTGCGGCCATTTTTCACCCACACTGGCTGGTTGGCAAGTGGCCGGCGGAATTCTCCCTCGATGGCGAGTCCCTCAAATCTTCCCCTCTTCTGGAGCTGTACCCGCTGGTGGCGGCCGCCCAGGTCTGGGGCCCCCTCTGGGCCAACAAACCCGTAGCTTTCATCACGGATAGCCTAATCCTGGTAGAGGTTCTCTCCAAAGGCAGGGCCAAATCTCCTAGGATCATGTCCCTCCTCCGCAGGTTGGTTTGGCTTTCCCTCCGGCACAACTTTCATATATTCCCTTCCCACATCGCGGGGGCTGAGAATGTGGCAGCGGACGCCTTGTCCCGTTTTAACTACACCGTCTTCTTCCAGACAATGCCAGACGCAGATCCGGTGGGCATGCCCGTTCCCCCCCTGAGCCTCCTGACCATGGACTAGGACAGCTGGTGGCATCCGCAAAGAAGTTGGTCCAGGGATCCTTGGCTAAGAACACCGCCAGGAACTATCTCACGGGCTACAGGGCGTTCCGGCGCTTCATGCTCAGCCACCCGCAGAACGGCCAGGACTATGTGACCTTTGTCATGGCATTCATCGCCCACTGCCATCTCCACCTACACCTCACTTCCAATTCCATCAAGGGGTACCTAGCAGGTGTCCAGCACTACAGACTGCTTGCCGATCCCACCTGCCAATCAATCTTGGCCAACCAGGCGGTAAAGGCAACCCTTAGGGGCATACAAAAAACCAGCCCATGCCCAGTAGCGCGGAGACAGCCGATTTCTGGGAAGTTATTTCAAAGTCTGTCACTAGCCCTAGACGGTTTCCCCTTTGGGCACCCAGCAAGCCTTGTCATCAAGGCTGCAATATATCTCGGGTTTTATGGCTTCCTAAGACCAGGGGAATTTACTTCCAGTGCCTTGACGCGCTCCACCCTCCTTAAACGCCATCTCGTCCGTCAAGGTGACCAGTTTTCCCTTTTTCTCCCTTCATCCAAGACTAGCCAATCAGGTCCTCCCGTCGAGATTAGGTTCTTTCCCACATCAAACTCCTGGTGCCCCGTCAAGGTACTGGAGGCCCTGACCGAGTTTCTCCTTCCTCTAGCACCAGAAGATCCGCTACTTCCCCTCCAGGGCAGACCTCTCTCCGCATCCCAGTTCATGTCCCACGTTCGCGCATTAGCAGCAGGGCTAGGGCATAACCCAGACACGATTTCAGGGCATTCTTTCCGTATAGGAGCCGCCTCTGCGGCCTCTAAACATCGGGTTCCCGCGCATATTATCCGCAGAATGGGGCGCTGGCATTCTTCATGCTTTGCCAGGTACATACCTAACCCGCAGGTCGAGATTGCCAGGGCTTTTGGTTTATTGGCCTTGTAAGATGTCTCATTTACTCAATAAACATTTTTCACTCCTAACGTGTTGGTAATCTTCTTGCCCACATATACAGGCCTACCCCGCTCTGGCTCCGGGCACAGTTCAGCCATAATAGATCTTGGAGGGTGGTAGGCCCCCCCCCAACTCCAAGCTGACGTACACCTCAGCCCCTACCACAAGTATTAAGGCTGCTTACAGCCTGCATTTGTGGGCGGGGCTGCCGGCCTACTTATTCCCTCGCGACCTCACCTCCAGGACGGTCGCTTCAGGCCCCACCCTCCCGACCCTTCTTTCTTCATTCCACTCTCTTGGGTGGCCCACATATACAGGCCTACCCCGCTCTGGCTCCGGGCACAGTTCAGCCATAATAGATCTTGGAGGGTGGTAGCCCCCCCCCCCAACTCCAAGCTGACGTACACCTCAGCCCCTACCACAAATATCAATTGGACAGAGGTCCCATAGCAGAGAATCTGGCTTCACGTCAGCAGAGAATCAGTCTCTTCATGCCATAGCAAAGAATCTGGCTTCATGTCAGCAGAGAATCAGTCTCTTCATGCCATAGCAGAGAATCTGGCTTCATGTCAGCGCAGAATCAGTCTTCATGTCAAAGCAGAGAATCAGGCTTCACGTCACCCACCACTGGAACAGGCCACTGTCACACATTTAGGCCCCGGCACCCAGACAGAGGAGAGCGGTCCCGTAACAGAGAATCTGGCCTTATGTCAGCACACAATCTGTCTTCATGTTATAGCAGAGAATCAGGCTTCACGTCACCCACCACTGGAACAGGCCACTGTCACACATTTAGGCCCAGGCACCCAGGCAGAGGAGAAAGGTCCCGTAACAGAGAATCTGGCCTTATGTCAGCGCAGAATCTGTCTTCATGTCATAGCAGAGAATCAGGCTTCACGTCACCCACCACTGGAACAAGCCACTGTCACACATTTAGGCCCCGGCAACCAGACAGAGGAGAGCGGTCCCGTAACAGAGAATCTGGCCTTATGTCAGCGCAGAATCTGTCTTCATGTCATAGCAGAGAATCAGGCTTCACGTCACCCACCACTGGAACAGGCCACTGTCACACATTTAGGCCCAGGCACCCAGGCAGAGGAGAGAGGTCCCGTAACAGAGAATCTGGCCTTATGTCAGCGCAGAATCTGTCTTCATGTCATAGCAGAGAATCAGGCTTCACGTCACCCACCACTGGAACAGGCCACTGTCACACATTTAGGCCCAGGCACCCAGGCAGAGGAGAGAGGTCCCGTAACAGAGAATCTGGCCTTATGTCAGCGCAGAATCTGTATTCATGTCATAGCAGAGAATCAGGCTTCACGTCACCCACCACTGGAACAGGCCACTGTCACACATTTAGGCCCCGGCACCCAGACAGAGGAGAGCGGTCCCGTAACAGAGAATCTGGCCTTATGTCAGCGCAGAATCTGTCTTCATGTCATAGCAGAGAATCAGGCTTCACGTCACCCACCACTGGAACAGGCCACTGTCACACATTTAGGCCCAGGCACCCAGGCAGAGGAGAGAGGTCCCGTAACAGAGAATCTGGCCTCATGTCAGCGCAGAATCTGTCTTCATGTCATAGCAGAGAATCAGGCTTCACGTCACCCACCACTGGAACAGGCCACTGTCACACATTTAGGCCCAGGCAGAGGAGAGAGGTCCCGTAACAGAGAATCTGGCCTCATGTCAGCGCAGAATCTGACTTCATGTCATAGCAGAGAATCAGGCTTCATGTCACCCACCACTGGAACAGGCCACTGTTACACATTTAGGCCCAGGCACCCAGGCAGAAGAGAGAGGTCCCGTAACAGAGAATCTGGCCTTATGTCAGCGCAGAATCTGTCTTCATGTCATAGCAGAGAATCAGGCTTCACGTCACCCACCACTGGAACAGGCCACTGTCACACATTTAGGCCCAGGCACCCAGGCAGAGGAGAGAGGTCCCGTAACAGAGAATCTGGCCTTATGTCAGCGCAGAATCTGTCTTCATGTCATAGCAGAGAATCAGGCTTCACGTCACCCACCACTGGAACAGGCCATTGTCACACATTTAGGCCCAGGCACCCAGGCAGAGGAGAGAGGTCCCGTAACAGAGAATCTGGCCTTATGTCAGCGCAGAATCTGTATTCATGTCATAGCAGAGAATCAGGCTTCACGTCACCCACCACTGGAACAGGCCACTGTCACACATTTAGGCCCCGGCACCCAGACTTTGGGTTGCCCCGCAATATAATGGTAAAATGAAATTAAAAATAGTATTGAATGAGGAAGTGCCCTGGAGTAGAATAATATATTGTTAAGGGGAGGTAGTTAATATCTAATCTGCACAAGGGATGGACAGGTCCTGTGGGATCCATGCCTGGTTCATTTTTATGAACGTCAGCTTGTCCACATTGGCTGTAGACAGGCGGCTGCGTTTGTCTGTAATGACGCCCCCTGCCGTGCTGAATACACGTTCAGACAAAACGCTGGCCGCCGGGCAGGCCAGCACCTCCAAGGCATAAAAGGCTAGCTCTGGCCACGTGGACAATTTGGAGACCCAGAAGTTGAATGGGGCCGAACCATCAGTCAGTACGTGGAGGGGTGTGCACAGGTACTGTTCCACCATGTTAGTGAAATGTTGCCTCCTGCTAACACATTCCGTATCAGGTGGTGGTGCAGTTAGCTGTGGCGTGTTGACAAAACTTTTCCACATCTCTGACATGCTAACCCTGCCCTCAGAGGAGCTGGGCGTGACACAGCTGCATTGGCGACCTCTTGCTCCTCCTCTGCCTTCGCCTTGGGCTTCCACTGGTTCCCCTGTGACATTTGGGAATGCACGCGCATCTTCCTATCACGCTCCAGTGTAGGAAGTAAGGTGGGCACATTGTCTTTGTACCGGGGATCCAGCAGGGTGGCAACCCAGTAGTCCGCACACGTTAAAATGTGGGCAACTCTGCTGTCGTTGCGCAGGCACTGCAGCATGTAGTCGCTCATGTGTGCCAGGCTGCCCAGAGTTAAGGACAAGCTGTCCTCTGTGGGAGGCGTATCGTCATCGTCCTTTGTTTCCCCCCAGCCACGCACCAGTGATGGGCCCGAGCTGCTTTGGGTGCACCCCGCTGTGAACATGCTTCATCCTTATCCTCCTCCACCTCCTCCTCATCCTCGTCCTCCTCGTCCTCCAGTAGTGGGCCCTGTCTGGCCACATTTGTACCTGGCCTCTGGTGTTGAAAAAAAACTCCCTCTGAGTCACTTCGAAGAGACTGGCCTGAAAGTGCTAAAAATTACCCCTCTTCCTCCTCTTCCTCCTGGGCCACCTCCTCTTCCATCATCGCCCTAAGTGTTTTCTCAAGGAGACATAGAAGTGGTATTGTAATGCTGATAACGGCGTCATCGCCACTGACCATGTTGGTGGAGTACTCGAAACAGCGCAACAGGGCACACAGGTCTCGCATGGAGGCCCAGTCATTGGTGGTGAAGTGTGTCTGATCCGCAGTGCGACTGACCCGTGCGTGCTGCAGCTGAAACTCCACTATGGCCTGCTGCTGCTCGCACAGTCTGTCCAGCATATGCAAGGTGGAGTTCCACCTGGTGGGTACGTCGCATATGAGGCGGTGAGCGGGAAGGCCGAAGTTACGCTGTAGCGCAGACAGGCAAGCAGCAGTAGGGTGTGAACGCCGGAAGCGCGAACAGACGGCCCGGACTTTATGCAGCAGCTCTGACATGTCGGGGTAGTTGCGAATGAACTTCTGCACCACCAAATTCAGCACATGCGCCAGGCAAGGGATGTGCGTCAAACCGGCTAGTCCCAGAGCACAGCGTGCAAACCACTCGGGTCTTGTCTTCAGCGCATTGTTTGAAGAAGTGCCATGCCAGGGAACTCCTTGAAGCTGCCTTCGGGGTGCTCGGTCCCAGATGGCGGCGGTCAGTAGCAGACGGAGTCTCTTGGCGGCGGGTGTTCTGATTTTGCCCACTGCTCCCTCTTTTGCTACGCTGTTGGCTCGGTCTCACCACTGCCTTTTCCTCCGAACTGTGAAAGTCAGTGGCACGACCTTCATTCCATGTGGGGTCTAGGACCTCATCGTCCCCTGCATCGTCTTCCACCCAGTCTTGACCCCTGAGCTCCTGTTCAGTCTGCACACTGCAGAAAGACGCAGCAGTTGGCACCTGTGTTTCGTCATCATCAGAGACGTGCTGAGGTGGTATTCCCATGTCCTCATCATCAGGAAACATAAGTGGTTGTGCGTCAGTGCATTCTATCTCTTCCACCCCTGGTGAAGAGCTAGGTGGATGCCCTTGGGAAACCCTGGCAGCAGAGTCTTCAAACAGCATAAGAGACTGCTGCATAACTTGAGGCTCAGACAGTTTCCCTGATATGCATGGGGGTGATGCGACAGACTGATGGGCTTGGTTTTCATGCACCATCTGTGCGCTTTCTGCAGAAGACTGGGTGGGAGATAATGTGAACGTGCTGGATGCACTGTCGGCCACACAATTGACTAATGCCTGTACCTGCTCAGGCCTTACCCTCCTTAGAACGGCATTGGGCCCCACCAAATATGGCTGTAAATTCTGTCGGCTACTGGGACCTGAGGTAGTTGGTACACTATGACGTGTGGATGTGGCAGAACGGCCACGTCCTCTCCCAGCACCAGAGGGTCCACTAACACCACCACGACCATGTCCACGTCCGCGTCCGCGTCACTTATTAGATGTTTTCATCATTGTTCCCGTTCACCACAATTTTGAGAATGGCAAATTTGGGAATAGTTTTTCAACCCAGAACAAAAATTGTGCTTTTACGGTCACTGCAAATAACTTGACCAGCTAAAACAGTACAGATTTGCTTGAATAGAAATGTGAGACCTGTTTTTTTTTGAACTGTGTGACAGGTTAAGGTTTAATCTCAGAATCAGACTTCTATCTGCACGGTAGCGTGTGTCTTAGGTTTTTCTGAATGACACTATCAGTACCTTTAATGTAAGATATCCTTTTTGGGATAGATTTCAAGTAGGCCTCAAATACCAGAAACTAGTTATTTGGAGAATGGCAAATTTGAGAATAGTTTTTCAACCTAGAAAAAAAATAGGGCTTTTACGGTCGCTACAAATAACTTGACCAGATTAAACAGTACAGATTTGCTTGAATAGAAATAGGAGACCTGTTTTTTTTTGCACTGTGTGACAGGTTAAGGTTTAATCTCAGAATCAGACTTCTATCTGCACGGTAGCGTGTGTCTTAGGTTTTTCTGAATGACACTATCAGTACCTTTAATGTAAGATATCCTTTTTGGGATAGATTTCAAGTAGGCCTCAAATACCAGAAACTAGTTATTTTGAGAATGGCAAATTTGGGAATAGTTTTTCAACTAAGAAAAAAAAAAGTGCTTTTACGGTCACTAGAAATAACTTGACCAGCTAAAACAGTACAGATTTGGTTGAATAGAAATGTGAGGCCAGTTTTTTTTTTGCGCTGTGTGACAGGTATAGGTTTAATCACAGAATCAGACTTCTATCAGCACGGTAGCGTGTGTCTTATGTTTTTCTGAATGGCACTATCAGCACCTTCAATGTAAGATATCCTTTTTGGGATAGATTTCAAGTAGGCCTCAAATACCAGAAACTAGTTATTTTGAGAATGGCAAATTTGGGAATAGTTTTTCAACCCAGAACAAAAAGTGTGCTTTTACGGTCACTACAAATAACTTGACCAGCTAAAACAGTACAGATTTGGTTGAATAGAAATGTGAGGCCTGTTTTTTTTTGCGCTGTGTGACAGAATAGGTTTAATCACAGAATCAGACTTCTATCTGCACGGTAGCGTGTGTCTTAGGTTTTTCTGAATGACACTATCAGTACCTTCAATGTAAGATATCCTTTTTGGGATAGATTTCAAGTAGGCCTCAAATACCAGAAACTAGTTATTTTGAGAATGGCAAATTTGGGTATAGTTTTTCAACCCAGAAAAAAAATAGGGCTTTTACGGTCGCTACAAATAACTTGACCAGATTAAACAGTACAGATTTGCTTGAATAGAAATGGGAGACCTGTTTTTTTTTGCACTGTGTGACAGGTTAAGGTTTAATCTCAGAATCAGACTTCTATCTGCACGGTAGCGTGTGTCTTAGGTTTTTCTGAATGACACTATCAGTACCTTTAATGTAAGATATCCTTTTTGGGATAGATTTCAAGTAGGCCTCAAATACCAGAAACTAGTTATTTGGAGAATGGCAAATTTGGGAATAGTTTTTCAACCCAGAAAAAAAATAGGGCTTTTACGGTCGCTACAAATAACTTGACCAGATTAAACAGTACAGATTTGCTTGAATAGAAATGGAAGACCTGTTTTTTTTTGCACTGTGTGACAGGTTAAGGTTTAATCTCAGAATCAGACTTCTATCTGCACGGTAGCGTGTGTCTAGGTTTTTCTGAATCACACTATCAGTACCTTCAATGTAAGATATCCTTTTTGGGATAGATTTCAAGTAGGCCTCAAATACCAGAAACTAGTTATTTTGAGAATGGCAAATTTGGGAATAGTTTTTCAACCCAGAACAAAAAGTGTGCTTTTACGGTCACTACAAATAACTTGACCAGCTAAAACAGTACAGATTTGGTTGAATAGAAATGTGAGGCCTGTTTTTTTTTGCGCTGTGTGACAGAATAGGTTTAATCACAGAATCAGACTTCTATCTGCACGGTAGCGTGTGTCTTAGGTTTTTCTGAATGACACTATCAGTACCTTCAATGTAAGATATCCTTTTTGGGATAGATTTCAAGTAGGCCTCAAATACCAGAAACTAGTTATTTTGAGAATGGCAAATTTGGGTATAGTTTTTCAACCCAGAAAAAAAATAGGGCTTTTACGGTCGCTACAAATAACTTGACCAGATTAAACAGTACAGATTTGCTTGAATAGAAATGGGAGACCTGTTTTTTTTTGCACTGTGTGACAGGTTAAGGTTTAATCTCAGAATCAGACTTCTATCTGCACGGTAGCGTGTGTCTTAGGTTTTTCTGAATGACACTATCAGTACCTTCAATGTAAGATATCCTTTTTGGGATAGATTTCAAGTAGGCCTCAAATACCAGAAACTAGTTATTTGGAGAATGGCAAATTTGGGAATAGTTTTTCAACCCAGAAAAAAAATAGGGCTTTTACGGTCGCTACAAATAACTTGACCAGATTAAACAGTACAGATTTGCTTGAATAGAAATGGAAGACCTGTTTTTTTTTGCACTGTGTGACAGGTTAAGGTTTAATCTCAGAATCAGACTTCTATCTGCACGGTAGCGTGTGTCTAGGTTTTTCTGAATCACACTATCAGTACCTTCAATGTAAGATATCCTTTTTGGGATAGATTTCAAGTAGGCCTCAAATACCAGAAACTAGTTATTTTGAGAATGGCAAATTTGGGAATAGTTTTTCAACCCAGAAAAAAAATAGGGCTTTTACGGTCGCTACAAATAACTTGACCAGTTTAAACAGTACAGATTTGCTTGAATAGAAATGTGAGACCTGTTTTTTTTAGGCACTTTTTTGACCGAGGCAACTTCTCTTGTCAGTGACAATGCCTCCTGCTGCGCTGAAGGTCCTTTCTGACAGGACACTTGAAGCGGACAGGCCAGAAGTTCTATCGCAAACTGGGATAGCTCAGGCCACAGGTCAAGCCTGCACACCCAGTAGTCAAGGGGTTCATTGCTCCTCAGAGTGTCGATATCTGCAGTTAAGGCAAGGTAGTCTGCTACCTGTCGGTTGAGTATTTCTCTAAGGCTGGATCACGAAGGGCTGTGGCGATGTGTAGGACTGAAAAAGCTCTGCATGTCCTCCATCAACAACACATCTGTAAAGCGTCCTGTCCTTGCCGCCGTGGTCGTGGTAGGAGGAGGATTACTTTCACCTCTTCCCCAGATAGATTCCCGTTGTGCTGTGACACCCCCCTTATAAGCTGTGTAAAGCATATTATTTAGTTTGGTTTTGAACTGCTGCATCCTTTCCGACTTTCGGTAATTGGGTAACATTTCCGCCACTTTCTGCTTATACCGGGGGTCTAGTAGCGTGGCCACCCAGTACAGGTCGTTCTCCTTCATCCTTTTTATATGAGGGTCCCTCAACAGACTTGACAGCATGAAAGACCCCATTTGCACAAGGTTGGATGCCGAGCTACTCATTTCCCATTCCTCGTCCTCACTGATGTCATTGACGGTCTGTTCTTCCCCAGAGCCACATACAACACCACGGGTCCCAGATAGGTGACAACAACGAGCACCCTGGGATGCGTGCTGTGATTGGTCTTCCTCCTCCTCAAAGCCACATTCCTCCTCTGACTCCTCTTTCTCATACTCCTCTTCCAGCGTTGCCGCAGGTCCGGCAAGCAATGATGACAAGGCTGTTTCTGGTGGTGATGGTGACCACAACTCTTCCTCTTCCTCTTCACGGTCATCTACAGCCTGATCCAGCACTCTTCGCAGGGCACGCTCCAGGAATGAAACAAATGGGATGAGGTCGCTGATGGTGCCATCGGTGCGACTGACTAGGTTTGTCACTTCCTCAAAAGGACGCATGAGCCTACAGACATTGCGCATGAGCGTTCAGTAACGTGGCAAAAAAAATTCCCAGCTCCGCAGAGGCTGTCCTAGCACCCCGGTCATACAAATACTCGTTGACGGCTTTTTCTTGTTGGAGCAGGCGGTCGAACATTAGGAGTGTTGAATTCCAACGTGTCGGGCTGTCGCAAATCAATCGCCTCGCTTGTTTCGTCGCTGAAAATCGTAAAAAAGTGTGCCATGGCCGTGTAGGAACGCCTGAAATGGCCACACACCTTCCTGGCCTGCTTGAGGACGTCCTGTAAGCCTGGGTACTTAGACACAAAGCGTTGTACGATGAGATTCAACACATGTGCCATGCACGGCACATGTGACAACTTGCCCAAATTCAATGCCGCCAACAAATTGCTTCCATTGTCACACACCACTTTGCCGATCTCCAGTTGGTGCGGGGTCAGCCACTGATCCACCTGTGCGTTCAGGGCGGACAGGAGTGCTGGTCCGGTGTGGCTCTCTGCTTTCAGGCAAGTCAACCCCAAGACAGCGTGACACTGTCGTATCCAGGATGTGGAATAGCCCCTGGGGAGCTGGGGGGATTCAGTTGATGTGCAGCCAGACCCCGCAGCAGAAGAGGACTCAGCCGAAGAGGTTATGGAAGAGGATGGAGTAGGAGGAGTAGAGGAGGTGGCAATAGGCCTGCCTGCAAGTCGTGGCGGTGTCACCAACTCCGCTGCCGAGCCACGCATTCCATGCTTGTCAGCCGTCAACAGGTTGACCCAATGCGCAGTGTAGGTGATATACCCGCCCTGACCGTGCTTTGCAGACCAGGTATCAGTGGTCAGATGGACCCTTGCCCCAACACTTTATGCCAGAGATGCCATGACTTCCTTTTCAATAACAGAGTAGAGGTTTGGGATTGCCTTTTTTGAAAAAAAAACATCGTCCAGGTACCTTCCACTGTGGTGTCCCAATAGCGACAAATTTTTTGAAGGCCTCAGACTCCACCACCTGGTATGCTAAAAGCTGGCGGGCTAAGAGTTCCGTCAAGCCAGCTGTCAGACGCCGGGCAAGGGGGTGACTCTGTGACATTGGCTTCTTACGCTCAAACATTTCCTTGACAGACACCTGACTGTGGGCAGATGAGATGGAACTGCTGAAGGTGAGAAGCGGAGTGGCGGGTGGTTGAGAGGGGGCAAGGAGGACAGCAGTGGTTAACGTGGCTGAAGATGCTGGACCAGAAGGAGGATAGTGGCTTTGAGTTTGTGTACTGCTTGTACTCATGTGTTGATCCCATTGGCGTTTGTGATGTGAGATCATGTTCCTTCGCAAAGCAGTTGTACCGAGGTGGGTGTTGGACTTCCCATGACTCAGTTTCTTTTGGCACAGGTTGCAAATGGCATTGCTGTTATCAGAGGCAGACACACAAAAAAAATGCCACACTGCTGAGCTTTGCAATGACGCCATTCTGGTGGTGGCAACTCCATGCGTTGATTGGCGTGCTGTCTGGCTGACCCCGGGTGCCGATACATGCTGTCTGACTGTGCCACTAGCTCCTTGACACGACCTCCCCCTGCTTCCAACTCATCTCCTCCTTCTCTCTGTCTCCCCTTCTGAAATTTCCCCCTCTTCTTCTCTTCGAGCAGGCACCCACGTAGCATCCACGACACATCGTCATCATCAACCACTTCACTTGTATCTGACACCTCAGCAAAGGAAGCAGCAACAGGTACAACATCATCATCATCATCACACTGTACGTCCATGTGTGTAATCCTGCCTGACTGAGACATATCCCTGTTATCCACATCCACTGGCAATAATGGTTGCGCATCACTAATTTCATCCAACTGATGTGTAAATAACTCCTCTGACGGATCAAGTGAAGCGGCTGTGGTGGCTGTGGTGGTAGTGGTGGTGGTGGCGGCGGGTGGGAGAGTGGTAACTTGAGAGCAGGTGACCGAAGCTGAGCTGGAGGAGGATGGTGCGTCAAGGTTCTTAGCGGAAGCTGTTGAAGATTGGGTGTCCTGTGAAAGCCAGTCAACTATGTCCTCAGAATTTTTCAGGTTCAGGGTACGTGGCCTCTGAACACTGGGCATTATTCCAGGACCAGTGGAAATCACAGCACCACGACCACGACGGCCCCTGTGAGATGGCCTGCTCTGCCTGTCATTTTCTTTTAGATAAGTGGTACTATGCGTGCAAGGTACTGTGCCACCCTATATAAGTCGTGGGCAGTGGGCACAGTACAGTCTGTGTCGGCCTGACACACACTGGCTTTCAACTGCGATTATATCACAGAGAAAAAATAAATTTACTTTAGTTTTATTTGCAAGGTATTGTGACACCCTGTAACGGTATGAGTGGTGGCCTGGCCAGTGGCCACATTACAGTCTGTGTGGGCCAGACACTCACTGGCTTGCAACTGCGATTATATTTATTACAGAGAAAAAATAAATTGACTTTAGTTTTATCTGCAAGGTATTGTGACACCATGTAACGGTATGAGTGGTGGCCTGGCCAGTGGCCACAGTACAGTCTGTGGGCCAGACACTCACTGGCTTGAAACTGCGATTATATTTATTACAGAGAAAAAATAAATTGACTTTAGTTTTATCTGCAAGGTATTGTGACACCCTGTAACGGTATGAGTGGTGGCCTGGCAAGTGGCCACAGTACAGTCTGTGGGCCAGACACTCACTGGCTTGCAACTGCAATTATATTTATTACAGAGAAAAAATTAATTGACTTTAGTTTTATCTGCAAGGTATTGTGACACCCTGTAATGGTATGAGTTGTGGCCTGGCCAGTGGCCACAGTACAGTCTGTGGGCCAGACACTCACTGGCTTGCAACTGCGATTATATTTATTACAGAGAAATAATAAATTGACTTTAGTTTTATCTGCAAGGTATTGTGACACCCTGTAACGGTATGAGTGGTGGCCTGGCCAGTGGCCACAGTACAGTCTGTGCGCCAGACACTCACTGGCTTGCAACTGCGATTTTATTTATTACAGAAAAAAAAAAAAATTGACTTTAGTTTTATCTGCAAGGTATTGTGACACCCTGTAACGGTATGAGTGGTGGCCTGGCCAGTGGCCACAGTACAGTCTGTGTGGGCCAGACACTCACTGGCTTGCAACTGTGATTATATTTATTACAGAGAAAAAAAAAAATTGACTTTAGTTTTATCTGCAAGGTATTGAAACACTATGTAACGGTATGAGTGGTGGCCTGGCCAGTGGCCACAGTACAGTCTGTGGGCCAGACACTCACTGCCTTGCAACTGCGATTATATTTATTACAGAGAAAAAATTAATTGACTTTTGTTTTATCTAAAGCTGAGTCGTGGGAAGTCCAACACCCACCTGGGTACAACTGCTTTGCGAAGGCACATGATCTCAGATTACAAACGCCTATGGGATCAACACATGAGTACAAGCAGCAAACAAACTCAAAGCCACCATCCTCCTCCTGGTCCAACATCTTAAGCCACGTAAACCACTGCTGTCCTCCTTGCCCCCTCTCAACCACCCGCCACTCCGCCTCTCACCTTCAGCAGTTCCATCTCATCTGCCCACAGTCAGGTGTCTGTCAAGGAAATGTTTGAGCATAAGAAGCCAATGTCAGAGAGTCACCCCCTTGCCCGGAGTCTGACAGCTGGCTTGTCGGAACTCTTAGCCCGCCAGCTTTTACCATACAAGCTGGTGGAGTCTGAGGCCTTCAAAAAATTTGTAGCTATTGGGACTCCGCAGTGGAAGGTACCCGGCTTTTTTTTTCACAAAAGGCAATCCCCAACCTGTACTCTATTGTAGAACAGGAAGTCATGGCATGTCTGGCACACAGTGTTGGGGCAAGGGTCCATCTGACCACTGATACCTGGTCTGCAAAGCACGGTCGGGGCAGGTATATCATGTACACTGCGCATTGGGTAAACCTGCTGACGGCTGCCAAGCATGGAATGCGTGGCTCTGCAGTGGAGTTGGTGACACCGCCATGACCTGCAGGCACGCCTGCTGCCACCTCCTCTACTCTTCCTACTCCATCCTCTTCGCTAACCTCCTCGGCTGAGTCCTCTTCTGCTGCTGCGTCTTGCTCCACATCAACTGCACCCCCTGCTCCCCAGGGGCTATTCCACATCCCAGATATGACAGTGTCACGCCATCTTGGGGTTGACTTGCCTGAAAGCAGAGAGTCACACCGGACCATCACTCCTGTCCGCCCTGAACGCACTGGTGGATCAGTGGCTGACCCCGCACCAACTGGAGATCAGCAAAGTGAATTGAATTGAATTTGGGCAAGTTGACACATGTGCCGTGCATGGCACATGTGTTGAATCTGATTGTACAACGCTTTGTGTATAAGTACCCAGGCTTACAGGACGTCCTCAAGCAGGCCAGGAAGGTGTGTGGCCATTTCAGGCGTTCCTACGCGGCCGTGGCGCACTTTTCCGATATTCAGCGGCGAAGCAACATGCCAGTGAGGCGCTTGATTTGCGACAGCCCGACACGGAATTCAACACTCCTAATGTTCGACCGCCTGCTCCAACAAGAAAAAGCTGTCAACGAGTATTTGTATGACCGGGGTGCTTGGACAGCCTCTGCGGAGCTGGGTAATTTTTTTTGCCACGTTACTGGACGCTCATGCGCAATGCCTGTAGGCTCATGCGTCCTTTTGAGGAGGTGACAAACCTAGTCAGTCGCACCGAAGGCACCATCAGCGACCTTATCCCATTTGTTTTCTTACCTGGAGCGTGCCCTGCGAAAAGTGCTGGATCAGGTCGTAGATGAGCGTGAAGAGGAAGAGGAAAAGTTGTGGTCACCAGAAACAGCCTTATCATCATCGCTTGCTGGACCTGCGGCAACGCTGGAAGAGGAGTCTGAGGAAGAGGAGTCAGAGAAGGAATGTGGCTTTGAGGAGGAGGAAGACCAACCACAGCAGGCATCCAAGGGTGCTCGTTGTCACCTATCTGGGACCCGTGGTGTTGTACGTGGCTGGGGGAAGAACAGACCTTCAATGAGATCAGTGAGGACGAGGAATGGGACATGAGTAGCTTGGCATCCAACCTTGTGCAAATGGGGTCTTTCATGCTGTCATGCCTGTTGAGGGACCCTTGTATAAAAAGGCTGAAGGAGAACGACCTGTACTGGGTGGCCACGCTACTAGACCCCCGGTATAAGCAGAGAGTGGCTGAAATGTTACCGAATTACCGGAAGTCGGAAAGGATGCAGCAGTTCCAAAACAAGTTAAAAAGTATGCTTTATACATCGTATAAGGGTGATGTCAAAGCACAACGGGAATCTAACAGGGGAAGAGGTGAAAGTAATCCTCCTCCTACCACGACCACGCCGGCAAGGACAGGACGCTTTACAGACGTGTTGTTGATGGAGGACATACAGAGCTTTTTAAGTCCTACACATCGCCACAGCCCTTCAGGATCCACCCTCAGAGAACGACTCGACAGACAGGTAGCAGACTACCTCGCCTTAACTGCAGATATCAACACTCTGAGGAGCGATGAACCCCTTGACTACTGGGTGTGCAGGCTTGACCTGTGGCCTGAGCTATCCCAATTTGCAAAGGAATTTCTGGCCTGCCCCGCTTCAAGTGTCCTGTCAGAAAGGACCTTCAGTGCAGCAGGAGGTATTGTCACTGACAAGAGAAGTCGCCTAGGTCAAAAAAGTCTAGATTACCTCACCTTTATTAAGATGAATGAGGCGTGGATACCGAAGGGACTGACAGTGGGGGATGCATTTGACTTTTCCGGCCGCTGGTGCTGCACTGTGGCTGCAAAAACAAAAAAAAGGCACATACATGTGTCAATTCCCCTTCGTGATCGTTACCTTGTTGTGGTGAAGGGGCTTGCATATTACAATGAAGCGATCACCTCTATGAGTGTGTTGGCAATGTTGGCACACCCCACATGATAAGGTCATTGCTTCATTGTGAACAGACCAAAAGCGATCGGCTGGATAATTTTTCATAGAAAAAACATTAATTTTCTTTGTGATCATCTAAGGTAATCATTAAAGCCTACTAGGCCAACAATGGGCCCACACTGCAGAATCATTGTTTTCTGGGTCACTTAACTGTCACTTAACTACCTCAGCATGACCATAGGCTTTTAAAAACCCCCATCGCCTGCAATCTCCCAAACGTGTGCACGAGCACAGTCATCACTCCACCAAGATTGACGCATAGAGGAATAAAATATATGTCATGAGTGTGTCAACTATTGACAACTCTTTGTGGTTGTCTAAAATCTATTCGATACACGTCCCCTGATAGGGAACGTAACAGGGATTAAATTGATAAGAATAGTACTACTTAACACACCACTCATATAGGGTGGCACAGTACATTGCACAGCGCACGCGCAGTGCCCCAAATTGGAAGTAAGAGGACCGACCAATCATCTTTTTCCATCTCCTGGTTCCTAAAATCTATTCGATACACGTCCCCTGATAGGGGATGTAACAGGGATTAAACTGATAGGAATAGTACTACTTAACACACCACTCATATAGGGTGGCACAGTACAGTGCACGGCACACGCGCAGTGCCCCAAATTGGAAGAAAGAGAACCGACCAACCATCTTTTTCCATCTCCCGGTTCATAAAATCTATTCCAAACACCGGCCCCTGATAGGGGACAAAACAAAGATTAAACTGATAAGAACAGATTTTTTTAATTTAAAAAAAGAGGACAGCCTCTGCGGAGCTGGGTATTTTTTGGCCGCATTAATGAACGCTCATGCACAATGGCTGTAGGCTCATGCGTCCCTTTGCGGAGGTGACAAACCTGGTCAGTCAAACCCAAGGCAACATCATCGACCTCATCCCATATGCGTTTTTCTGGAGCGTGCCCTGCGAAGAGTCCGGATCAGGCCGTAGATGAGCATGAAGAGGAAGAGTTGTGGTCACCATCACCACCAGTAGCAGCCTTGTCGTCGTCGATTGTTGGACCTGCGGCAACACAGAGAGAGGAGTCTGAAGAAGAGGAGTCAGAGGAGGAAGGTGGCTTTGAGGAGGTGGAAGACCAACCACAGCAGGCGTCCCAGGGGGCTTGTTGTCACCTTTCGGGGACCCTTGGTGTTGTACGTGGCTGGGTGGAGGAAGAGACCTTCAAGGACGTCAGTGAGGACAAGGAACGGGACATGGCTAGCTTGGTATCCAACCTTGTGCAAATGGGGAGTTTGAGGTTGTGCAAATGGACTGTTTGCGGTTGTTTGCGATGTGTTAAACGGGGAGTTTGGTCTGTCAGAGTTTGGTCTGTAACTGTGAAGCGGGCGTAACCCTTACACTACCTGATCGATACAACATCATACCTGATCGTATACACACACTGGATGTTTTAAAGCACGTTATTCCAAACAATTTAGGAATGTTAGGTGATTTATGCCCTTTATGGATTAAAAACCGACTCTGCGTCAACTACGTAATTTTCCATGGGCGTTTTGCCATGGATCTCCCTCCGGCATGCCACAGTCCAGGTGTTAGTCCCCTTGAAACAACTTTTCCATCACTATTGTGGCCAGAAAGAGTCCCTGTGGGTTTTAAAATTCGCCTGCCTATTGAAGTCTATGGCGGTTTGCCCTGTTCGCCCGTTCGTGAACATTTGCGGAAATCCGCGTTCGCCGTTCGCGAACGGAAAATTTTATGTTCGTAACATCTCTAATCACTATCTGTTTTAAAAGCAGAGAAATAAAAATTGGGATAGATTCGGATTATTCAAAATTTTTGGTAAATTTGGTATTTTTTTATTAATAAAAATGAAATATTTTAATTCAAGTTTCCCACTGTCATGAAGTACAAAATCTGATGAGAAAACAATCTCTAAATGGCTTGGATAAGTAAAAGCGTTTTAAAGTTATCACTATTTAAAGTGACACATGTCAGATTTGCAAAAATCAGTCTGGTCCTTAACCCTTTCATGACCAAGGGTCATTGATGCCCCAGTGTCCAGGTCAAAATTTACAAATCTGACATGCGTCACTTTATGTTGTAATAGCTTTGGAACACTTTTATTTATCCAAGCCATTCTGAGATTGTTTTCTCGTGACATATTGTACTACATGATAGTCAAAAATTTGAGTCAATATATTTCACCTTTATTTATGAAAAAATCCCAAATTTACCAAAAAATTTTAAAAATTCACAATTTTCTAAATTTACATTTCTCTGCTTCTAAAACAGAAAGTCATACCTAATAAAATATTTATTACTTAACATTTCCCATATGTCTACTTTATGTTGGCATCATTTTGGAAATGTCATTTTATTTTTTTAGGGCGTTGGAAGGCTTAGAAGTTTAGAAGCAGTTCTTAAATTTTTTAAGAAAATTTCCAAAACCCATTTTTAAGGACCACTTCAGGTCTAAAGTCACTTTGTGGGGCTTACAAAGTGGAAACCCCCCATAAATGACCCCATTGTAGAAACTACACCCCTCAAGATACTCTAAACTGATTTTACAAACTTTGTTAACCCTTTAGGTGCTCCACAAGAATTAAAGGAAATTGGAGATGACATTTCTAAATTTCACTTTTTTGGCAGATTTTCCATTTTATAAAAAAAAATTCTTTAACACATTGAGGGTTAACAGCCAAATAAAACTCAAAATTTATTACCCAGATTCTGCGGTTTACAGAAACACCCGACATGTGGTTGTAAACTGATGTAAGGGCGCACGGCAGGGCGCAGAAGGAAAGGAGCGCCGTATGGTTTTTGGAAGGCAGATTTTGCTGGACTGGTTTTAGATGCCTTGTCCCATTTAAAGCCCCCCCTGATGCACCCTTACAGTAGAAACTCCCAAAAAGTGACCCTATTTTGGAAACTAGGGGATAAGGTGCCCGTTTTATTGGTACTATTTTGGGGTACATATGATTTTTAATTGCTCTATATTAAGTTTTTTGTGAGGCAAGGTAACCGAAAAATAGCTGTTTTGGCACCGTTTATTTTAAAAAAAATTTACAAGATTCATCTGACAGGGTAGATCATGTGCTATTTTTATAGAGCAGGTTGTTACGGACGCAATGATATCAAATGTCTACTTTCTTTGTTGGTTTGTTTCAGTTTTACATAATGAAGCATTTTTGAAAAAGAAATTATGTTTTTGTGTGTCCATTTTCTGAACGCCATATGTTTTTTTATTTTTCTGCCGTCTTGTGCAGGGGCTCGTTTTTTGCAGAAAGAGTTGAGGTTTTTATTGGTACCATTTTTGGGTACATAGGCTTTTTTGATTATTCATTATTACACTTTATGGGGCAAGGTGACCAAAAAATTGGCTGTTTTGGAACAGTTTTTATTTATTTAATTTCACAGCGTTTATCTGAGGGGTTGGGTCATGTGACAGTTTTATAGAGCAGATCGTTACGAACGTGGCAATACCTAATATATATACTTTTTTTTATTTATTTAAGTTTTACACAATAATAGCATTTCTGAAACCCAAAAAAATATGTTTTAGTGTCTCCATAGTCTGAGAGCCATAGCTTTTAAAAATTTTTGGAGATTGTCTTAAATAGGGTTTCATTTTTTGCGGGATGAGGTGACGGTTTGATTGGTGCTATTTTGGGGGTCATAAGCCTTTTTGATCGCTTGCTGTTGCACTTTTTGTGATGTAAGGTGACAAAAATGGCTTTTTTTACAGTTTAAAAAAAAAAAAATTATGGTGTTTATCGTTCGGGGCTATCATGTGATATATTTATAGAGACGGTCGTTACGGTCACGGTGATACCTAATATGTGTATTTTTATTTTTTATAGGAAAAGGCAATTTATTTTTTTAATTTTTGATTTTTATTTATTTATTTTTACTTTTATTATTTTCACATTATTTTTTTATCAAGTCCCTCTTGGATCTTGAAGATCCAGTGGGGCCGATGGCTGTACTATACTTTGCAATGCTCTTGCATTGCAAAGTATAATACAATCAGATGCCCTGTAGGTGGCAACAGCGGACGCCTTTGAAAAGCGTCCGGTTGCCATGGCATCCATCGAGCGCTGCAGCCCCGATGGTGGAGAGAGGGAGCCGACGCGGCATCTATGGGGTTACAGCAGAGTGTCAGCATAGAGCTGACACTCTCTGCTGATGGCGGCGGCTCAGGAATGGAGCCACCGCCATCACACACAGCGGGGGCACAGGATCGGGGGCAGCGCTGGAAAGGGGGGTGGTCGGGGGTGATTCGGCCGCCAGCATGCCATTGAGGGAGGCTGGGGCAGGACTAATGCATGGGGCGGTGAGGGGGCGGACCGCAGGAGGCAGGAGATGAGCGCAGGAGGCAGGAGAGGGGCACAGATCGGGGGGGCACAGAGGGGCACCAAGGGCTTGGAGGGGCACAGATCGGGGGGCATGAGGAACACTACCTGCTTTCAGGCTCTGATCTACAGAGCGCAGATCAGAGCCTGAAACCTGCATTTTTTCACTGCCGTGATCCGATTGGTTAGTCTGCACAGACTAACCAATCGGATCGATTGTCGGCAAGGGGCCACTCTGATTGGTCCCTTGACGGCATTACTGAACTGTATGCTGTCCGTGACAGCAGCAGGGCAGGGGCAGAAGCTTTAATCCAAGCGTTTTGCAGACGTTTATAGACGTGATAGCTGCACGGGGCATGTGCAGCTATCACGTATATATATACAGATTGCAGTCGGGAAGGGGTTAAGGTAAAAAATGGCCCGGTCCTTAAGTGGTTAAATATATATTTACTTTTATTATTGGTCAAAAACAGAAAGAAAATTGTGCCATTTTTACTGTATTATAAGGGTTATTAATCTGCATCTGAATTTCTCTAATCATAAAATAATTATCCCATGATCAATATAAAAAACGAAAATCAGACATTGTTTGGTGCATGACAATCTCTTCGTAACATAGCTAGACCTAGTCCTGTACCTCCATGAGGAGCCGGAGCAGAAGATCGTAGTGGTAGTGGCTTGGCTGTCAATTGTGACTGTCAATCACAGTGGCTGTCCTCTCACCATTGCTCCCTAGGGCCAGTGCAGCGTAAAGAGGGGGAACCCTTTCTTCCATAGGGGCACACCCTATTTATGGATTTCCTGTCTGATCGTAGCTGGAGAACCCTTGATGATAGGTGTTTGGATGGGTTCAAAGAAGGCATGTAGAGATTAATGGCCAGTGTATGTTGTAGGAGTCAGGAAAGCAGGCCATAGATAGAAGAATATGCAAAATGGGAGTTGTAGTAGATCTAATTATATCAAAACACAGTTCCAACTGTTCACAATGCAGTTCTCTCCCAGATAGCAGTGTACTATTGACAAGGATGGAAGTGATTGCCCTCTTTCCTCTTTATACTGTGTGGGGTAGACAGGCAAGCGGACGCAGTAGAGAGGCAACCACAAAGTCTTTCACTTAAACAGTTCACTGTTTTATTCACACATAAGAAAAAACTAAAAGTAACGATTTGCAGTCTTGGTGTTTGTTCGCACCATAAAAAGTTCACAGAACAAAAGACTTCACCTGGTCAGCAGTTTTTACACCCGCAGTTCACAGCAGGCTTTAGGGCCTGTGTCCCAGCAGGCGTCTCTCAGTGAGATGTGGTTTCTTTCACTCCCAGGAAAGTTCTCAGTTCCCAAACACACAGAGACTGACAGCCCTCCACTGTCAGAGAGGAGAAAAACACACCCAGCTGAGACTGCTGGCCGAGTTTAATATAGGCCATTAAATACCCGGCCTGGAACGTGGGGAGAAGCCACCCACCCAGCACTTTGGCTTCTCCCAGTAAGAGTTGGCCCGGATCAGCTTTACAGCCATACTAACAGCAAACAGTGTCAGTCAGCACTAGCTACCACTGACACTGGAAACTACCAGCTCGAACCTCGGTGACACATACCTTCTGTCAATGACGGGCCCTTGCACCTTCCTACAACTGCTAAAGTCTCTCTCAGTGGAATATAGGGCATGCAATAGTACTCTGGCAATGGTGGCTGTAGCGTTCACTGCGGGATACATGTCTTGATTTTACATCTGGCCAGGACATGTCTAGGTTTGAAGGGTGTCTTACCAATATCCCTCCACTTCAGTAAGGTTTGAATGGTTGTAGTCGCAGAATACCTTACTGACTCTTATGCTTGGCTATGCAGATTCCAAGTTCACCTTTTCTCTCTCTTTCTATCTTTCTCTTTTGGTAGATCTTGAAAGTCTCTGGAACTTGAGGCCTAAGAAGATGGAACACATGGACTTTGTTTCCTTCCCCTCTGTAGTCTCACTATACTCTGTTCAAAGATTAGAGGTGCGGCCAGCCCACATATAACTTTCTACGAGGGCTGAGCCAGGGTTATTAACCCTGGGTTTTCCATCTATGCATGATATACTGGTGGGAATACGTCGTAATAACAATGCATTTTATAACATTTAGAACAACCATATTGGGGTACTGCACTTGGATCCAGAGCACTCCCCAGTCATTGCACCAATTGCAATGCTAGATTTATTTCAAGTTGGCGAAGGGTGTGTGTCCTTTCTCAGGGGGCATATCCTATAACTGTCACAGCTTCTAAAAGAAGATATGGATGATGGCAGTTAAAGGATGGCACTGAGCATGTGCCTCCACCTTAGTGAGGTAGATAGAAAAATACAGAAAAGACCACACAGTATACAGATACATTTTATAGAATAACTCAGGAGCCATGCTACATTTTTATGTACATGTAATTGCAAGAGTATTCAGATCCAGGTGCTGGTTTGAAAAAAAAGTAGAATATTTTTTAATGGGGCAACCCCTTTAAAGAAGGTTTTTATTGTTTGCTCCATTTATAATTTACCAAGCATAAATAAAGTTCTCTTATGTATCCTGTGACCTGCACTCTGACTCCAGTATTTCCAACCTGATTTTTTCTTTTTCTGGACAACTTAAAAAAATCACAGACAGACAACTTTTTTACAGATATAATGCAAAACTACAATAAATGGTAAATATTATAAGTAATTAGGGATGAGTGAATCGACTTCGGATACTTTATCTGAAGTCGATTCGCATAAAATTTCATTAGAATACTGTATTGGCGGTACCTTGGAACCGAAAAACGAGTTCGGTAAAAAGGTTTTTTACAGCAGAAATTAATTTACGAAGTTATTACCCGAAGTTATTACCCGAAGTAATGACTTCGGCTCATCGGAGCCAATACATTCTAATACTGTGAGGAGTCGATTTGCTCATCCCTATAAGTAATCTCTATAGCTCAACATACTGATATAAATAATAATCTTTATTTATGTAGCGCCAACATATTCCACAGAGCTTAAAAATTAGAGGGTTCATGAGTCATAAATTACATAGCAACAAACAAGTCAACAATTAAAACAAGAGGCCCTGCTTACAAGAGCTTAAACTCTATAAGATAATAGTGGTGACACAAAAGATAGAAGTGGTTTTTTTTTTTTTTACAATTATCCATGCATATTGAAATAGGGGAGTCCATGAAGCTACATGAGCCTGTCACCAGCCAATATATGTGAAGCCTTTGAGTGCTTGGGGTGTTGATGTTTGACAATGGATCCGGTTCAGATGAATGATAATGATAGGTGAATGAAAAAGATTTAGATTAGAGGATGTTATAGGCCACCCTTAAAATATGTGTTTTTAGGGATCGTCTAAAACTGTGGATGTTGTGAATTAACCTAATTGCTTAGAGTAGGGCATTCCAGAAAAGTGGATTTGCAAAGTGTGTAGCAAGAGGAGGGTGGTAGACCAGATAAGTGAGAGGAGATGTTTGAAAGAGGAGTGGAAGATACCAGAAGAGAAAGAGAATAAAAATTTTAGATAGGTGGGTAGTGACAACTGAGAAAAGAGACTGGAGGGAAAAGGTTTGATAATGCAAGTGGTAGGGCAAGAAGAACAAAGGATCATGGAGACTTCTATTTTTCCTGTTACTGGGTCAAATGTAGAAAGTGAACTGAAGGCAGTGTGGTAGGGAAGCAGATCAACACTTAGCAGGGAGCTAATTTCATACAGGATGTTTTCAATTTTCTGTCTGAAATAGGTGGCCAGATTGTCAGCACAGAGGTCTGTAATAGGTACATGCACTTTAGGACAGAGGAGGGAGTGAAAAGTGTCAATTTTTTGTATTATTGGATAGTGAGGAAATTAGAGTTGTGAAATACTATAGGTCTGTTTGGCAAGGTGTAGGGCAGAGTTGTAAATTGTCAGAATTAATTAGTAATGGAGGAAATTTTCTGGTGTAAGGGTCATGACTACTCATGACTACCATTCATTGTGAGCTATAAAATGATGCTATATATAACAAGAGAGTACACTGGAGAACAGACCCTGCCTTATTTTTATGGACTGTCCAAGAATTTCTGGATAAGTTGGCAGACCTGTCCGACTTATTGAATCATACAAAGTCTTCAGGGTGGATCAGAAGACATAGAGAGACTACAGTATCTCACTGATTCAGTGTGTCAGAGTTTATGTCATCTGATAAGGAGGAAGGACACAACAGAGTCAATAAATTGGGAATAAATTGCCTAATAATTATCTAAACTACTACAGATGTAGCAGAGTTAGCACTCAAGCTCTTAACCCCTTAAGGACTTAGGACATACCGGTACGCCATGTTTGCCGAGTCCTTAAGGACCCAGGGCGTACCGGTACGTCCTAACTTAAAAATTACATTGCGGCGCGGCGGGGGTTAATCGGAACAGGATGTCCGCTGAAATAATTCAGCGGGCATACTGTCAAGACGCCGGGGGGTTCATGTGACCCCCCCGCATCGGCAATCGCCGCAAACCGCAGGTCAATTCGGACCTGCGGTTTTACCTTATCCGGCGGGCGGCGGTGCCATTGGGTCCCCATACGGCTGTAGGGGGGACTCGATGGCATGGAAGGCAGCGCAATGCCTTCCTTAGGCATCTGCACTGCCTTTTGGTGACGAGCCTGTGAGATCCAGCCCCCTGGATCTCACAGGCCGGAAGCTGTATGAGTAATACACACAGTATTACTCATACAGCCAATGCATTCCAATACAGAAGTATTGGAATGCATTGTAAAAGGGATTAGACCCACAAAAGTTGAAGTCCCAAAGTGGGACAAAAAATAAAGTAAAAAAAAAGTTGAAAAAATAAAGTTTTCCCCCCCAAAATTTTAAAGTTTCAAGTAAAAATAAACAAAAACATAATTTTACCCAAATAAAGTAATAAAAAATTGGTAAAAAAAAATAAAAAATAGACATATTAGGTATCACCGCGTCCGTATCAACCAGCTCTATAAACATACCACATGACCTAACCCCTCAGATGAACACCGTAAAAAATAAAAACTGTGCTAAATAAACCATTCACAAAAAGTACAACAGCAAGCGATCAAAAAGGCGTTTTACCACCAAAATAGTACTAATCTAACCGTCACCTCATCCTGCAAAAAATGAGCCCCTACCTGAGACAATCGCCAAAAAATTAAAAAAAACTATGGCGCTCAGAATATGGAGACACTAAAACATGATTTTTTGTGTAAAACTTACATAAATAAAGAAAAGTATACATATTAGGTTTTGACGCATCCTTATCGACCGGCTCTATAAATCTATCACATGACCTAACCCCTCAGATGAACACCGTAAAAAATTAAAACTGTGCTAAATAAACCATTTTTTGTCACCTTACATCACATAAAGTGTAATAGCAAGCGATCAAAAAGTCATATGCACCCCAAAATAGTGCCAATAGAACCGTCATCTCATCCCGCCAAAAATGAGACCCTACCTAAGATAATCGCCCAAAAACTGAAAAACCTATGGCTCTCAGAATATGGAGACACTAAAACATGATTCTTTTTGTTTCAAAAAAGAAATCATTGTGTAAAACTTACATAAATAAAAAAAAGTATACATTTTAGGTATCGCCACAACCGTGACAACCTGGTCTATAAAAATATCACATGACCTAACCCCTCAGGTGAATACCGTAAAAAATAAAAATAAAAACGGTGGGAAAAAAAAGCCATTTTTTGTCACCTTACATCACAAAAAGTGTAATAGCAAGCGATCAAAGAGTCACACGCACCCCAAAATAGTGCCAATAAAACCGTCATCTAATCCTGCAAAAATCATACCCTACCCAAGGTAATCGCCCAAAAACTGAAATAATTATGGCTCTCAGACTATGGAAACACTAAAACATGATTTTTTTGGTTTCAAAAAAGAAATCATTGTGTAAAACTTAAATAAATAAAAAAAAGTATACATTTTAGCTATCGCCACATCCGTGACAACCTGGTCAATACAAATATCACATGATCTAACCTGTCAGATGAATGTTGTAAATAACAAAAAATAAAAATGGTGCCAAAACAGCTATTTCTTGTTACCTTGCCTCACAAAAAGTGTAATATAGAGCAACCAAAAATCATATGTACCCTAAACTAGTACCAACAGTACTGCCACCCTATCCCATAGTTTCTAAAATGGGGTCACTTTTTTTGAGTTTTGTTTGGCTGTTAATTCTTGCTTTGTTACTGGGAAAAATGGATTAAAATGGAAAATTTGCCCAAAAATTGAAATTTTGAAATTTCATCTCCATTTGTCAATAACTCTTGTGGAACACCTAAAGGGTAAGCAAAGTTTTTAAAATCAGTTTTGAATTCCTTGAGGTGTGTAGTTTCTTAGATGGGGTCACTTTTATGGAGTTTCTACTCTAGGGGTGCATTAGGGGGGCTTCAAATGGGACATGGTGTCAAAAAAACAGTCCAGCAAAACCTGCCTCCCAAAAACCGTATGGCATTTCTTTCCTTCTGCGCCGTGCCCGTACAGTGGTTTACGACCACATATGAGGTTTTCCGTAAACTACAGAATCAGGGCCATAAATATTGAGTTTGGTTTGGCTGTTAACCCTTGCTTTGTAACTGGAAAAAAGTTATTAAAATGGAAAATCTGCAAAAAAAGTGAAATTTTGAAATTGTATCTCTATTTTTCATTATTTCTTGTGGAACACATAAAGGGTTAACAAAGTTTGTAAAATCAGTTTTGAATACCTTGAGGGGTGTAGTTTATAGAATGGGGTCATTTTTGGGTGGTTTCTATTATGTAAGCCTCGCAAAGTGACTTCAGACCTGAACTGGTCCCTAAAAATTGGGTTTTTGAAAATTTCTGAAAAATTTCAAGATTTGCTTCTAAACTTCTAAGCCTTGTAACATCCCCCAAAAATAAAATATAATTCCCAAAATGATCCAAACATGAAATAGACATATGGGGAATGTAAAGTAATAACTATTTTTGGAGGTATTACTATGTATTATAAAAGTAGAGAAATTGAAACTTGGAAATTTGCAATTTTTTTTAAAAAAAAGGTAAATTTGGTATTTTTTTTAAAAATAAAAATGATTTTTTTTTTTTACTTCATTTTACCAGTGTTATATAGCAAAATATGTGACGAAAACACAATATCAGAATGGCCTGGATAAGTCAAAGCGTTTTTATCACCACTTAGGCCTCATGCACATGACCGTTGTTGTGTTCCGTTCCGCAAAATGGGGTTCTGTTGTTCCGTGATCCGTTTCTGTTTTTGTTTCCGTGTGTCTTCCTTTATTTTTGGAGGATCACCAGACATGAAGGAAAGTAAAAAAAAATCAGGTTTGCCATGCAAATGATAGGAAAAAACGGACGCGGACGCACGGACACAGATGACAATCTTGTGTGCCTCCATGTTTTTTAGCGGTCCCATTGACTTGAATGGGTCCGCAAACCGTTTTCCGCTAAAATAATAGGACAGGTTTTTTGGACGGACTGGAACCACAGATCACGGACGCGGATGACAAACGGTGCATTAGCCGAGTTTTCA